>NW_021319898.1:278177-323447 GCF_001605985.2 Dendrobium catenatum | reverse complement strand
CTAAGAAAAGGTCATCCACTTTAGATTAAAATCACATAACTTTACTTGATGAATTTGATGAATTGAATAAAAAATATCTTGATTTAACGAATGAGCATGATTCCATGAAAAGTTTACATGCTAAGCTAGAAAAATAATATAAGAACTTAGATACTCTTGCAACTGATTTTGATAGTAAGGACCATGCTTTGAAAATAGAAAATTTAATTATTAAAAAATACAAATAAGTTTTTACAAGCTAAATCAACTGCTTTCAAAGAAAATAAAAACCCACCCATATTGCTTGAGTTTCACAATCCATCCGATTAGTATGCATCATTCAAACCTAGGAAGTGGTATTATAACCCAAGTAGATTAGTAACCCTTTTTTTTATATTAGATGTTTTTTTATGACATGCTAGGACATATCTCTCACACATGCACCATTTATAGTAGAACACATTTATTATGAAAACCTAAAGTTTTAAATTTGCAGCATAACATGCATGCATTTCATTCTACTTTTCATAAGATGGGACCCAAACCTATTTGGATTCTCAAATCTAACATTTTATGATATTATAGGCATGCTCTCACAGAATGCCTCATGAGAGCATGTGGTACCTGGACAATGAAAGTTCAAGACATATGATTGGAGATGCAAATCAATTAAGTTTATTGGAGGCCAGGGTAGGAGGTAAGGTAGCACTTGGAGATAACACCACTAAAAGAATGATGGGGTCATGTTTAATTGGAAACTCTAAAAAATTCACCATTAAATATGTTTTACTAGTTGATGGCTTGAAACATAACTTTCTCAGCATCAGTCTACTCTGTGATAAAAGCTTCATCATAATATTTTTGTCTACCATTTGCATAATAAGCTTGAATAACAACATTATTTTGCCAGGAAAAAGGATCAACAATGTCTATTTGCTTGATTTAAATTATATTAAATTTGACACTACCCTTTGCTTAAAAACTATTATTAATGAATCTTGGTTGTGGCATATGAGGTTGTGTCATGCTAATATGAAATGCATAAGAAAGATATCCCAAAAAGACTTAGTGAAAGGGATATCCAAACTAGTGTTCACCAAGGATCACCTGTTTGATGCCTGTTAGTTAGGAAAGCAAGTTAAATCCTCTTTCCCTTCAATTAAAGACATTTCCACTAGCAAAACTTTAGAAGTCCTACATATAGATCTCTTTGGACCCATCAACAGTGTTAGCTTAGGAGGGAAAGTCTTTGGGTATGTGAATGTCGATGATTATTTGAGGTTTACTTGTGTTAGACTCCTATCTCATAAAAGTAAATCATTCGAGGAGTTTAAGTTTTTTCCACTTGGATTTAGAGGAAGCTAGATTATGAAATTGTGGGAATTCATAGTGATCATGGTGTAGAATTTGAGAATGAAAATTTTGAATATTTCTATAAGGAGTAAGGGATAGACCACAACTTTTTAGATCCTAGAACCCCTCAGTAGAACGAGGTAGTTGAAAGGAATAACAAGAACCAAATAGAAGCCACTAGAGCCATGTTAGCTAAATACTCACTTATAAAATACTTTTGGGTTTAAGTGGGGAATACAGTCTATTATGTTCTTAATATGGTGAATGTTAATCCAAACTAAACAAGACACCTTATGAAATTTTGAAGGGTAGGACACTCAACCTCTCTCACCTTAATGTTTTTGGATATAATGTGTTTGTTCAAAATAATCAAAAGTCTCAATTAGGAAAGTTTGACCCAAAGTATGATGGATTGTTTCTAGGTTACTCAAGTGTAGGGAAATCCTATAAAGACTTTAATAAAAGAATACTCCTAGTGGAGGATACCTCTTATATTGTGTTTGATGAATTTGATAATTCTAAAGGGTCTCAGGTAGAAGAAGAGGAGGTTATAAAAGTCACTTAAGGATTGGAATTTACAAATTTGGAGGAAAAAAAAGAGTTTGGAAACAATTTGTCTAAAGAATTGAGATATTTTTTGAATCATCCTGAATAACTTATCTTAGGAGACCCATTTGAAGGTCTTAGAATTAGGCCTGGACTTAAAAGAGAGGTAAACCTCTCTTCCTTCATTTCAATGACTGAATCCATCAACCTAAATCAAGCCTTATCTGATAAATTCTAGATCTTAGTCATGAAAGAAGAACTGAATCAATTTGTTAGGAATGATAATTGGTAGCTTGTTGGAAGACCTAAGGATCAGAGTTTGGTTGGAATAAAAATTGGTTTTTAAAAATAAAATGAATGATTCTAGATTTATAGTGATGAATAAGGCAAGATTGGTGGCTAAAGGGTATAATCAAATATAAGGGATCGATTTTGAAGAGACGTTTGCCTCTATAGCTAGATTGGAAGCTATTAGAGTGCTACTAGTCTTTACTTATTTTAAGAGATTCAAACTATATCAAATAGATGTTAGGAGTGCCTTTATGAATGGGGTAATAAAGGAAGATGTGTACATTAAACAACCCCTAGACTTTAAAAATTCATAATTTTCTGATCATGTAAAAAAATTAAAAAAAGCACTATATAGACTTAAATAAGCACCCATGGCATCGTACGAAAGGATAAACACATTCCTAATAGAAAGATATTTTTTTAAAGGGAGCATGAACACCACCTATTTCTAAAAAAGGTAAGAGATGAATTATTGATTGTTTAAATTTATATTAATGATCTTATGTTTTGTTCTACTGATTAAAATATATGCGATGAATTCTTAAGAATAATAAGAAAAGAATTTGAAATGAGTATGATGGGAGAAATGACTTACTTTTTGGGGTTTATCATTAGGAAGAAGGATAATGGAACTTTCCTTACTAAATCAAAAATCTTTAAGGACATCCTTAAGAAATACGAGATGGATAAAGCCAAGCCAATCAACACTCCTATGAGTTATACTGTTTAGTTAGACAAGGATTCAAATAACAAATCTATTGATCAAAAGAAATTTAGAGGGATAATTGAATCACTTATTTACTTAATTTCTTGCAGGCTTGATACTATATTTAGTGTTTATCTTTGTTCTAAATTTTAAGTCGATCCAAAAGAGTCTCACTTGATTGATGTTAAGAGAATTCTTAGGTATCTCTTAGGAACCCCTGACTTAGAAATCTGGTATCCTAGGCATAACACCTCTTTTGAAATTATATGATATTCTTATTTTGATTTTGTAGGATGTTGAATTTATAGAAAAAGCACTTCTGGAACTTATTAATCCATAGGATAGTCCTTAGTCTTCTAGTCCAGTAGAAAATAGAATTCAATTGCCATATCCACTGCTAAAGCTGAGTACATTACCTTAGAAAGTTGGGTGGCCTAAGTCTTCTCATTAAAGAAACCAATTCAAAATTTATAATTACTTGTAGGCATAATTTCAATTCTATGTGATAATACTAGTGCCATTTGCACTTAAGAGAACCCAATCCAACACTCAAGGACCAAACATATTGATATAAGATATCACTTCATTAGGGATGAAGTTACTAAAGGAGACTTAGAGCTACACTATGTAGCCACTCAACACTAACTTGCTATTATCTTTACTAAACCACTGACCTTTAAAATTTTTAGCATCTTGAGGACCAGATTAGGTGTTATAGATATTAATGCTTGAAATTATTGCTTTCTATTTTACGATCTTTCTTTTATTTTTGTTTACATGTTTGTTTCTGTTTATGTACTTAGATTTTTCATTTTTAATTTTTTTGTTATTTTTCCCTTCAATTTTTGTAATCAATAGTCATTGCTGGAATTGATTTCTTAAATGACATTCTTACCTTTCTTTTGGTTTTGAAAATTTGTAAACAATGATTGACCTCCCTAAATCACTTAAAGGAAGAAACACCAATGATTATTTTCTATTCATCTAACTCGTTTAGTGGTATAATTTTCTCTTTGAAGCAAAAATCTATTTAAAATTAAAAGTTGGACTTTTAAATTGAGATATTTTCTATCTTCTTATAATAATTTATCTCATATGAATAATATTTAATATCATTAAATCACTTTGAAGTTTTCTTAATCAGGTTGTTGTATTTATCATAGGAATATGATTCTAATTTGTGGTTTATTCTTCCTTATATTAGAGAGTAGGTTTTTTTTCCTTATATCTTGAAGATATTCTCATAATTGAGAGACTTTAAAGATTACGAAAGGGAGCTAGCTCGCAAAAGTTATAAGAGGCATAAAATGAGCCCAAAAGAAAAATAAAAAGATGCGCAATGATCACCAAATAATTAAAAGATACACAAAGTGTAATAAAAATAAAAGATGTGCAATGTATGTCAAATAATTGATAAGAGGCACAAAATGAGCCCACAAAGAAATAAGCTTTCTTCTCTTTCAAACCTTTAAATCTTAGAAGAATTCATGTGTGACTTGATATTTTATCCTAGAAGGAGTCTGAGCTTTGGTTAACAAGATTGGTTGTTCTACCATTTTTGTATTTTGGCATTGTTAATTAATTTATTATTAATTTTTGATCCAAACACAAAAAAAATTTATCAGTTTCTAGTGTTGATTGATTAAAAAAAACTTTGTTTTTATTTTAACGTTTGGTTTTTATCATATTCTTTTTCTTTTGTTGGTATTTTGATTTGATTTTTTTTTTTTGGATCATACCTGATCATCCTTCTCCATCATTCAATCTTTCCAAAAAAAAAATTTCACATCTTCCTAGATGATCCACATCATCATGGATAATATGATCGAATTCTTGTCAAACCAAATCCTACGGCTAATGTAGCTCAATTATTTTTGATCGTCCTGGACGATCCACATCATATGGATGATATGATCAAATTCTGAATATATTATTAATGATAATCCTTAACAATTTCATCTTCTTCCTTAACGTACCATGTGCACTTGCCAGCAACTCTCCTAGGAGTATTGTCACTCCTAGATTTACTGAAGTTGTGGATGAAGCATCTTACAAACTCTACAATGCGGCTGGCGTTAATCCTTCCAAGATCATCAACTAATCCACTCTGAACTTTCAAGCACTACACCTCATTACTAGGCACTACACCTCATTACTAACACAACTCTTGGATTCATTCTGACTCTTGCCTTCCATTTTAACTCTTAACTACTATTCAAGTTTCTTTGCAATCTTTTTTCTTACTTTTTATTTTACTACTCTATAATCCTATATGAATAGAAGGCCTGTAGAGATAACCTATTAGGACTTCTATGAATATCTTCACTTATACACCACTAGCAACAAACTTCAAATCATAGCTTATAATTTTAATTTTAATTGAACTCATGTTAACCATATTCTTAGGGAAACAAATGCTCACTCTCATGATTCCACTATTAATACCTTAATCAAGGAAGTCCATACCATCTAGCACATCCTTTGTAACACAATTATTCCTAAAGCTGAGGGTTGGATCCTTATTACTCCTATCCTTTCACTCACCACCTACTATAAGATGGCCAACCATCAATTTAATGCAGCTGATCTTATCATCTGATACATAAAATATTTAACATGCTTTAGGGATCTAGGCCACAAAAGGAAGCCAAACCTAGCCTTAAGACATCTCATTTCCTATGTCCTAGAATCAAAATATACCTTTTAATTCCCTACCAAACCTAGCACCTTCCACACCATGTGTAATATTCGTCGCCAAAATGTGTGCGAGGAGCTTGGGGAAGAAGATGAAGGACCTATTCCTGCACCTGTCCCTCTACGTTAGCAGCCTATGATTGATGAACTGGTTCAAAAATTTGATCAGTCGGAGCTAGATTTGAGTCATATGTCACCGAGTAGGAATGATAACATGTAGAGGATATTGCTCATTTTGAAAACTATGCCGCCCAGAAGCAGCAGTATCCTGAAATGGATATGGTCTTGTTTGGCATGCAATTTGCCTCTCTTCACGAATACTTTCAGCCTCCACCACCTCCACCTGATCAGAGTTCTTTCCTTTAGTTTGCTAGTCTTTTTTACTTTTTTGTTTGTACTAGTCTTTCTTTTTGTATTTTATATTTTTTTTCTACTACTTTTTTTCCTCCATTTTTGTAATGTCAAAAGGGAGATTAATGTGCTATTTTTGTTTGCTTATATTTTAGTGGAATTTGCTTTGTTCAATTTATTATGTCTCATTTAAAAAAATAACATATTTTTCTTGCTTGAAATTTTTTAACAACAATGTTTGTCATCATCAAAAAGGGTGAGATTGTTGCTAATATGGACCTAAGTACTATGATTTTGATGATAAAAAATATTATTGCTTCTTGAATACTTCCCTTATTCTTCCATCTCTTCAAAGCTAATTGAAGAATTTAATAATGTTGTAGTTGTCTCCTTCTATAATCACACCTTGAACTTCATACATCTAATCCCGCTTAATATTCTTTAGGTAGTATACAGCCAACAGTTCCATTTGAGCTATATCCCAATGCAAATATTGGGCTCCAAATGCTAATAAAAATCTACCTTTATCATCCCTCACCACACCTCCAATTCTTACTGAGTAATTGCTTTTAACTGAAGCATCAATATTTATCTTTATCCATCTGGGTGGAGGAGGACACCAAGAAGAGAACAACAAGGGCTGATTAATGACCCAGTTGTCCGGATAGAACCTGATAAAATTACTTACTGTGGCCATTGAAATAGTATTAGCTGCAATTAGAATATCCGAGTCTTCACTATTTTCATGAACCAACTTGCATATGCTTTTCCAATTTAGGAATGCTGTTGTACAATACATGTTTGCAATTAAAGGATTAGAAGACGAGACACATTATAATCCGTCCAAGCAAGCTTTAAAATCTACAAACAATGGAACATTGAATCCTCATTTGTTTAACCAGATAATGATCCTCTGAAATTTCAAACACCTACCAACAATGAGGCTGCTATCTTTATCTTCTTCATAGCCTCTCGGACAGCCTTGAAAATTGGAAACTTTTCTCTTCACTAGAAAACCATTTGAAGGAATTTCTTCATTGTAGAGTCTCCACCAGAACAACTCTACAGTGGGTCTCTTTTTTAATTTTTCCATCCATCTCCAATGACAACCTTCAGAAATATAATCGTTTACTACTTCTAGGCACAAAGCAGTAATTGATTTCCCTACAGCTTTCAATTTTAGCTCAATTAGATCCATATTCCCATCTGTTCCTATAGGAATTTGTAGAATAAGATCCCGAAGTTACTTTCCAAAGAATTTCTGTAGCAGGCTCACATTCCACACACCGTCATGTATGAAGTAGCTGAGCTTATAATCCTCTGGTTCCAAATTATTAATAAACGTAGGCCATTTTGAAATACATTTGTCTAAAATCCATGTATCTTGCATCCAATTGATAGAATTTCCATTAGAGACTTTCCATCTTACAATGTTTCTAAGATAGAAAGCCCCATTGGTAATAATCTTCCATGTAGGAGAACAACCAATTTCCACTGGTCTTGACCATAAGTCAGTTCCATACTTGCCTTTGATAATCCGGTTGAGCAATGAATAAGGCTTCAAGAAAAACTCCCAAGAAAACATAGCTCAAAGGGCTCCAACCTTGGAAACCGCTGAGAACAAACCATGCCCACCTTCATTCTTTGGTTTACACAAATGCTCCCACGATACATAATACATTCCAACACTTCCATTACTTTTGTTCCATAAAAAGCTTCTACACATTTTGTAAATTTTTTGAGAATAGATAATGGAACTAATGAAACTGAAGATAAAAACAATGGAAGAGAATGAAATGCAATTCTTGCCCCAAGTGTTCAACTTATTAGAAGCCACCTCCATAAGATTTTGAAAATCCGAAGCCACCATCCTCCTTAAAGTTATCTTAACACCAGTATAACAAATCTCTTTCACCGCCTTAAATCGAATAATCTTAGAAATTTTGTTCATCCTCCTCCTATTTATATGCTTTCCAAATAAAGCCATAGATTTGGAATGATTAACACTTTGCACTGACCATTTACAAAAAATGGTAACAATATTCTTCAATTCCTTCACCTCCCTAACATTTACTTCCGAGAAAATTAATATGTCATCGACATAGAGTAAATGAGAAACTTTAGGAGCAATTGGAGTAATAGAAATTCCCAATCCACTTCTACAAAGGCTAAGAGCATCAAAAAATTTTTGGGAGCATAAAATAAACAAATAAGGAGACAAGGGACACCCTTGCCTAAAACCACTCTTGCCAATGATCCAATTAGTCTTCCTCCCATTAATAAAAATGCAATACTTTGGATCTAAGACACATTACATTAATAATTCCAAGAACTCACTAGGAAAGTTAAAGTGTATAAGAACTTGCCTTAGAGCTTGCCACCCCATGCTATCATAGGCTGGCTCCATGTCAATCTTGATAGCCAATAAACCTTTTTTTGCTTTTGAGTGCCAGAACTTGTTGAAGTCTTCTTGGGCCAACAATACATGCTCAGACAAGGATCATCCTTTGATGAATGCAGCTTGATCCATCGAAATAATTTTTTGAATCACCTTCTCCAATCTATTCAACAACATCTTGGCAATTATTTTATAAATAGTCAAACAGAGACTAATAGGATGAAAATTTGAGGGAAGCAAAGGACATTGGATTTTAGGGATTAACACAACCATTGTCTCCTTCCAAGACTGATGCATTACCCATGATGAGAAAAAATGGTTCACAGCTTGCCAAACATCTTCCTGAATAATCTTCCAAAAAACTATTAAAAAAGAGAATGTGATGCCATCTATCCCGGGAGATATGTTTTTAGCAGCTTTTTCAACAACCATCTGCAGTTCCTCCCTAGTGAAATCCACATTCAAACTTCCTTGATCTTCTTCACTAATGATTGCCGAAGGCTTTGGCCACCCTTCCAGTGAACATTCTCTATGCCGCCATTTCATTTTAAAAAAATATGAGAAGACTTTTTTGTATTTCAACAAAATCCTCAGTTACATTACCAGAATCCATTTTGATATTATTAATCCAATTAGAGTTCCTCCTTGCATTTGCAAAAGCATGAGAAAATGAAGAATTAGAATACCCCTCTTCCATCCATTTTGCTTTAGCTCTTTGCTTCCACCAAGTGTTGAGTCGGGCAAGGGTAATATTGAGTTCATTTAGTTTGTGCCTGAGAAGTTGTAGTTTCTCAAAAGATATCAAACCATCAGCTTCTTCCATTTTTATTTCCATAATTTCTACCTTCAATGTTTCCCTCAACAAGTTATGATTTTTGAACTTGGCTTTACTCCAAAAAAATAAAGCTCTCAAAGTTCTCTTGAACTTTGAATTCAAAGATGTGGCCGCGTCTCCTCCTCTACCTATCTTCAAATTTTTTTTCCACCACCGCTGCTGCCCCATGGTAATATGCCAAAACATCTTCAAAACAAATTCTTCTATTAAGGAATTCATCTTTCTTGAAGATTTCCAAGAGAATTGGACAATGGTCCGAGGATATACGAGCCAAATGTTTCACCCGAGCTATATGAATAAAATTCAATGCAGTAGAATTAAAGAGACAACTATCCATTTTCTCTAATATCTGAGCTCCATCTATTTTGTTATTACACCAAGTGAATTTGGGTCCAAAAGACCCAACCTCATGCAGATCATTATTAATCATGAAATTCTTCAAGTCTTTAGAGCCTTGAGTCTAGATGAATTTCATCCCACCTATTTTCTCTTCTTGTGCAGAACACAATTAAAATCTCCACCCACCACCATTGGTAAATCACCAGAGCAATGCCTCTCTAAGCACTCCCAAACTAGTTTCCTTTCAAGAGCATTAGTACTCCCATACACTGTAGCTACCACCCAACATCCTTTATTTAAAACTTCCAATTTCCCAATGGTAACTTGAGAGGAGTCTTCAATAACCAAGAAACAGGCCAAATCCTTTCTCCATAACACCATCAAACCTCCAGAGAGGCCATTGGACGGGACCATATAAGAATCCCAATTGCTACCCAAATTATTCAAAATCTGCATATTTTCCATGGAACTGATTTTTGTTTCAGGCAATCCCATCAGCAACACATTATTGTCTTTAATAATCTCCTTTAGATATAAAGCAGCCTCCACTTTCTTGGGTCCTCTACAATTCCACAAAGCCAATGAAGTCATTATTTAAAGATGGGGGAAGGTCTCCCAATCCTCTTTGCTTTACCACCATCCAACTTCCTATTATTTGATATGATGTTGCCCGAACCAAGAGACTTCAGCTCTTTAAGAAGCTTAACATTTTTTCCTAAAGAAAAGTTTTCAGTTACAGCACCATTCAGAGGTGAAATTTCTTATACATTCACCTATTCCAATGCAGATTCCTTACCATCATCGCAACATGAGTTTTCCATACTAACCACATTATAGTCAATAATTTCTCCTTCTTCAGCACAATCATCCCCAATCACCTCTTCTGTCTCAGCAGCTACCGTTTCATCCAGATTGGATAACACATCAAATTTATTAAGAAGTATGATAGTAAGTTAAGCAATATTTACCTCAACCTGTAATTCTTCTAAGATTTTAGTTGATTGTGCCGCATCAACATCTATATCTTTTTCTACTCCCACCTCTTCGAGATTGGAATTGAGTAATTCCATTTTCTGTTTTGTATTTTCATCTTCGAAATCAACATTTCTCTTTGAAAAGCCAGTACCAATCTTAGGGACAAAAACTTTCTTCATGGGAATTGAAGCTTTATAAGGAAAGCCTCTCTTTGTTGCAACCACTTTTTGCCTTCTTTTGCCATAATTTACTTGAATCCAAGGACCATATCCAGATTCCACTTCAGGCGAATTTACACCAACAGAGTCTATTGGTATATCCTGAGATGATTTGGCCACATCCACAGCTCCTGGAGAATTCCCGTAAACTTTTTTTTGATTCAGCACATTCATCACAGATATGGCCTATTCTACCACATCTAAAGCAGATTTTAGAAACTCCCTCATATTCAATTCTTCAGAAGAATTTACGAGTCAAAACTTCCACCCAAACACCAGAGGGTAATTTCATATCTAAGGGAACACGGATGCATATTCTTGCAAATTCCATTATATTCCATTGGAACATATTCCCATCATCGAAATAAGGTTTACCATCTTGAGAGGCAATTCTGCAAATATTAATTCCATCCCAGCATTGAAGAGGTAAGTTGGGCAATCTAATCCATAAAGGAGCTGAAATTCCTTTTAATGAAGTTGGGTTAAATGATGTCGTCCACTTGTCTAAACCCACAACTTGACCTTTAACAAACTAAGGTCCACCATTTATAATTTCCTCCAAAACATTTGCATCTTCAAAAGAACAAAGCACCCAACCTTGACCCAAGCCTGTAATGTGGAATTTCCCAAAACAGCTCCAATGCCTTCTCAATTCTACACACACCAATTGAAATGGTATGTTGTCTCCAAACACCTTCACAATAATGGCTCTCTCTAACCTTCTTGTATTCTCAATTTCTTTATCCACATGGTGTCTAACCAGCTTCCCAACATCTGATAGGAAAGATCTCAGTCCCAAATTATCCACTTTAATATTTTTTTTCTTAGTCCAGGTTGATAGAATTACTACATTGTTCCCCTTCACTACAGATTGATCTATCTCTTGAACATTCATATTGGTCTTCTCGGACGCATAGATCAAATCTTTTTGCAATATAACCTCATCCACCTTGTCTTCATAAATTTCATTAACTCCCGTCAAAGGTGACCCGAAATTAACATTCTAGACAGGAGATGCAGGCAGGGAAGCAGAGTTAAAACATTTATTGGAGTAAACTTTCAATCCAACTAAAGTTGAAGCATCCAAATTAAGATTATCCATAACCTTATTTCCTTGAGACTTAAACTTAAAGGCTTTCGGGCTAGCAAACTCATCTCCCTTAATGATCTATTTACCTTTACCATGAACAAAGATGGGGATTTTCTTCTTTAATAATCCTCCTTTATTGATCACCAAAGCTTTATCCTTAAACCCTTTGATCTGGCTGTTGATCCCCTCTAAAGCTCTAGAACCTCCATTGTAGACATCAGAAGCTGATCACACCGGAACTAACAACCACTTCCTGTAATTCGCCCAAGCTTTCGTGTAAGAAAGGCGCTTGACATCCATCTGCGCCACCAGTAGATGCTATAGCCGCCACCAACGACTAAATCCACCAGAGTCCCGGTCGAAGAACGACGGCCGAACAAATTGCAAAAATTTAGGAGCCGCTGAATTCAAAACAAACCAAAAGAAATCCCAAACTTTCTCTCTCTAAGTTCTCTCTAGAAAGACCGTACTCACAAGTTTACTTGGAATGTCAATCTGCTTAATTTCAGGTAGACTAAGATTGAGTCAGTATGTAATTTTTATTTAAATACATCTTTTACTTTTTCTTTAGTCAAATATATTATGATGGATCCTAAAGCTAAGTAACTTTGTACACACACACTTAGGGGAATAAATGTTATGAGTTAGAGTTTTTTTTATTTTTGATCATATCATACATGATGATTTCAAATCATCCTAGATGATAAGTTGAAAATAAAAACCCTAATTAGGGTCTCATGTTAAGATGAGATAATTAATTAATCGTACTGGATGTTTAGTTATATGTAACAAATTCAGCTGCTTGAGAAGGAAGAGGGAGAGCTTGAGAGAAGGAGATTTAAGGGGGAGGTTAGAGAAGGAAGAGGGAGTGCTTGAAAGAGAGAGAGA
The DNA here is from genome assembly GCF_001605985.2 of Dendrobium catenatum. NCBI lineage: Eukaryota > Viridiplantae > Streptophyta > Magnoliopsida > Asparagales > Orchidaceae > Dendrobium > Dendrobium catenatum. Next base: position 310,784 of record NW_021319898.1, on the reverse strand, counting down.
GATCCTTATGAGTAGGAGTTTGTGAGGGAATCATAAAGGTTACTCTATGCAAGGAGTTTATCATCTTCTTTAAGTTACTCTGCTGGTTTCTTTATAGCTCCAGGGAGATTGTATTAAGCATTAGATTAAGGTTCTCTACCTACTCCAAGAGGGAGTAAAAGGATTCTTTGGTTCTCTTCCTACTCTAGAAGGGAGTAAGAGAATTCAAGATTCTCTGCCTCACCGTGTTGGTGGAAAAAATTTTGTAAAGGCTTCTTAGCCTTATTGTGGGAGCAGAAGGAGAGTCACTTTAGTTTAGTGTAATACTTTGAGAGGGAGTCTCCAAGGAGTGGATGTATGTCAGATTTGATTGAACCACTATAAAACTCTTTGTGTTATTTCTTAATATTTTTATCTCATTTTATTTCCACACTTTTTCTATGATCTATTTTGAGATTGAAATATTTGATCATATTGCAATTGTGAAAATTATTTTTCTTCCACATAAAGAGTTTTTATTTTGTTTTAAAATATTTAAAAAGATCAAAAAGATTTTTTTTTATTTTTCGATTTAAAAATTAAAAGAAGGATTTTTTTTTAAAACATTGATTTGACCCCCCCCCCCCCCCCCTCTTAGTTATCCTCAGGCTAGTTCTCTAGGGTTTACCCCTCATGAACTTTGACATATAAATTAAATGGAAGTGGTTTCAAGTCAAGATTTGAGTTTATTTGGTTTGAAATGAGTGTTTAAAACCTTAAAGGACACTTTGGTCAACCATGTTATACCAAAGGGTAGGTTTTGGTCCAATTTATTCCTAATGATATTTGGATCCATTTAATTAAGTTTTGAGTTTTGATATGGCTAGACCATGTTGAATTTTGGGGAAAAATATAAAATACCCCTAAAAGGGCATTTTGGTCATTTTGGCCCTCTGTCAACTCTAGTTCAAATTAGATCCAAAAAAGTGTGGATTGCAAATTTAAAAGTCATAAAAAAGGTCATGGATGTGGTTAAAAGCGTTGGGGAGATTCCCAATATCAAATTAAATAAGGTGGCAAGTCTAGTGGCATAGGTTGTAAGTTTTTGAAGGTTTTGCATCCTTTGGAAATCAATTCAATTTTTGGGGATAGGAGCCTTGGAATGAGATAAAATTTGGTGGGTTTACTTTAGAGACATATCTAAATAATATGTATTTGCTAGACCATAAGTCAGAGGCCATTTGGTTGGGTTTCAAGGTGGTAAAAAAACCACCTAGAAAGGGTTTCAGGGCCTCAGTACTTAAACTTGGGATTTTATTGGGAATCATGGATATAGATTGGATTTTGTACTTGAATGGTTAAGTTTGAATTATCCACATCAATGATAATCAAATAAATTATTTATCTTTATTAGATATGATTTGGATGTTGGTTGAAAGTTGTTTCAAAGTGGGATTGTATATTGAATTGAAAAGTGGAATTTGATTTGATTAGGATTGGATTTGATTTCGATTGGAACCTATATGATTGATAAGTGAACTCCTTCCAATCATTAGGTCAACAGAAATAAACCTAGGTGGGTCTTAGTGACCACATACAGAAAAGAGTTCTACACTCCTAGAGGGAGAAAAAGGAATCGGGGTTCTTTGCCTTCTTTAAGAGAGAGAAAAATGATTCAAGGTTCTCCGCCATCACCGGAGAAAGTGACAAAGCATCCAGCACTCCATCGCATCTGGTTTGGTGAAATTTAGTCTGTAAAGACTTCTCTGCCTTACTATCAAAGAAAAAGGAGTGTCATTTTTTGTTAGTACAATTCTCAAAATGGAGGGCTCCGGAGAGTAGATATAAGTCAAGGTTGACTAAATCACTATAAAATTTTTGGGTGTTTTTTAAATTTTGCATTTTACTTTTTTCACTTAATTTTTGTGACAACTATTTGTTAAAAGTTTGAAATTAATATTTTATGGTGTTAATTAGAATTTCATCTTCATTATTGAAATTGTTGTTAAATTGTTAGCTTACACATATAGAGAGAAAATTGTTTACTTTAAATTTTTTAGCTACATTTTGAATTAAATTCTTGAAGTTAAAATAAAACAATGAATTAATTGATAAAATAAAAAAGTATAATTTATAAAGTTTTAAAACTTATTTTTTAAATAAAATAGTTAAAGTGTATTTTTATAAATCATATAATTATATGTAAAAAAATAAATGATTCATTTAAATAGATATTTTTTTTAATTTAAAATTAACTTTGAATAATAATTTTTATTCTTAAATTTTATAGTTGTTGCTTCCTTGATTATTGGAGGTGGCAAAGAAATATAAACTTTAATGTCTCAGCTTTGTATGAAAATCAAACATACAATCAGATAATAGAGAAAGTTTAGGTTCATAAAAGACACTAGAGTTTTTATATGAAAATCCTTGAAAAGGGAGAAAATATGGGGCCTAGCCTAGTTTGAACTAATCAAATAGTATATGTTGTTGATTACAAATTAAGCCCTTCCTTGGGGGGAACGCCTTTGTTCGATGTAGAGAATACATATCACTTAGAGTGCTTTACATAGTGGGAATTAAAGGAATCATTATTGACTTGTTTGTTTAGTCAGAAGGACCATTGTTAATAGGTAACGGGGGCTAGAAAGACCGTAGTCGAGTGAAGGTGGTTAGAAGGACCGTATTTGTTGGGCAATAGTGGTTAGAAAGACCATTTTTGAATGAAGGTGGTTAGAATGACCATATTTGATGGGAGAGCTCAGAAGGGTCGTAGTAGATGGGTGATAGTGGCCCGAAAGATTGCTATTTAGAGATGAAGGTCAAAAAGATAGTAGTTTAACAATGGTGGTTAGAAGGATTGTTGTCAGCAAATAATAATGGTTAAAAAGACCATTGTCTAGTGAAGGAGGTTGAAAGGACTGTAATATGGCAATGGAGGTTAGAAGGACCACAATTAGTGAGAAATAATGGTCAGAATGACCGTTGCCTAATAACAGGGATCAGAAGGACCTTAATATGATGATGGAGGTCAGAAGGACCTTAATAAAAATGCAACAGTGGTTAGAAAGACTATTATATGATGATAAAGGTTAGAAGAACCATAGTCAATGGGTGATAGTGGTTATAAAGATCATTATTTAGAAATGGAGGCCAGAAGGACCATAGTCTTGTGATGGAGGTCAGAAGTATCATAGTCGGCAGGCTAATAGTCAGTAAGACCATTATCTATTAAAGGAGGTCGAAAGGATCATAATCTAGCATCAGAGGTCAAAATGACCATAATTGATATGTGATAATAGTAAGGACTGTTGTTTGGTGATGGAGGTTGGAAGGACTATAAGCTGGAGATAAAGATCAAAAGGATTATAGTCGGCCAACAAAAGTAGTCAAAAAGATAGTTAACTGATGAAATGGGATTGAGTGACCATAATCTTATGACGGAGGTAAGAATGATTTTAGTAAATGGGTGAGAGTGATCTAAAAAATTGTTGTTTGGTGTTAGTTATTGGGGCAAACTTTGATGATAATAGGTGACTAAGAGTAAGTCCAACAATAGTTGACGGTCAAGCAGAAATCCTATGTCAGTCGGTAGCTGGGAAGAATTTTACTGTTAGTTGGTGGCCAGGAAGAAGTTTGGCATCAATCCGTCGATTGTCCGATGGTGATCGAGGAGCAGTCTGGTGGTAAAAAGACTCTAATTTTTCTCCCTTCATTCTCTTCCATGCTTCCATCATCCTTTCATGAGGAATGAGGGGTATATTTATAGTTTTTTGAATTTAGCATGACCAATAAATAGGAGGAATATCAAGGGTAAGTTGGGAGTGGTTTGAATGGATGATCAACAATTTAATTCGTTGATCATACACCATCTATTGAGCATTTAAATGTCTTAATGATATTAAAATTCAACAATTATAGGCATGTTGGCTGCTCAATTTGAATATAGGGATGTTATGTTTGGAAATAATTTCTTCACCCAATTTAAAGTTTAAACATTCTACATACATTTGTTCCTTAGATTTGGTCCAATTTTTGCTCGGATTTGGTTGAATTTAGTGTCATTGGGTTCATTTTTTGAGAAGTTTAGTTTAACAAAAATGTTGCTGAAATTGGATTTCATATGGTTCCAAACTTAATTTCAAAAGTTTCCAACTTTGATTTTTCCTCGATATTCATGCCCGATCAAGATAAATTTTTTTAGATATATAAGTTACACCCCTATTTTAAGATGTTAAATCCTGCAGAGTTCTAAAATATATGTTGTAGCACTTCATATTTTTTTTTCAATGCAAAATTATAATTATTAAATTATTTTGAGGTATGACTGCTCCTTCTCTTCCTCTTGGGGCCATGAAACAAGTAAAATATTCTTTGTAAAATAAGGATGTCCAGATATTAGGGCATTGATTGAAGAAAAAATTATTAAAAAACTAAGCTTGAAAGCATTTTGAATTGCTCAAAAAAGATTATAGAGGCTTTGTTGACCTTCAAAGTACCAAAATTGAATCAAAAATTTTAAAATATAGATTCGTGGATAAAAAAAATGTCCGATTTGGACTATACATGCCAAAAATTTTGCCTGGACATTCATGGGCGACTGAATAATCCCTCCGTTAGGCTATCCACCGCACCTAAGCTGGGGCTGCTGGCAAGCATGTGCAAGTTAAGCTCATGGGGTGTGCGTTTAATGCACCTTAATTTGAATTTTTTAGCCGCCTGAGGCAGCTCTAACCACCTTTTTAGGGTGGTTATCTTTTTTTTTTATGGGGCCCACTTCCTTTTTTTAAAAGTTTTTTAGAGAAAGAATAATTTTATAATTTTTTGATAGAAAATTTTTTTCTCTTCTGTCTTCCTTATTCTTTTTTTATATAGAGAGATTTTTTTTACTTTTCTCTCTTTCTTTCTTTTTTTTTTAAGAATATTCTTGAGAATACTCTTTGAATATTCTTAGAACATTATAATTCTTGGAATATTTTAGGAATTATTTTCTTATATTCTTATTCCTTTATAATATTTTCCTTTTTTTTTTCTCCTATAAATAGCTCGTCCCTTGGGATAGGTTAAAATTGACCCTCTCGTCCTTCTCCCTTCTTTCTCTAACTTTCTTACAGTTGTAGCCTTCCACTATCTTTTATATGTGGCCTCTCTTATCAAGTACAAGTGCCCCTCCATTGTGAAGAAGTTAGAGTTTGTAGCTTTTCTTTCATCCTTCTCAATTTTCCTTTTATACTTTAGAGGCTTTCCATTATTTTTTATAGGTGGCATTCCCTATCCAAATTTATTGCCCCTCTTTAGTGTAGAATGAACTATCTCCATCTTTCCTTTCTCTTCTCCTCAGGTTTTCTTCTTATTACATTAGAGGCATTCCATTATCTGAGATGGGTGGTAGCCCCTATCAAGGTTTAGCTCCCCACTTTTACGTAGAAGAAGTCATGATGAAAATTATTTTCTTACTATACAACACTTAACAGAAGAAGATTAACTAGTGATTGTTAGTATATGGGAAGAAGTTTGATAATGTTTGAGTGGAAGTCTGACGATGATCGATAATTGGGTGGAAGACTGATAGCGATTAATGGTTGGGTGGAAGTCTGGTGGAGATTGATGGTCAGGTGGAGAGATGAAGGAGATAATTGGAGGGTATAACAGTCGAGCAAGAAGCTGATGATGGGTTATATGAAGTGAAGGGACAATGGAACACATAAGGAGATTGGATGATGATGGTGGTGGTTAAGTTGCATTCTATTAAAGGTAATATGTATCCATATTAATTTGTGTGGACATCCAACATCATTGATGGAAGGGGTTGAAACAGTGTGCCTTATCAGTAGTCTGGCAACACAATGACAATGTTAATTAAGTGGAGGCCTGATGATTATCATGTTGTAACCTTTCTTTCTATAAGAAGTTATAGGAGATGCTTTAATATGCACTAGAGAAGACGAGAATAGAATCCACCAATGGTATTTGACTTTTTTGAAGTTGTTTTTTACTTTATTACATTAATTTGTACGGATAATTAAGATATAATTTTGATTTTAGCTTCTTGTGAAAATGAAAGTAAACTCAAACATGATATAGAAATTTATTATGTAAATACAAGGACAGTACATATGAATTTGAGATTGTTGAATGAGACCGTCCCCAAGAGTAAACATAGTTGCTTGTACAACTTTGAGATATGCTTTAATATATTTCTTTTGTTCTTTTTGAGATCTTTGTATATATGTACCTTCTAATGATTTATAGCCTTTTATGGTTTTTGAATAATTTAATAACCTATATGGGACACCAAAATTGTTACATCCTGGAACTCTAAGTGATAGAGAAATAAAATGTTTAACCTCATAGCTATGTATGAAAATCCAACACACAATCAGATAAAAGAGAAGGTGTAGCATTCATAAAAGATATCAGATTTTTTATATGGAAACTCCTAAAAAGGAAAAAAAAAACAATAGGGCCTAATCGAGTTTGAATGAATCCACTTATGTATGTTATCGATTACAAATGAGGCCCTTCTTTGGGAGGAAGGCCTTGGCTTGATGTCGAGAATATACTTCACAAAGAGTGTATTATATGGAAGGAATTAAAAGAATCAATGTTGATATGTTTGTTTACTTGGCAGGACCATATTCGATGGGCCGTAGAGATTATAAAGATTATAGTTAGGTGACGATGGTTATAAGGGCCGTAGTTTGCAAGGCAATAGTGGTCATAAAGACCATTATTTGATGAAGGGGGTTAGAAGGAATGTAGTTAGTGGAGGAGGTCAGAAGGACTATAATTGGTGAGTGGTAGTGGTCAAAAAGACCATTGTCTATTGATGGTGGTTGAAAGGACCATATTTTGGCAATAGAGGTTGTGAGGATCGTAATCGTCGAGTGATAATTATTGGAAAGACCATTGTCTAGTAATGAAGGTCAAAAGGATCATAATATGGCAATAAAGGTCAGAAGGACTATAGTCGATGAGTAACAGTGGTCATAAATATTGTTGTCTGGAAACAGGGGTCTAAAGGATCATAATCTAGCGATGGAGGTCAATAAGATTATAGTTCGTGGGCAATATTTATTAGAAAGACTTTTGTTTAGTGATAGAGTTGGAAGGATAATAATCTAGCAATGAAGGTTAGAAGGATCATAATTTATAGATGATAGTAGTTATAAATACAGTTGTCTTGTGAAGGAGGTCAAAATGACTTTAATATGGCATCGGAGGTCAAAAGAACCTTTGTCTAATGAGATGGATAAAAAGAACTACAATCTACTGATTGAGGTCTAAAGGATCATAACTGGAGTGAAACAGTGGTCAGAAGGACTGTTGTCTGGTGATAGAGGTCATAAGGATCGTAATCAGTGGGCAATAGTCAAAAAGTCCATTGTTTGGTGATGAATGTTAGAAGGATTGTAGTCTAGAGACGGAGGTTAGAAGGATGTAGTCGGTTAGCATTAGTATTTAGAAAGATTGTTTTTTTGGTGTAGAAGGTCAGAAGGATTATAATTTGGTATCACAAATTAGAAGGACCATAATTAACATGTGTCAAAAAGACCATTGTTTGGTGTTAAAGGTTGGAAGGATTGTAGTCTAGCAATAGAGGTCAGAAGGACTATAGTCGGTAGGGGATAATGATCAGAAAGACCATTGTCATGTGGCTAGGTTTTGAAGGACCGTATCATCAAGAAGGTTTTCCCTAATGGTGTGTGGCGAATATGGTTTGAAGGATTTTAGTTGGGGGATGATAGTGGTCAAAAAGATTGTTGCTTGGTTTTTGTTGTCAGGGGAAAGTCCGACCATAATCGATGGTTAGGAGAAAGTGCAAAAATAGTCGGTGGCAAGGTAGAAGTGTAGTGTCAGTCTATGGTAGCATAAAAATTGGGCGTCAGTTTGTCGCTGGATGCATATCGACGTCAATTGGTGGCCAGGAAGAAGTCTAGCGTAAGTCTGTTGATGGTCGGTTGTCCACGGTGGTCGAGGAAGAGTATTGTGGCAAGAGAACATTAGTTTCTCTATTCCTTCTCTCCCTTGATTTTATCCCCCTTCCATGAGGAATGTGGGGTCTATTTATTATTTTTTTAGTATAGCTTGGCTAGAAAATAGGAGAAAGATTAATGGTAAGTCGGGAGTGGTTTGAATGGATGGCTGATATTAATTAAAGTTTATCTTGATTAGACATGAAGCTTGAGGCAAAATCAAGTTGGAAACTTATAAATTTAAATTTGGAACTATATGAACTCCAATTTTAGTAAACTTATAGTTGAACTAAACTTTTTGAAAAGAAGAGCACAACGACATACATGACCAAATCAAAGACCCAAAATACATTTGTAATGTTCAAACTACAAATTTGATGAACAAACATTTTCTAAACATATCATTCATATAGTTAAATCAAGTGTCTCGATGAGATGAATCCAACAAACCAAAGATCACCATATATTGGTATCACTAAGACATTCAATTGATCAATAAATGGTGTATGATCAAGGGAATCAATATTAGTCTTCCATTCAAATCTCTCCCAAGTTACCCTTGATCTTCCTCCAATTTATTGGCTATGCCACTCAAAGAAAACTATAAATATACCACTTATTCCATATGGAAGGGTGGATGAATGAAATAAAGAGAATGAAAAAAGAGAAACTATAGTCCTCTTACCACCAAACTTCTCCTCGACTACTGTCTAACATTCTACCATTAACAAACTACAGCAATACTTCTTCTCTGACACAGACAAATGTCAGATTTCCACCTGGCCGCCGACTAATGCCTTATGCCTGTCCAGCCAATGAATGACACCGCACTTCTACTTGGCCTCCAAATATTGTTAGATTTACTCCTGGCCAACGATTATTGTTGGACTTTCCCCCGACAACTAACAACAAAAAATGGCCTTTCTAACCACTGTCTCCCACCAACTAAATTATTTTGACCTCCATCACTAAATTTTCGTCCTTCTGATCACTTTCACCATACATTGGTCTTTCTTACTACTGTGGCCCGGCGACTACGGTCCTTCTGACCTCCATTACAAGACTGATTTTTCTGACCTTTATCACAAGACAATAGTCTTTGAGAACATTTTTTCCCACCGACTATGGTCCATCTGACCTCCATTGTCATATTATAGCCCTTCAGACCTCCTTCACCTGATAACAAGCTTTCTATTTACTCTCGTCTATCAATTATGGTCCTTCCAACCTCCATATCTAGACTACAATTCTTTTGACCTCCTTCAACAAATAATGGTTTTTCTGACTACTATCACCCTTTGACTAAAATCCTTACAACCTCCATCGCTAAACAATAGTCTTTTAACCAATGTTGTGCATCGTTTATTATTCTTTTGACTTCCACTTCCAGATTATGGTCCATTTGACTCTTATATCCATACAACTGTCTTTCTAACTACTGTCTCCTGCCGACTATGGTCTTTCTGACTTTCATCACCATATTACAGTCCTTCCAACCCTTATCGCTAAACAACAATCTTTATAACCATTATCGTCCAGTGACAATGGTCCTTCTAACCTCCTCATTTGTAGTGGATTCATTCAAACTAGGCCAGGCCCCATGGTTTTTATCCCCTTTTCATGGGTTCCCACACAAAAACTCTTATGTCTCTTATGAACACTAGACCTACTCTTTTAATTGATTTTATACTAGATTCTTGTATAAAGCTAAGACATCAAACTTTATATGTCTTGATTGCCTCGAATACTATAGGATGCAATAATTTATCATCGTTTGTGGGAACGTGGTTCCTCATTGGGGGGAATTTTTTGCTCCAACCTTAAAAGTTTGTTTATGTCAATATCCTTATATCAACCAATTGTTATATTAATTTCATAGGAATCAGAAGCAAACTAGGGTGTAACCTTGACAGTATTTATGGTCAAGAAGATACCTCTAACATATCCAAAATCTAAGATGATATATTGGGAAACTATTTTTAATAAAGCTTCTAGAAAATGCAAGGATTCTTCCATCATATTAAAAACTTTATACAATCCCTAATTGGACTTCTACTCGTTGGGAAAGGTTTTAATCTCGAACTAAAAAGGATAGTAATGCTTAAAGATAGACCTTCCATCACCTTTAATTAGGGATACATGTGGCATTTGTCTCCTCCCAGCGCATAGCAAGCATAATCAATCCCAAGGGGATTCGATTCGACTTCATCCATAGATGTTAACGTCATCAAGCAATGCTCTGATAAATAATCTCTTATAGGTCAAACATACTAGAAGGATGTCAATAAAATCATAAAATTCTTGATTTGAGAAATACATAATTTTTATTGTATCTCAATATCAAGATGATAAATCCTAGGGGGATTCAATATTACCACTTCCATATAGGTTAATGTCATCAAGTAGTGTTTTGATTAGAAAGCTTAAATAGGTTAAAAATCCTATGAAGATGTCAAACGAATAATAAAATCCTTGATTCAAGAAAAACATAATAGTTATTATTCCTTGATAACAGGATAATCGATCCTAAGGGGAATCAAATGGACATCTTCCACAAATGTTAAATGCATCGAGAACCACTGTGACACACAATCTATGATATGTCATACATCCTTAGTAGATTCTATTGACCTCATAAATATAGGATAACATCATCAAGAAATTCTCTAACAAATAATATTGGATAGGTCATACATCCTTGGTAGATTCTCTCAACCTCTTCAATTCATGTTAACATCATTGCGTAATACTCTAATAAATGACTTCAGATAGGTCAAATATCCGTTTTGAATTTCTCTCAATGTCATCAAGCAAAGCTCTAATAAATTTAAAGAGCCTCACCTATGAGGTAGCATCAAAGGAAAGCTAGTAGTAGGCAAGGTCCTCACTATAAGACACCATAAGAACAAGTGATTTACATGGTAATCACTTATTCAATAATCTTAGAAGGCTTAGAAACCTCAGAAGGTATATGTTCACAAAGATCTTAATAAGTTAGAAAGTCTCAAAAATTTTAAGGGACAATATATCAAACCATATCTTAAAGATGCATAAAAAACTTAATTTTTTTAGGGGATGTTCTCATTCAATAATCTTAAATTCATATACAATAACCTTGGATTTACATTGAAAAATTATAAATATATTTTGAGTGTACTTTTAATTTCACAAGAAGCTAAAATCCAAATTGCATCAGAATTATCCATACAATTTAATGCCATCAAGCAATGAATAACTTCAAAAAGGTTAAATATCCTTGGTCAACTCTATTTACACCTTCTCTACTGCACAATAAAGAATCTCTTATAACTTCTTATTTAAAGAAATGCAATAACCTGATCATCATCAGGCCTCCAGTCAATTGACATTGTTAGTGTCGCTAGACTACTAATAGGGCACACTACTTCAACCACTTCCATCATGTATGTCTGATATCCGAACACATCAATATTGATGGATATTACATTTAGCAGAATGTAACTTGCCAACCCTATCATCAAGCTAGTGCCTAAATGTCATCGGTCCTTTACTTCATATCGGCCATCATCTACTTTTTACTTGATAGCTATTAGTATCACACCCCCCAATTTTCTCCTTCAATTCTCAACTCAGTCGTCATTCGCCACTAGACTTCTACCCAACCATCGATCGCCATCAAACATCCATTAGGCTATTGATCGCCATCAAACTTACAATCAAACATCATCAAAATTCTTCCTCACTATTTCTCCTCCTTAATATAATTACCACTAGATCTTCTCAAAGTAACCTCGCTTGTAAGAGGTAGTTGATCTTCTTCTATCAAGAGTTATCTATTGAGAGAATAATTTCTCATCATGACTTCATCTATATAAAAGAGGGGAACTACAGCTTGATAGGGGATGCCACCCATCTTAGATAGTGGAATGCATTTAATATAAGAAGAAACCAAAGGAGAAGAAAGAAGAAGGTGGAGAAAGTTCCTTCTACACTAAAGAGGAGCATTGAATTTGGATAGGGGATGCCACCTATAAAAAATACTAGAAAGTCTCAAAAATAAGAAGGGAAATGGAGAAGAAAGAAAGGCTGAAAACTCTAACATTTACACAAGAGAGTGGGACTTGTACTCATAGGAGATGCCACCTATTCAAGATAGTGGAAGGCTTTAACTATAAGAATGTTAGAGGAAGAAGGGTGAATGAGAAGAGGAGAAACTTTTTCTTATCATAAGGGTTATTTATAGGAGAAAAAATGGGGAATGTTTTGCAGGAAAAAGAATACTCTAAAAAGATTTCAAGAATATTTCGAGAATAAAAAAATTCTAAGAATATTCAAAGTGTATTCCTAAGAATATTTCAAAAATAAGCATGAGAAAGAGAGCAAAGAGAAAAAAAAAATCTCTTTAAAAAAGAAAATAAGAAGTAAAGAAACAAATTTTCTAAAAAAAATTAAAAAAATTCTCTAAAAAAACTTTAAAAAAAGGAAGTGGGTGCCACAAAAAAAGGTAACCACCCAAAAAAATTCTAATTAAGGGGAACTGAATGCTCGACCCGTGTTTGAGCCTTGCATGCCGTTGCGAGCAGCGCCTTCTCTGGCAGCCGGCTGGATGGATGGCAAGTTTAGATGCCCAAGCATGTCCGGGCATGATTTTTGACCAGGACAGTCTAAATTCATAGATTTTTGGGGTCTGCAGAACCTTTTTTCAAGGTTTCGGATTAAGTTTTGGCACTTTTGAAGCTCAACAAAACCTCTATAATGAGTTTTGAGTAAGGGGAAATTCTGGAGCTCCAATTTTTAATATTTTTTCTCCAATCAACACACTAACTTCATGACATCCTAATTTTGTAATTAAGGATAATTACTTGGTTCACGACCCCAAGAGAAACTCGATGTTGACATACAGGGAGCAGTCGTACCTTATAATTATTCAAAAACTATAGTTTTGCATTATAAAAGTTTGTAGATCTACGACACTTATTTTCAAATTATATAAGCATAGATGTCTAAAAATAGGTGGGCACCTGATATATCATAAAATTTTTTCCTTGATCGGTAACAAATATCGATGAAAAATAAAACTAGAAACTTCCAAAATTAAATTTGGGACCATATGAACACTAATTTTAGCAAACTTATTGTCGAACTAAATGTCTCAAAAAGGCAAACCCAATGACACCAAATTCAACCCTATTGGATACTAAATGGGACAAAATTGAAGACATGAAGTGCATTTGGAATGTTCAAGCTCTAAATTGGATGACGAAATAGTTTCCAAATATAGCAATCATTCTGACCTTTGTCTCCAAATTACTATCTTTTTGTCCACTATCTCTTACTAATTATGGCCCTTCTAACATCTACCGTTAGATTATTATCCTTCTGACCCCTATCATCATAGAATGGTATTTCTGATCAATATTGCACACTAACTAAGGTCCTTCTAACCATTATCACAATACTATGGTGCTTCTGAACCCTATCTCCAGACAACGATCTTTTTAACCAATATCGCCCACTAATTATGGTCCTTCTAACATCTATTTTTGGATTATAATCCTTTGTACCTCCATCACTAAAAAATGGACTTTTTGACCCTTATCACGCTCTGATTATGGTCCTTCTAAACTCCTTCACCAGACTAGTTTCTTTCTAACCTCCAACTCCAAAATATGGTCTTTCTGACCACTTTTGCCTGTTGGCTATGGTCCTTCTGACCTCCACCATCGAGCATGGTCCTTCTAACCCCTTTGTAAGACAATAAACTTTTTTACCATTCTCACCCTCCAAATATAGTCCTTCTGACCACCTTCACTCAACTATATTCATTTTTACCTCCATTACCCATTAACTATGGTCATGCTGACTAAGGAAACTTGTCAATATTTATTCCTTTAACTCTCACCATATAATGCACTCTAACTGATGTATATTCTCTACAACAAATATAGGCCTTTCCCCCAAGGAAGGTCCTAATTTGTAATCAACTACATACTCTAATGGATTAATTCAAACTGGGTGAGGCTTGTGGCTTTTCCCCTTGTGTCTCTTATTAATGCTAGACCTTTTATTTTATCTTATTGTGTGCTAGATTTTTGTACAAAGCTTAAACATTAAACTTTATATTTCTCTTCCACCTCAAATATTTCAAGATGAAAAAATAGTCATTCATCTGAACATAACATTAAACACTCCTTTTTTGAATTTCTACTTGCTCAATTTTCACCATATGCCCTTACTATGCCATACCTAGTGATTCTAGGGCAATTCTTCTCCTTGTGATCGTCTCTGCAATTGTTTTTGTTTTATAATTGCATTTCTCTTAATCTTTGGGTTTGAAAAATTATTTTGCATGTTACAACTCGGGCTACCAAGTATAAATTTTTTATGATTATAATATTTTTGATTGCATCTTTATGTCTTTTAGTGTTTGTATGACATAATTATTTTTGTATGTACTAATATTTCAGGTACATCAAACACCCATTCAATGATAGTTCAGGGCTCAATATTATGTAAAATAGAGTATGCTGGAAGAGTATATAATTTTCTTTTATTTATCTTTTTATTTTTTTAGTGAAGTGTTGTGAGGGTGTATGATATAGCGTGGTGATCACGCACAAACACACTCAGGGTAGTGAGATAATGAGAAAAATTAAAAGTATAGTTTTTTGAATTAATCATACTCTATGAAACATGTCATACTATATAACCAACTATTCAAAAAATCATTAAAATAACTAATTAATATAATTAATTCTATTTAAACTAATCATACATTATGATATAGATTGTATAGGATGATTAGTTGAAATTAAGATCTCAGCCGCCAATCATAATATAGGTAAATTTTTTAAGTACAAATTATGTACTAATAGTACTGCATGATATTTATTGTACTGTACGATATAATAAAATCTTGCCAAAAGTAGTCCTGTAATTAGGGATCAAATTTTGATTAATTGGTCAACACAAATCATACTGTACGTTTGGACAAATCATACTGTATGGTCCAATATTTGTATGGTCATCACTAATGTTACAGGATAATTATCCATTTTGATTTTACTAATCATATTTTATGATGCATACATCATATTAGAAGATCAGCTCAAATACTTGAATAAATCATAAAACTCCTTACTCTTTGTAGAATAATTACTGGGATATTATGAATTAATAATTTTATTTAATCTCAGATTATACTATACTATCAGAGTCAATAGAATTGAGTTTTTAGGTTTCTTAAACCCTTTTATTTAAGCTTTCTCATAAGACTTTGAAAGAGTCTTTACGACATTCAATGTGTTTTTTTCTTCTTAAGAATTCTTGAAGAGAGAGCCTATAACTCGGAAGAAAAAAGATAGAATTTATGAGAGATAAAGAAGATCCTTGTGAGTTTTAAGGGAGTGTGAGAAGGAGTTCCACATGGTTTCTTTAAAGAACTTCCAATTAAATTCCTCCAACTGTCATGGTTTGCCTTGTGGGAAGCTTTGGGAAGAAGTCCTCCATGTTAACAATAGATTTGGCTACTCCGCTGCACCGAAGAAGGTGAAAATGATTTAAGGTTCTTTGCCTTTACTTGGAGGTTGAAAAAGGATTCAAGTAGCTTTATTCGACAACATACTATTTAATATTTGGAAAATTTGCATGTCTATATTTCTAGAGTCTATTGACTTTAGAATTTTGCAAATGATTCAAACTAGTTATTCACTACCATCTCAAATAATTAATAGAGTTAAAATTGAATGTAAAATGTTTGAATTGTTTTTATGTGTACTTAAGTCTAAAGATTACATAAGAGTTTGTACCTTTATCACTGTCAAAGACATTTGAAATACACTATGCATTAAATACAAAGGTACAACTGAAGTCAAATAATCTAGGTTAAATGTATTTTTTCATGATTACAAACTTTTTTCTCATGAAATATTAAGAGACTTTCTCTGCATGTACAATAGGTTTACTCAGACAGTAACAACATTGCATACTGTAGGTAGAGAATTTTCAAACTCAGAGAAGGTCAACATAATTCTATGTTGTTTACTTGATAATTTTGATGCCAAAGTCACTATTATATGTTAATCAAAAGACATGAATGCTTATTCTAATTATAATCTACTTGGATCACTCATTTCCTATGAGAAAAATGTGAGTAAAACTTTTTTGGATGTAGGTGATACGAGAATAGAGAAGACTATAACACTATAGGAAAACGACACATAAAAATGGCTTATGAGATGATGAGAGTGAGGACTTAGTGTTAATAACAAGCCAATTCAAAAGTTTCCTAGAACGTAAGCATAAGCATCAATTAAAGTGAAGCAAAGATAAAAATGATATATTTTCTTCTGACATTGTTTGAATTGGATGAAGGAAATCTGGACATCTGAAATATGATTGCCCCAACCTAAAGATTAACCCTACAAAGGAAAAAAGTTGAGGACAAGTCAATTGTAAAAAGGAAAAATAAAAAGAATCAAATAATCTCTTTGTTAGACTTAGCCTATAACTCATCAGAACATACACAAGAAGAGGATGTAACAAACTTATGCTGAATAGTTAAGGATTCCATTGTTGATAATGATCAGGTATAAGTATGTTAAGGTCTATTTGTGTGTTTGTTTATCTATTTTGTTTGTTTAATTTTTTAATGCTTATGTTTTATGTATGACTATATAATGTAGTTTTCTTTGGCATGTTCTCATTTTTTATCCTTTTGTGTTATGTGTTTTTAGTTGTTCTTCATTCTATCTTTAAATTTTTTGTTTTATGTCTGTAGTTTAATTTATGTGTAGTATTCTCTCTCATTTTTTGTGATGTCTAAAGGGGGAGAAGATATTTGGTTAGTTGCATTTGTTATTTAGTTTCAAAAAATTTTCTCATAAAAAAATTTAGAAAAATAAAAAAATTTAAAATAAATATTTTTTCTATTTTTAATATAATTTTTTTAGTGAGGGGGAGACTAGGAGAAAATATTTATTAGTTTGCAATTTCAACCAATAATATTTGTCATCATAAAACAGGGGGAGGATTTTACAACTCGAGCTATCGAGTTTATATTTTATATGATAACAAACATTAATGATTGCATCTTTATATCTATTAGTGTTTGTAGTGCATTTTTTTGTGGACTAATATTTCATATACACCATGCACCATTCAATGAAGATTCAGGATTCAAGATTTGGTAAAATAGGATTTGCTAAAAGTGTCTATAATTTTTATTTATTTATTTTCTTATTTCTTGAGTTAAGTCCTATAAGGCTGTATGCTAGACTGGTGATTGTGCACATACACACTTAGAATAGTGAGTGAGAAAAATTAGAAGTATAATTTTCTAAACTAATCATACTGTATGATTTATATTATACTGTATGATCAACTATCATGAAAATCATTAAAAAAACTACAACAAGAACGACATCAAGCCTTTGTCCCACTACGTGGGGTCAAATACAAGAATTCTTTTTCTCCATTATGCCCCATTAAATGTTAAATTCTTGTTTAAATTTAATAAACAAATATCATTTCTAATATTTTTTAACCAAGTCTTTTAGGTCTACCTCTACCTTTCTTGACAAAAGTCAAATCTAATACTTCTTCTTTCCTAATAGGGTCATCAAAAGGTTGATGATTTATGTGACTAAACCATCTAAGGAAACTCTCTCT
Organism: Dendrobium catenatum; assembly: GCF_001605985.2. Classification (NCBI taxonomy): domain Eukaryota; kingdom Viridiplantae; phylum Streptophyta; class Magnoliopsida; order Asparagales; family Orchidaceae; genus Dendrobium; species Dendrobium catenatum. Next base: position 293,202 of record NW_021319898.1, on the reverse strand, counting down.
AATCTTATTTTCCACTGGTGCCACTCCAACCTTTTCATTTATATGCTCATTTGTATCTTATCTATAATGGTAATGCCACACAACAATAGCATCCTCATCTATACAACACTTAACATAGTATTATGCTTATCTTTTAATGTCCCACATTTGGCACAATAAAGCATTGTAGGTCTCACCTCTATCAGGTAGAATTTTCCCTTAAGTTTGTGGGGGACTTTTCTATCACACAACAAGCCCGATGCATTTCACCACTTCAATAATCTAACATGAATTTTGCTGATAATATCCCTATCTATTTCACCATCACTTTGCACAATAGATCCAAGATATCTAAAATGTGTACACTTATATATGACTTGATTGCCCAAAGTCATAATCCTCTGACTAGGTTTATTACTACTAAAATTACACTTTATATATTTAGTTTATATCTACTCAAGAAAACAGCTTTAGACTCTAAGTTTGATTTCTATAATTCACGTTTACCTTCAATTCCCTCTCTAATCTTATCAATAAGAGGAATATCATGAGCAAATAGTATACACCGAGGCTTTGAAAACCGGACTGGTCAATGAACCGAAAAAGAAGAGGTTAACAGTTTGATGGGTCAAACTGGATGACGTAATAAATATTTATTATATTTAAATATTATAATAAGGACACAATTATTTATAAATATATAACAAAAGTTGAACATAATTATAATATAAAGGCATAAAGAATAAAAAGTAAATTAAATATAATGTAAAAAAAAAAATATAACAATATTTTTCACTTGAAGGCATAATCAATCATAGAAAGATACAATATTACTTTATACCAATTGATAACAAAAAGAAAACTTATTCATAATTAAAATCAAAGTTTCACTTTCTTAGTTCAATAGTTTCAAAGATCTTCTAAATTAGCATCATCAAATCTATTTATATAACTTGAGTCTCTAGGTCTCGCTTCACCAAAATGTTCAAACCCAAATGCATCTGATTGATCGAGCCCAAATGCTTCACCAAAAAGAACGATCTTCATGCTAATGAAAGAGAGAAGCTTCCAAAAATTTCTAGAGAGAGAAGCTCCCAAAAATTTCTAGAGAGATAAAAACTTTCGTTTTTCAAATTCTATTTCCTACAAATTTTGTTCTCCATCAATGAAGGTGGAGGGCCGCTAGCCTCCACCATCTGACACCTTTGAAGGTTATTGGAATTCATCAAACATTGATCTGAGGGCAATAGTGGTGGCGCACTGCCGTCAATAAATACAGGATGTGATCACTGAAGTTGAAGACCAATGACAATCAAGGTTGTCAATGTCTCCTTCGTTTGCTGATAATTCGAAGATAAATGTGAAAGAAAAGGACTTCTCATTTTTGAATTCCAAACAGAGATCTCAAATTTCTAAGATGAAATGCCAAGGACCATTGGTGATAAAGGATGTATAAGAAATATCACCTAAGTTGATCAAGCATGTGGAAGGCAAAGGTAAGGCTATATCTGAAATGGTGGAAATGATTACTCCTATTACTTTGAAATCATCTGAAATTCCTTCTGATCATACGACGTCTACCTCTAGAATGAAAATTTGTTTAACGGTTCAGAAATTTAAATGTAATTCCTGGACTTTGTCGCTGCGTGATAAATGAGAACTCTTCGAATTTGGTTAACAACAATATTCATTCGGTACTGGAAAGGAGGAATGTCTCGGATGGAGGAAAGTTTTTTGATGAATTGCCTAAAAGCTCTGTAAGCTTGGGCAATGTGAATCCATGGAGTAACAAACCTTATATAAAATTGAATTTCACTGAAAAGGAAGTAGTTTTATTTGAAGAAATGGAGGAGATGAACTCAAAGAAATGGTCAAAGTCATTGGTAATCATGGTTTTTGGGAAAGATTTACCATCCCATATCGTGGCTTGGGAGCTAAGGAGACAATGGAAGCAATTCGGTCAATTCCACTTTACTATATTGGGTAGAGGATGGTTCTTATGCTCATTCTCATCAAAAAACATGGTAGAAGCAGCTCATTCAGGAGGTCCTTGGTTTGTTAACGGACATATAGTAGGTATGGAGAAGTGGACGCTGGAATTTACTACGGCTTATATAAAGGCACTTTCTTCTCCAATTTGGATTAGAATGCCCCACTTACCTTTGCAATGTTGGGATGAGAAGAATGTAGCTTGTATAGCTTCAAGAATTGGAAAACCTCTTATGTTGGATGGTAATATGTTTCATTGGGGAAGAAGAGAATTTGCTAGAGTTCGTGTAAGAATAAGGCTTGATCAACCTCTTTCATTAGGTGTATGGGTGGATAGCATGGCTGGAAGGTTCTTCCAAAAAGTGGAGTATGAGAAGGTATCAAACTTTTTCTTTGTACGTGGGAAGATTGGACATATGGATAATGAATCTGTTCTAAAAGAAAAAAATCCTAAAGTCTTGAAGGTTGTTGATGAAAGTAATAGGAGAAATGATATGGGAAGGACTTAAGAGGTTTTGGAAGAACATACTTATGGTCCATGGATTATGGACAATAACAAGAGAAGGAGAAATTATAAACAGAGCAACAACATGAATAAATCAAGCACTGCCATATATGTTAAAAAATCTGCAGTTCTAATGATAGCTGAATAGGAAGCTTGGTTTGTTATGGAAGATGGCTTTGGTAAAGACTTTAGAAAAGAGATCCCAAGGATTCTATGTGATGTGGTTGATCAAATAAAAGAGGGGAATTTTAATCTGGAAGGAGATAAAGTTGGAAAAATGGAACAAAACATTGTTCTTATGGAACAGATAATGTCGGATAATAATATTAACAGCTGCTCTGGTCAAGTTCTCTTTCAGATTAATTCAGTTGTCAATAATGGGAAGGGTTTATTATGAACTCAAGTAAGTTCTAAGGGATTACTTGCGAACTCAAGTATTCCCTATCAAAAAAATGATTTCAAATTTCAGAAAGAAATAGGTAAAAAGGAAGTGGAATAGTTGAGACAAAAGGTCTTGATGAGCAACTCTGCTGATAGGGCAGCAGAAAAAATATTGAAAATGGAAGTTCCTGTTGGGCATGAGAAGAATAACATGTTCTCAATACTTCAAATAGTTAGTGAAGATGGAAATGTTGATAATACTAATATAAATGCCATGGTTGATAGAGAAGAAGGTGAGCTGGTAGAGGACAGAAAAAATGATAATAAAGAGGATGTCCAAAACAATTTGATGAATAAAGTGAAGAAAGAAGGCAAAGGTGATGGGATTCAGAAAGAGGTTGATTGTGTAGTTTTTGAGAAATCGGTCCCTGTTACCCAAAAATAAAAGTTTTGAAAGAACTTGAACACTTGCGGCCTTTGAGCAATTTGTCTAGATCCAAAAAATCTGAAGCAAACATTAAAGGTAAATGTGGGGGTCCTTCCCCACCTTTATCCAAATGACTTCTCTTGCTTTTGGAATTGTAGAGGGGCAAATAAGAGGGAAGCCTCCCTATATTTAAAAGATTTTTTAAAAGAATGGGATGCCTTCTTTGTTGGAGTGGTTGAAACCAAAATCTCTTACTTTGAGAGATATGAAGTGAATAAATTGTTGGGTGATGATTGGGATTATTTTCTATATCCCTCGGTTGGTGCTTCCGGAGGTATTATGGTATTATGGAAGGTTAATATTACAAAGTTTTCTGTAATAGAGGATTCACCTCAATGTGTGATTGGGGAATTAAGTCTTTTCAATAAAAGTAAGTGGATTGTTTCTACTGTATATGGAAACAAAAATCCACATTTAGAAGAAACTTGTGGGAAGTATTAGAAGATAAAAGTGATAAAGATATCCCTATGGTGGTGGGAGGGGATTTCAATTGTGTACTTTCATAAGAAGAGAAGAGGGGTGGAAAGAAGTTCTCTTTTTCTAAAGGCCCACAAGAAATGTCTGCATTTATGTCAAGAAAATACCTACATGATGTGGGAATAGTGGGTTCGAAATTTACTTGGTGCAACAACAAAAGTGGAAATGCTCGTATACTCGAAAGGCTGGATAGGTGTCTGTTGAACACCAAAGCATTGAATGAAGATCAAAATGCAGTGGTAAGACATTTGTCAAGGATTTCGTCTGACCATTGTCCCTTAATTCTAAGAATTATAAATGAGAAGTTGTACCAAAACAAAATTCTTAGTTATGAAGACGTATTGGCGTCTTTTCCGGCTTCTAAAGCTATTGTTTTAAAAGCATGGAACAAACCTGTTAAAGGGAATGCTATGGAAATCATTAATGTGAAGTGTAAGAGGGCATTAAAAGCAGTTCATTTCTGGAGCAAGAAAAAATTAAAAAACTTCAAGGATAGCAATATTCTTTTGAAGAATGAGATTGCTGGTTTACAGTTAAAAGAAGCCAATGGAAATGGTTTAAAGGAAGAAAAATTGATTTTGCTAAGAGCAAAAATACACGAATTCAATGTAAATTCAGCTCAGTTAAGAACATGGTGGAGATAGAGATCAAAGCTGAAACGGATTCATGAAAATGATACAAATTCAAAATTTGTCCATTCTTTTGCAAGTGGTAGAAGAATGGGAAATTTTATTCATCAATTGAAGAATGAAGAAGGTATTTTGGTAGAAGACCATGCAGAAATTTAAGACATCCTATTGAAGTTCATCAGCAATAAATGGAAGAGCATATATGGTAATTTGAATGGATGGCCTCCGGTTTTGAAATCTCTATCTATAGCAGATTACAAAATCTTAGAAGAAGATTTCTCTTTTTCTGAACTGGCAGCAATTATCAAAGAGAGTAGAACAAATATTTCACCCAAATTGGATGGTACAACATACTCTTTCTTCAAAAATTATTGGTATATAATTGGGAATGATGTCTGGAGAGCGGTATAGCAATTTTTTTCTACAGGACAGCTTTGTTCAAATTGGAAGCAATCGTTAGTAATTCTCATTCCCAAGTTGCCGAATCCAACTTCTCCCTCATGTTTTCGACCTATTAGAATGTGTGGTACTTTATATAAGATTATAGCCAAAATGATCTTAAATATACTTTTGAAGGTGATTTGTGGTCTTATTTCTGAGGAGCAAACTACTTTTCTAAAAGGTAGATCCCTTTCGAATCACATTATTTTAGCTCAAGAATTGTTTAATAAGCTAAATATTTCTAAATCCAAAGAAGGATGGGTGGCTATTAAGCTTGATATGGAAAAAGCATATGATAGAATGGCTTGGGATACCTTGAGATTGATCTAGAAGGAAATGTGATTTCCAATCATATTTTCAAATCTAATTATGGAATGTGTAGAATTTCCTGAATTCTTTTTAAAGATTAATGGAAGGATCTCGAAAGGGATTAAAGCATATTGTGGATTTAGACAACATTGTCCACTTTCTCCCTATTTGTTTATCCTTTGCTCTTAATTACTAACCAATGATATATGGTATAGTGGAAGAAACTTGGGAATTAAAATCTCGGCAAATGCACCTAGAGTGTCGCATCTTTTATATGTAGATGACATCTTATTATTCTCCCAAGCTAATATAAGGAGTATGAGAAGATTTAAGAAAATTATCTCAGATTTATGCAAAAGATCTGGGTAAATCATTAACAATCAAAAATCTGTTACAATTATTGGGAATTCAGTTAAAAAGAGGAGGAAGAAAGCTATAACAAAACAATGGGGATTCAAAATGGTGAAAGAAGTTTTTTATCTAGGCATAAAATTGGCTTTGAGGAGATTGCTAGCTTCAGATTTTAATTATATACTTGAGAAGGTGGCTTCCAAATTAAATGTTTGGGGTAAGCAGATGATTTCTCTAGCCGAAAGAATTATACATACTAAATCAGTTTTAATGGCATTACCGGTTTTTGTGGCCACTCACTCATTGATTCCAATGAGTATTCTTAAAGAAATAGAGAAAGCTGCGAGAAACTTCATTTGGGATAGACAAGGAGGACTTCATGGACTACATTATATATCATGGGAAAAAAATGTGCAAAACCTGGATGGAAGGTGGTCAAGGCTTAAGATCGGTGAGTGTTTTGACTGGTCCACTTAGAGCAAAATTTGAATGGAATTTCATAAAGGAAGAAGACTCTTTCCTCAATAAAGCTATGATGGAAAGATATGGAACTAAATTCTAGGAATAAGCTAATAGAGCAAATAAATCCTCTACCTGGAAGATATTGGCTGATGGTGCTCTTGCTCTAATGCCTATCATGAAGTGGAAGATTGCTGCAGGTAAGTAAATAAACATACTTAAAGATGTATGGATTCTAGATAGGTGTCTAGAGAAATGGCCTACATTTATTGCTGTAGGGAATTTTGAATTTTTGTCTCTGGAGAGCTTTATTTCGGATGGATGTTGGAAGATGGATCTTCTAAAATTCTTTGGGAAGGATCTTGTGAAGATTATTATTCAAATTGAAATTTTTTCAAATCAATCCAAGGATAACATTGTGTTGTAAACTTGGTTTCATGGATTGTGATTTTGATGTTAGTAAACACTTTGACTACCTTTTTCTACTAATATTTTAAGACCTCGAAATCAGAAAGCAATCAGAACCAGCTCAAGATTGGGTAAACTAGGTCTGAGTCAGTCTGTATTTTTCTTTTTCCCTTTCTTTAGTCAATTGTAATCTTTGTATTATCTGTTGCTAAGTAACCCTACATACACACACTTGAGTGTTTTAGGATTTCTATTTTTACTCACATCATCCTAGATGATATTTATATCGTTCTGGATGATCCGGTTTAAAACAGAAACCCTAATCATGATTTCTTAGTTAGGCAGCCATAATTAACTGATCGTCCTAGACGATACATTTATCAGACAGGATGATTTGCACAAAATAGAAAGAAATAGACGCTATGATCAATTTAAGTATTATGTATTTTTGGAAATCATCTTGGATGATCGTGAGATCGGTTTGGACGATATGGGACAATTATGCCTAAATTAATCCAGCAATCAAGGAAACAATTAAGGATGAATTGATATGATCACATCATCCTAAACGATCGTGGGATCGGCTGGGACGATATATTCAAAAATACTTAGTTGCTCCTGGACTATAAATATCGGCCAGCACAAATTCAAGGCGATGTTCAGGCCGATCAGGATCAAACAGCTCGAATTCAAGGAGATACTCTGGATAATTTTTCTCTGATTTGAACTGATTGTCCGGGACGGTTGTGAGATCAATAGGGATGATTAAGCCAATTTTTAATCATCCAGTTCATTTTCATAGCAGTGTTCTGGCCAATCATCAGTGATTTGAACTGATCGTACAAGATCATATAATTATTATCCTGGACGATAAAGTTAGCAACTTGTATTTATTGAGCTCCTTTGAAGCTCTTCTATTTAAGAGCTATTGTTCAACATTTTTTAACATCTTTGACTGCTGTCTTGACCAGAGAAAACTTAAAGGAGAGAGAGAGGGGGGAGAGAGAGAGGATCTTGTGAGAGGGAGCTTGTGAGGGAGTTCACAAGGGTTGCTCCAAGCATTATTCCACTTCTTTTTCCCTAGAGTCTCTTATCCTTGGAAGGGTTAGGAGAGGTAAGCTTTAGCGATCGATCGAGGTTCTCTGCATGCTCTAGGAGGAAACAAAAGGAGTGGGGTTCTCTGCCTTGCCGGGGGTGGCAAAAAAGACGTGTTTTGTAAGGGCTTCTCCACCTAGCTGTGGGGGCTAAAGGAGAGTCACGTTGGTAGTGAAATACTCGGAGGGCGCCTCCGGAGAGTGGACGTTGGTCAAGTTGACTGAACCACTATAAACCCTTGTGTTCTTTTTACTGCTTCGCACTTTAATTTTCCGCACTTATTTTTCTGTGAAGACTTTAGTTTGTGATATTTGTTCTTGATTTTAAAGAATTTTTTAAAATACCAATTCACCCCCCTCTTGGTCAGCCTTGGGACTAGTTCATAGGGCCTAACATCCCTAACGAACTTTTAAGTGGTATCAGAGCGAGATTCATAAAAATTGAGTTTGAACACTTTTTAAATTTTGATCCATGGCTAACTTTGGGAATCGTAATACAACTGAAGCATATTCTATTACAGGACCTCCTTTGTTTGACAAACTTCCTTTAGATTTTTGGAAAACTCGCTTGTCTACTTTTTTATAATCAACTGACTATCGCATGTGGATGCTTATTAAAGAAGGTTATTCTCCACCTTCTTGTGAAATTAACGAAGTTAAAATGGAAGTTACTTTTACTGAATGGACTTTCAATGAAAGAGATTTAGCTCAATTGAATGCAAAGTATTTGAACTATTTTTTCTGTGCTTCAAAATCTGATGATTACATGCGCGTCTCTACTTACTCTAATGGTAAAGAGATTTGGGATAGGTTGTGCATTACTTATGAAAGAACTAATGAAGTGAAACAATCTCATTTGATTATTCTCTTGCATGACTAAAAACTTTTTTGTATGAAATCTTCTGAAACAATTTCAGATATTTATACAAGGTTAACTCAAATTGTTACTTCCTTTCATGCCTTAGGAAGAGAACTTTCAAATTATAAAAAAGTAAACAAGATTTTGAGATGCTTGCCTTCGTCTTTTGATGCTAAAATCACTACAATCACTGAATCTAAGGATTTAAACACATACTTGATTGATAACTTACCTGGCTCACTCATTACTTATGAGCAAGGGGTGAATCAAAGAAATCTTGATGCAGATGAGAAAAGAAAGGAGAAAACTGTGGCATTGAAGGCCAACAAAAAAATTCTGATTCTTCCGGGTCTTAGAGAAATGACATTGCCTTAATTACAAGGCATTTCAAAAACTTTCTAAGCAAGAAGTACAAGCATCATCAAAATTAGAGAAAAGGTAAGGATAACAAATATTCTAAAGGATTTTCTAATGTTATTTGTTTTGAATGCAGGAAGCCTGGACTTGTCAGAGTGGATTATCCTGCACTTCAATATCACACAAGCAAAGAAAAGGGTGAGGAAAAACCCAAGCTCAGGAAGGACAAAAAGAGACTTCAAAAGGCGTTTTAGGGGGATTTTGTATCTGATTCATCGGAGACTGAACCTGAAGATGAAACAACAAACTTGTGCTTAATGGTGAAAGATCATCTTGATCAAAGTGATAAAGAAGTGGTATGTAAACCAACTTATGATCAATTGTTTGAAATTTATGAGAAAATTCATGCATCATACAAAAAACTTAAGAAAACACATGCTAGCTTGAAGTTAGAACTTTTAAATATACAAAAAGAGCATGAAATCATTCTCAAAGATCATTCTATGATTGATTCAAATCACATGGCTCTACTTGATGAATTTGATGATTTAAACAAAAAGCATTTGGAATTAATTGAAGAGCATGATACATTAAAAGTTTCACACACCTCATTCAAATTTGATTTAAAGAAATCTAAAGAGATAGAGCGCAACTTAAGGATTGATAATAATTCTTTAGAAAATACTAACTTTTGACTCAATTAAGAGAAATTGGATGACACCCACTTTTGATCTAAAGCCAAGACCTAGGAAGAGGCATTACAATCAAAACCATTTAAGAAATCCTTTTTCTAGTGTTAGATGCTTTTCATGTGGCATGCTAGGACACATCTCACACACTTGCACTGTTCACCATAGTACGCACTGGGTCTGGAGACCAAAATTGCATGATTCACATCATAGCACACAAGCATCGCTTTCTACTACTGATAAAAAGGGACCCAAACCTTTTTGGGTTCCTAAAGCTGATAGTTGTTGATTCTTGCAGGAGTGCTCTCACCAAAGACCTCGTGAGAAGCATATGATACTTGGACAAAACAGGAGGCTCGTAGCTCATAAATTGCTTAAACTTGCTGCTTCACAATTTCTTAAAATGCTTTATTAATTAAATGATTATTTTGTTTTTTTTCATGCTAGCTTCTTAGTTTATTAACTATTTTATTTTTTTACTTTGGTTTTCTATATAATGATTTTTTTTCAAGATTTTTAGATTTTGGAGATTTAATGCCAATGATTAGCACCTCTAAATTAGTTAAAGGGAGAAACACCGTTGATGTTTTTCCCTCCTTCTAACCTCTTTTAGTAGGTATAATTTTTCTTTTCTAAAACAAAAGTCTAGCTCATTTTAATAAGATCTTTTTTATCTTGATACAATAATCTATCCTATATATAATGTCTAAAGTTTTTATATATCTTACAAGTTAATTGAAATCTTGCCATTGCACATATCATGTGAATTTGATTGTGTTTTGTGACTAGTTCTTCCCTATGTTAGAGAGAGAGCTCCTATTCTCTAATATCTAGAAGATATACTCACAACTAAGAATCATTTTTAAGAGATTGTAAAAGATAATTTATCTTGCAAAATTAAAAAAAAAGGGGAAGTGGCAAAGACGCCAATTTGAAATAAAAAGAGTATATACAAAAGTGTATCAAAAATTAAAAGATGTTCAAAGAGCAAATCAAAGTGACAAGAGGCATAAAATGAGCTCACTAAAAACAAGCTATCATCTCTTTTCAAAACTTTTAAAACTTAGAAGAACTCATGGGTTATTTGATATTTTCAAAGGCTTGATTTCATTTTCCATGATTGAGACAATTTACTTTGGTATATTATCTATGAGATATTTTTGTTGTAACCAAGTTTTAAACGGATCTTCTTTTTACTTAATTAAGTTATTCTGAGTTAAGCATTTTGTTTTCAAAAGACAATTTTTACCCTAAAACAAGTTCGAGCTAGGGATTAACAGATCGGATATTCTACCATTTTCAGATTGTGACATTGTTACCTCATTGATCTTTTGAATCACTAAAATTTAATGTTTTAGAAATCTATCATATGGATGCTTTGCTAAAACAATATATATATATATATATCCACGTGTCAATACATTTAAAAACCTTAAAATTGGCCCCGGATGATCCATTATTGGACAATCTTCCTAGCCGATCCACTGTTCATCCTGGACGATACACATGGCACATATTTAAAACATTTTAAATTCGGTCGGTACAACCAGTTATTGTGCGTCGTCTTGGACAATACACCTAATCGGCCCGGACTATCTGCTTTTTCTACAGTCGTCCGACTTGACTCCTCGGGACTATCACTTGTGTCTAATCATCCTGGCCGATATTTGATCATCCTGGATGATCGGACAGACGTTTTGATCAATCAGCCTGTACGCAATAACTGAACTAGATCATCCTGGATAATTCTACGATCGTCCTAGATAATGTGGCCATTTCTTTAAATTCAGGCCTTCCAGCCATTATTTTTCACCTCAAGCTTCTCCTCTCTTATTTGCTTACTGTTTTTCTGCTATGGCTGGTGGAAAGCGAGTTCGATAAACTTCCGGGAGCTCTTCAAGGGCTACACTTGATCCTCATTTTCGGGAAGCGAAAGATCAAGCTGCTTACCACCATTATAAGGAATGCGGCATTACTCTTTCAAGAACGATCAATCCTGCCTACCATTCTTATCCGGTACTAGATCTTTTTTCCCATACCTCACTTTGCTTCATTATTACTCTCGCAGTCCCTTTTTCTTCTAAACTTCTTCTTGGACTTTTTGCAAATCTTAGCATAAACTCTGCTTACACAGCCCAGACCTCCTATGTGAATCGACACCCGGTCGAAATCACATATTAGGACTATGCTAAACTGTTACAGCCATCCACCACAGGGGATAAGCTGCATTCCATCATCTCAGATCTTGATTTTAACTGGTCCACTACCAATTATTTCCTTCGCCAGACCAACTCACCCTTTCATGTTGGAGAAATTAGCTCTTTAGTTAAAGATACTAGAACAATCCAGCATGTCCTTCGCACTTCCATTATTCCAAAAGCCGGAGATCGAGTCCATATCACTCCTCTTCTTTCTCTGACTACCTTTTATATTATGGCCCATAGAGAATTTAATGCTACCCACTTGATTTTTTGTTACATTGATCATTTGACAATAATTCATGACCCAGGTCATAAGAGGAAACCCAACCTGGCTTTAGGTCATCTCATAGCTTATGTTCTTGAAACCAAATATCAACTTTAATATCCTGCTCGTCACGACCTTCAACCTCCTTGCTACTCAAATAGCTCTTTAAATATCCTTCACAGTACTAGTCTCCACCTAGAAGATGGGGAACCTCAGGGGCTAAGGAGGAGGAGGCTCCCGCTCCCGTTCTTGTACCTACTCCTCTCTGCCAGCACTCACAGTTTGATCAATTAGTATAGAGATTTGATCAGTTGGAGACCCGATTCAACACTTTTGTAGCTCACCAGCAGCAACAGCACGATGAGGTTATAGCCCATTTCGATACTCTTTCTGCACACCAGCAGCAGCAGCACGACTAGGACATGGCCTGGTTTGGCTCACAATTTGCTGCCCTGACCATATTCTTTCAGCAGCCACCACCACCATTATCGTCTGATGATCAGGGACCCTCGTTTTTCTAGTCTTAGATTATGTTTCCTATAGTTGCTTATGTTTGTTTTTCCTTCTTTTTGTACTTTTTTTTTCTTTAGTTGCTTTTTAGTTCCCTCCTCCTTTTTGAGATGTCAAAAGGGGGAGTAATTTGTTTATACTTGATTGATTATGCTTGTTGCTTTAGTTTGTACTTGCACTTGTTTTTACTCTAAATTCTTGAATAACACTATTATAATCATCAAAGTGTTTGCCATCATCGAAAAGGGGGAGATTATTGTAAACTTGGTTTCATGGATTATGATTTTGATATTAGTAAACACTTTGACTGCCTTTTACTACTAACATTTCAGGACTTCAAAATCAGAAAGCAATCGAAACCAGCTCAAGATTGGGTAGACTAGGTCTGAGTCAGTCTGTATTTTTCTTCTTCCCTTTCTTGAGTCAATTGTAATCTTTGTATTATCTAATGCTAAGTAACTCTACACACACACACTTGAGTGTTTTAGGATTTCTATTTTTACTCACATCGTCCTAGACGATATTTATATTGTCTTGGACGATCCGGTTTAAAATAGAAACCCTAATCAGGATTTCTTAGTTAAGGAAGCCGTAATTAACTGATCATCCTGGATGATACATTTATCGGACAGGACGATATGCTCAAAATGGAAAAAAATAGCCACCATGATCAATTTAAGTATTCTATATTTTTGGAAATCAGCTTGGACGATCATGAGATCGGCCTGGACGATATGGGACAATTATGCCAAAATTAATCCGGCAATCAAGGAAGCAATTAAGGATGAATTGATACGATCACATCATCCTGGATGATCGTGAGATTAGTTGAGACGATATATTCAAAAACACTTAGTTGCTCCTAGACGATAAATATCGGCCAGCATAAATTCAGGGCTATGTTCTGGCCAATCAGGATCGAAAAGCTTGAATTCAGGGAGATGCTATGGATGATTTTCCTCTGATTTGAACTGATCATCCAGGATGATCGTGAGATCGGCCGAGACGATCAAGCCATTTTTCAAACGTCCAGTTCATTTTCAGAGCGGTGTTCTGGCCGATCATCTGTGATTTGAACTGATCATACAGGATGATATTATTATCATCCTGGATGATAAAGTTGGTAACTTGCATTTATTGAGCTCTTTTGAAGCTCTTCTATTTAAGAGCTATTGTTCAACATTTTTGAACATCTTTGGCTGCTATCTTGACTTGAGAAAACCTAAAGGAGAGAGAGAGAGAGGGAGAGAGAGAGGATCTTATGAGGGGGAGCTTGTGAGGGAGTTCACAAGGGTTTCTCCAAGCATTATTCCGCTTCTTATTCCCTAGAGTCTCTTATCCTTGGAAGGGTTGGGAGAGGTAAGCTTCAGCGATCGATCGAGATTCTCTGCCTGTTTCAGGAGGAAGCAAAAGGGGTGAAGTTCCCTGCCTTGCCGACAAAAATATCAAGGCTGAACTAAAAGGATTCTATCATCAACAAGTCCGTTATGCACAAAGTTCTGAACCGATGAATTTTCACGATTGTCCTAATATAAATCTAAGGGTTTAAGTCGCCGGCATCTACTCCTTCATCAAGGCTGTAAAAGAAAGAAGCATTGGGCCAAAGTTACAAAAACCACCTGACAAGTCAGTAAAGACAAATTATATAATTCTCCATCAATGTCCGTAGCATAAAGCACAGGGCAGAAAGAACTAGAATATCATGACTCAGTCTAAAGCTATGAAAATAAGCAGCCCGAATGATATCTACAAGTATCATTAAAGATTGGGGGCATTTTAAATATTTATTTGGGTCGACATCGCGCTGTGTGCTGAGATCCCTAAATAAATATTTAAAACTTTACCGAGATACAACCAGATAAAAAAATAAGGTTGAGCATATACAAACTGGTTATAAACTAAAGTAATCATGGTGATTAAAGAGAATAAATTGTAGCGATGCTATCCACTAGCATCAATCCACAGAGTGATTCTCTAGAGACCTAAGTACAAAGTACTCTATCTCTACCCCATAGATCTCTACTTACTAAGAGCAAAAATGTCAATTATACTGAAGATTACAAGTGCATCTAAACATCCATGAAGGCAAAGGGATGGACTCTTGGAGATCTATAGAATGAAAATCTTAGGTGACATCCAAACAAATTTTTAGAGATCCACTTAAAGAAAAATAGTGTGATATCCAAATACGTTTTTGGAAATCCACTAAATGAGAGCTTTTATGTGACATCTAGAACAAATATCTGGAGATCCACAAGGCCAAATAGCTTACAACAAACATGATTCGCTCTAGATACATACCATATTTATTTAGGGGCATTTCTTGACCTCTAGTTTATTGCCAAAAGAAACAAAAATGAAGAAAAATACACATCATACATCTTAACCGTCTGATCCATGAATTATGCTGAGATCTCGTTGAATCGGCGACACTCCAGCCATTTTTTCGCATTTCCTGCACGAAATTGGCCTCGATCATCGTTGCCTCTCTCAGTTATAAAATGAAAGTAGAGGGAAGCTCTGGTGTGACTATTCAATATCCACACATGACCAAACCCTCTACTAGAGCTAAACTCCTGCCCTCTTCCTCACAACCTCCTGCTGACTCAAAGCACAATGCTTGGATCTCTCAATC
>NW_021319898.1:272372-277983 GCF_001605985.2 Dendrobium catenatum | reverse complement strand
TTATTATTAATATTAAAAATTATATTAAGTAAGATTAATTATAATTAATTTTTTTATATTTTTATTAAATATAATTAATAAATATAAAAAAGTAGAAGCAAAATGCAGGTACTCCTCCCTTGCCCCAAGCCAACATCGTCAACCCCGCGAAGGTATGAATTTTTCTAAACTTAGATTCTCACCCTTGATGTTCATGGCACACCAGAAAACTGCATATATACGCCTTTATCGCATCTGGTGGGATCAGACCCCAGTGCGATGCCTATGACGAGACAGGTAATCACCTAAAAGCCCCATTTTAAAGTTCATGGTTCACCAGAAAATTGCCTATACACGCCTTTATTGCACGTGGTGGGATGGAACCTCGGTGTGGCACCTACAAAAAAGTGGGGTTACTTATAAGTACCTCCAAGTGGGGGAAAAGTAAATTGCTTTTTAAACTAGGTACCGTCAAAGACCCATACACGCCTATATTATGCGTGGTGGGGATAAAGATCACGGCCACGGTGTCCTCGACTGAGGACACCTATCATACACACCTTTATTGTGCATGGGTGGAAGGCCCAATTTCTCATAATTTTTGCCTAAATAGGGGAGATGCCGGGAGGCTGCCAAATTTTTGGTGAATGCTAGATTTGACTAAGACCTGATTTAAGCTCAGAACTTATACTTGAACCAAACAGACCTAAATGAGCTTAAACTAAAATGAATTTTAAAAATATAAGACTTGAATATTTGAACTCTAGTAAAGACTTGGGTTGGACTATAGAGGACTTGAACGAGACTTTGGACACATAGAACTCGAGTACTTGAACTCAAACTCGAATTTGAATTCGAGCAAGAACTTCAGTTTGAACTTGATTTAAACTTAAAAGAATAATGTAGAAGATCGTAAGGAACTTGAGAATGATCTTAATTTGAATGTAAGAGAATGATAAACTCAAACTAAATTCAAATAACTTGAAGCTTGATTTAAGTTAAATGGCAAAGACTTGCAAATCCAAACTTGACTTCAATGATCGAAAGGAACTTGGACTCGATCAAACTTCAACTCAAATCTGATTGCAAGAGACTTGAATAACATGAACTATAAGGAAATTGGATGGTATACACAGAACTGGACTTTGTATGAATTAGCAAATCAAAAGTCTAAATGCATTATGTTCATCCTAGTGAATATCAATTACTTAACTACCATGATAACTTTCATCGATTAGCAATATGTAGTCTAGTTGTAAGTGGAGGCATAATGATATTTTAATAAACCTTAAAACACATGTACAAGATGAGTTATTCATAATTGAAGATGGAGATAAAAAGTAGCGGGCGGAGGACAGGGCTGAATTTTTGGAGCCCATAGATTTCCTGCGACTCTGCTGGGGATTGGTTTCTCTTTCCATCTTTGGCTAGTCATCTAAGTGCTATAGTAGCAGAAAAAATGATAATATGCTCTATATTGTGAATATTAGGATGTGACACTTCTTCCTTATGTCCAAAAAGTCATAACTGAAATGTCCCGATAGAGGTAAAGCGACCATCTATTAT
The DNA here is from genome assembly GCF_001605985.2 of Dendrobium catenatum. Taxonomy (NCBI): domain Eukaryota; kingdom Viridiplantae; phylum Streptophyta; class Magnoliopsida; order Asparagales; family Orchidaceae; genus Dendrobium; species Dendrobium catenatum. Next base: position 276,438 of record NW_021319898.1, on the reverse strand, counting down.
GATGGTAAAGAAAAGAAAGAATAAAGATATAAACGATGAGCATTAGGGTGTGACACTTGGATGCATATCAAAGAATCTATCGCTGAAAGGTCCAGACATAATGGAAAAACAAATATGAAGACCAAAATCTCTATAGAGAAAATAGATACCAAAGGAAGTCATGACATCTAGTGTGTACCCCTTGAGATCCACCATTGAAGAAATTCATCAAAAGTGGGGCCTAAAGAGGATCCTTACAAATAATATTTTTGATGTTCGACATCTTGAAGAAGATCCTCACAAAGAACAAAAGAGAGTGTCATACGAAGATGGCAGAAGTGTTATAGGTATATCGTACAACATACAATACACTAATCAAAACCACTCCTTATTAATTGGTATTCGATGTTAAAGCCATATTACCATTGGAGATTGAACTACTGTCACTCCAGGTAGCTATCTAGAATGACCTCACTCAAGAGCAAAATGCTTGCCTAAGAATGGAAGATCTCGAAGCACTTGATGAAGTTATACTGTAAGCTCAATAAAATCTAGAGACCTACCGAGGAAGAATGACAAAATATTTTGATCAGATGGTGCGTCCTCGTGCATTTCAATAAGGGGATTTGGTCCTAGTGATGAGAAGGCTAATTACCCCTTATCAAAAGACTGATGGCAAATTCATATCGAATTGGGAGGGTCCCTTCATCATCGAGAAGGTGTTTCAGGGAGAAGCTTATCAGTTGATCGATTTGAATGGTCAGAGGCCTATGCCACCGATCAATGGCAGATACCTAAAGAAATACTTCACATGAAATTTCCCAAAAAAAATGTTATGTTCAGTGTGTTATGTATTTTATACATTTTTATTAGCATATACATTTATATATTGAAATTCTCTTATGTAGCAAGAATTCATTTCAAAATCCCCCATCATACTGGGGGCATTTTAAATATTTATTTGGATCAACATCGCACTGCTTATCAAGATCCCCGAATAAATATTTTAAATCTTAAAATACAAAGCCTATCCAAAATCTCCTTACGAGATAGGGGAAATTTTAAATATTTATTTGGGTTGACATCGTGCTATGCGCCAAGATCCCTAAATAAATATTTAAAATTTCAAAATTCCAAATTTATTATATCCTAAAATGTCCCTGCGAGACAGTGGGCATTTCAAATATTTATTCGGGTCGACATTACACTGCATGCCGAGATCCTCGAATAAATATTTAAAATTATCAATACATATATTCTTTCATGCTAAAGAATATAATAAAATACTTTTCAAAGTATATGTGTGTGATTTTCCTGAAAGTTTGTGATCCCATTCCTTCAAGTGTACCAAGATTTCAAAAGTTAAAAGAGAGATTTTTATGGCTACACACTCCTACAAATTAAGTCGGAAAAGCTTGAAGTCTTTCGATAGCCTGAAGTTTAAGGCTTGAATGGGTGTAAGAGGTCGGATCCAACAAGCCCAAATATGGCCAGATCGCTGGCAGCTTCGTCCCTCAACAAACCATAAGAAAGGTCGTAGTAGTGGAAACCCCACTTCGTCAACCCGATTGTAGGGACTATAGGAAGAACAAAGGCCAAATTGACTCGATAAGTTCAAGTGAGCGTTGTCTACAAAATTCTCCTAAATGACTGGAGAATCAAAGTTCTAGTGGGAATGAGGGATCTTGAGCAACTATCAAATATGTGTAGGCCCCAAATCTGAAACCAAAAAGGAGAATTTCAAATCTACCAACTTCAACGAAATTAATATTGGGAAGCGCATTTCCCATAGCTCAAGTTTGAAGCCTAAATGGGTGTAAAAGGTCGGATCTAACACGCCTAAATATGGTCTGATCGTTGGCAGCTCTATCTACTCAACACGACATAAGAAAGGTCGTAGTAGAAGAACTCCCATTTTATTAACCAGAGGATAAAGAGCTATCAAATCCTAGCTCTACTAATCTGATGAACTCAAATGATTCATATTAAAGTCTCCTCAAGTGGTTAAGGGTCAAGATACTACTCATGTTTGGTACTATCAGCTGAAACCAAAACATTCAAATCCTTCAACAAATCCGTAAAGCACAAAGAAAGGATCGAAAGAACTTTTCTTCAACAATTCCGTCAAAGCACAAAGCAAAGGACCAAAGAAAATATACCAAAAGTTCATGAAAAGCCTATGACTAAACTAAGAGGATTTCCATCATCAACAAGTCCACTACGCTCAAAGCTCAAGACTAATGACATTTCACCATCGACCAAGTACAAACCTAAAGGTTTTACGTCGTCGATATCAGCTCCTTTATCATGTCCATCAAAACACAAAGCTAAGACAGAAGGAACTCTCATATTTATCAAAAGAATCCAGTGTCAAAAGCATATTCAACATAATATATAAGACTTTTGATAGCATCTTTTGACTCAACAAATAATTATCAATTGAGCTAGAAGATGTTCAGATTTAACGCTTAACACTTGAGCATCAATATCCATGTATACAAATGGAGGATAGTCAAAAAAGATATTCAGCATGGCACCCAAACAATTTTTTAGAGATCCACTAAATGAAAATTTTAGTGTAACATTCAAGTAAACTTTTGGAGATCCCTAAATAAAAATTTTAGTGAGACATCCAAATAAACTTTTTGAGTTCCACTAAATGAAAACCTAAATGTGACATCCAAGCAAATCTTTGGAGATCCACTAAATGAAAACCTAAATGTGACATCCAAGCAAATCTTTGGAGATCCAATAAATGAAAACCTTAGTGTGACATCCAAGAAAACTTTAGAGATCCACTAAATGAAGCCCTTGGCATAACGTCCAAACAAGCTCTTAGAGATCCGCAAAGTGAAAACCCTTTGTGTTAGAGCTGTTGTAAATCTTAGTTTATGGATTAGACTTTCGAAAATAGCAAACATTCATGACTTCCTATGACTGCTTTGCCTACTAAATTTTCAGGACCACAAGATCGAATGCAGTTCAAGCCAGCTCAAGATCGGGTAGATTTAGGTTGAGTCAAGTATGTATTTTTTTCTTTCTTGAATCAATTGTAAAAATGGTTCCTGATGCTAAGTAACCTTGAACACACACACTTGAGGGGGTTTTCTGAGCTTTTATGTTTTTGAGAACATCGGCCTAGACGATGTTCATATCGGCCAGGACGATTTAACTAAAAACAAAAACCCTAATTAGGGCATCCTGGTTAAGCAGCCATCATTAAGAAAATCATCCTGCATGATCATTATATCAGGTAGGATAATAGGCTCAAGTTAGAAAGAATCAGCCACCATGATCAATTTAGGTATTCTTTATTTAAATTATTAGCCCAGACAATATCCATATCAGCTTGGACGATGCAGCACAATTATGCCTAAATTAATCTAGTAATTACGACAAGCAATTAAGGCTGGTTGATACGATCACATCAGCCGTGCCAATCACAGAATCGACTGGGATAATGTCCTGGATAATTGACATCGGCCAGACCCTATTCAGGGCGATATTCAGGATGATTGTACTCATATTTGAATTAATCAGCTAGAATGATATTGTATCGGCCTAGATGATGTCACCAATTTTTTTGTGATCATCCTAAATCATCCCAACTGAATGAGCTTATTTTGTACTGATTGGCCAGGACGTTATTTATATCGGCCTAGATGATAAAGTCATTTCTTGAAATTCTATTTAAAGGTCCCAAATTTTCTCATGCTAAAGACCTTGAGTGCTGCTGTCTTGACCTGAGAGAGCCTTGGGAGAGAGAGAAAGAGAGAGAGGGGAACTTATGAGGAGGAGTTTGTGAGAGGGTTCAAAAAGGTTGCTCCTAGCAAGGATCCAATTCGTCATCTCCATTCTTCATCCTTCATCCTTGGGAGGTTCTTGGGATGTCTACTTCAGCAAAGGTTTAGGTTCTCTGTCTACTTCAAGAGGAAGCAAAAGGAGTTAGTTCTCTGTCGCACCTGGGTTGGTGAAAAGGAGTTTGTTGTAAAGGCTTCTCCGCCTAGCTGTGGGATCTAAAGGAGAGACACTTAGTTAGTGCAATTCTCGGAGGGTGTATCCGAGGAGTGGACGTAGGTCAAGGATT
>NW_021319898.1:265180-271791 GCF_001605985.2 Dendrobium catenatum | reverse complement strand
GGTCTGAAAGCGATGATGTTGCTTTAATCACAAGGCAATTTAAGAGCTTTCTAAGGAAGAAGTACAAGAATCATCAAAAGTGGAATAAAGGTAAGGGTAGAAAAAATTTTAAGAATTCTAATGAAATAAATTACTTTGAATGCAGCTAGCCTGGATACGTTAAAGCTGATTGTCCTACACTTAAGGCACACCCAAAGAGAAGGGTGAAGAGAAAACAAACCTCAAAAAGGACAAGAGTAAAAAGAAATTCCAAAAGGCATTCTGGATAGATTCTGCTTCAGATTCCTCTGAAACTGAACCTGAGGAGGAGACAACAAACTTGTTCTTAATGGCGGACATTAATCTTGGTCAAAGAGACCAAGAAGCGGTATGTGAACTAACCTATGAGCAACTCCTTGAAGTTTCTAAAAAAATACATGCACAATATAGGAAACTTAAGAAAACTTATGCTAGCCTGAAATTGGAATTTTTTAATTTACAAAAAGAGGATGAAAGTCTTCTTAAAGATTATTCAACAATTGATTCAAATCACATGGCTTTACTTGATGAGTTTGATGCATTAAATAAAAAGCATGCTGAATTATCTGATTCTTATAATTTTTTTAAACAGTCTCATTCTGAGTTAGAAAAAGAATATAAAAAATTAAATAATTTAAAAACCTTTAAAAATAAAAAATCTTCATTTCATGCATCGCATAAAAAGTATCATCATAGGAGTAGATTAGTGCATCCTTTTCCTAGAGTTAGATATTTTTCATGTGGCATGCTAGAACACATAGTTCACACTTGCACCATTCACCATAGCCCATATTGGGTCTGGAGACCCAAGTTACATGATCTACAGCATGCATTGCATTCTACTTTCCATAAGATGGAACCCAAACATATTTAGATTCCTAAATCTAACATTTGATAATTTTGTAGGCAAGCTCTTATAAAAGGCCTCATGAGAGCATGTGGTACCTGGACAGCGGAAGCTCTCGACATATGACTGGCAATGCCAATCAAATCATAGTGCTGGAGACTAGGACAGGAGGCAAGTGACTCTTGGAGATAACACCACCAGGAAAGTAGTAGGAGCAGGTATAATTGGTAATTCCAAGACTGTTCTTATTGAAAATATTTTGCTTGTAGATGGACTGAAACACAACTTGCTTAGCATCAGTTAGCTTTGTGACAAAAGCTTCATCATAAAATTTTTGGCAAATTCATGCATTATGAGCTTAAATAATAATACTATTTTGCAGGAAAAGTGGATCAACAATGTTTACATGCTTGATTTAAATAATATTGAATGTGCTGCTTCATTTTGCTTAAAAACTACTATTGATGATTCAGGGTTATGGTACAGGAGATATGTCATGCTAGTATGAAAACCCTTAGGAAAGTGACCCAAAAAGACCTAGTTAGAAGTGTCCATAAGCTTAAGTTTTCAAAAGACAACATTTGTGATGCCTGCCAATTATGAAAGCAAATCCACTCCACTTTTCATTCCATTAAGGGCATTCACACCTCTAGACCTTTAGAAGTCCTTTACATGGATTTGTTTGGACCCATTAGCACTTCCAGTTTGGGTGAGAAAGTCTATGGTTTTGTGATTATCGATGACTACTCGAGATTTACTTGGATTAGAATTTTTTCACACAAAAATGAGTCATTTGATGAGTTTAAAGTCTTCTTCACATGGATTTTGAAAAAGCTAGGTTGTGAGATTTTGACCATCCATAGTGACCATGGGGGAAAGTTTGAAAATGAGAGATTTAGAGATTTTTGTGTGGGCAAGGGGATTAGCCAGAACTTCTCAGCTCCAAGGACCCTCAGTAGAACGGGGTAGCTGAAAGGAAGAACCAAACCTTAGTGGAAGCTGCGAGAGCCATGCTTGCTGAGTATTCACTTCCAAAATACTTTGGACTGAAGCTGTTAACACAGCTTGTTATGTGTTGAATAGGGTGAATGTTAGAGCCAAATTAAATAAGACACCCTATGAGATCCTTAAGGGTAGGACACCCAATCTTTCCCACCTTCATATCTCTGGTTGTAAGGTTTTCATTCACAATAATGGGAAGTCTCACTTAGAAAAATTTGACCCAAAATCTGATGAAGGAGTGTTCTTAGGATATTCTAGTGTTGGGAAGTCTTTTAGGGTGTTTAATAAGAGGACTTTGGTGTTGGAAGAGACTACACATGTAGTGTTTGATGAGTCTGATCCTAGAAAGCCTAGAGTTGAGGATGATGATGATGGAGAGATTGCTACTGGATTAGAAAACTTGGAGAAGGGGGTAGAGCACCAGAACATTAAAGGAGTAGGAGAGGTTACCCAAGGAGTAGAAAATATAGATATGGAGGAAAGGGTTGAACCTTCACACACTTTGCCTAGAGATTGGAGGTACTCTTCGAGTCACCCTAAAGATCTGATTTTAGGAGACCCTTCGGATGGAGTTAGGACTAGACATGGACTTAGGAAGAAAGTGAACCACTCTGCCTTTATCTCAATGATTGAACCCACTAACATAAACCAATCCCTTACAGATGAGTTTTGGATCTTAGTCATGCAGGAGGAGTTGAACCAATTTGTTAGAAATGATGTTTGGGAACTTGTAGAAAGACATAAGGGACAAAAAATAGTAGGAACCAAGTGGGTCTTTAAGATTAAGGTGAAATATTTTGGAGTGGTGGTTAGGAATAAGGCAAGATTAGTGGATAAGGGGTATAACCAAATAGAAAGGATAGATTTTGAGGACACTTTTGCCCCTGTAGCTAGATTGGAAGCCATTAGAGTGCTATTATCCTTTCCCTGTTATAAGGGATTTAAGCTTTTCCAAATGGACATTAAGAGTGCCTTTTTAAATGGGGAAATAAAAGATGATGTGTTTGGAGAACAACCCCCAGGTTTTGAGAGTTTCCAATTTCTAAATCATATTTTTAAATTAAAAAAGGCCTTATATGGATTAAAGCAGACACCCAGAGCTTGGTATGAGAGGCTTAGCACATTCTTACTAGAAAGGAAGTTTGTTAAGGGGAGTGTAGACACCACCCTTTTCTTGAGGAAAGTATGAGATGATTAACTCATTATCTAGATCTATGTTGATGATATAATTTTTGGATCTTCTGATAAAAGGCTATGTGATGATTTTTCTAAAATAATGGGTAAGGAGTTTGAGATGAGTATGATGGGAGAATTGTCCTATTTTTTGGGGTTTACCATTAGATAATTAGATGATGAAACTTTTTTGAGCCAAACAAAGTACATAAAGGACATCTTGAAGAAATATGAAATGGACAAAGCCAAGCCAATTAATACTCTCATACCTCAGGAATTCAATTAGACAAGGACCCAAATGGAAAATCAGTTGATCAAAAAAGGTACAATGGGATGATTGGATCTTTACTTTACCTGACTGCTAGCTGACCAGATATAATGTTTAGTGTTTATCTTTGTGCTAGATTTCAATTTGACCTTAAGGAATCCCACCTGACTGCAGTTAAGAGAATTCTTAGATACCTTTTAGGGACCCAAAACTTAGGAATCTGGTACCCTAGGCTATCTACTTCTTTTGAGATTATGGGATATTCTGATTCTGATTTTATAGGAAGTAAAGTGGATAGAAAAAGCACTTCTAGAACTTGTTAATTCATAGGATAATCTTTAGTTTCCTGGTCTAGTAGAAAGCAAAACTCTGTTGCTATTTCCACTGCTGAATCTGAGTACATTGCTTTAGGAAGTTGTGGCCCAAGTCTTTTGGTTAAAATAGCAAGTACTAGATTTAGGATTACCTGTAGGCACCATCTCTGTTATTTGTGACAACATTAGTGCCATCTGTATTTTTAAGAATCCTATCCAACATTTAAGGACTAAGCACATTGACATTAGGTATCACTTTATTAGAGATCATATGACTAAGGGAGACATTGAGTTACATCATGTGGCGACTGAGAATGAACTGGATGACATATTTATTAAACCACTGGCCTTCGACACTTTCAGTAATTTAAGGATCAGATTTGGTGTGATTGACATTAATGCATGAACTTTATTTCTATTGATCTCTTTGTTGAATTTTTTTAGTTAGTTGGTTTTTATTTTGCTTTTGGTACTTCAATTTTCATGTCTTGCTTTGTTTTTTTTCTTTTTCAAATCATCGCTGAATTGATATCTTAGGCTTTTTTTTTAATGAAAATTTGTAGTCAATGTTTTACATCTCTTAATCTACTAAAGGGTAAAAAATATCGTTGATTATGTCTCTTTCTCTAACCTATTTTGATGGTAAAAATTTCTTTTCTAACTAAAAGCCTATCTCAAATTAACAACTAGATTTTGCAATTGAGATCTTTTCTACCTTTGTACAGTAATCTAGCTTATGTTGTAATAATCAAAGTTTCTATGTTACTTCAAGATTTCTCATTATCGTGTCAATGCGTCTCTCACATAATTTTTTATTCTATTTTATGGATTATTCTTCTCTATATTAGAGAGTGAGTTTTTTTTCTTCTCTAAAATCTAAAAGATATACTTACAACTAAGAATATTTAAGAGTTTTTTGGAAAAGAATCTAAGTTGCAAAAATAATGAAAAAAAAGGTGGCCAATGATGCCAAAAACAAAAGATGCGCAATAACGCCAAATTGGAAAAAATATATACAAACAAAAGATGCGCAAAGTACACCATTCAACGGACAAGAGGCATAAAATGAGCCCATCAAAAAGCAAGCTATCTTCCTTTACTCCAACTCTTAAAACTTAGAAGAATTCATGTATCACTTAATATTTTTACCATTTTTTGGATTTTTGAAGTTTTTTAACTCATTAACTTACAAATTTTTAAAATCAATCACATGGAGAATATATCATGTTCATTCCTTGATTAAAAAAATATATGGTTTTTGTTTTTTTGTCATCTCCATCCCTCCTTTGATTTTAAATTTTTTGTCACATCGTCCCAGCCAATTTTTATATCATCTTGGATGATCAATTTTTCATTCTTCAAGAACTCCATCTACTAAATATTTTGACTTTTCTGTTCTCATCGTCATGGATGATCCTTTTTCGTCCTGTATGATATGATCGATCTCTGCTACAATCATCTTGATCGTCCTGGCACATATATTTTTTTGTCCTGGACAATGCATTTATTAGTTATCGTCCTGTATGATACACCTGTTCGTCCTAGACACAAGAGTCAGTACATTTAAAATCTTTAAAATTGTCCAGGACGATCCATTTTTGGACAATCGTCCTGGAATATCCATTGTTCGTCTTGGATGATGCACGTGGTGCTGATTTAAAACATCTCAAATTCATCCAGTATGATCCATTATTATGCATCGTCCTGGACGATTCACCTAATCGGCCTGGACGATCTAATTTTTTAACGATCATCCGGCCTGACTCCTTGGGATGATCGTCTGTGTCTAATCGTCCTAGACGATGTCTGATCGTCCTGGCCAGTTGTATCGCCTTTTTGACCAATTGGCCTGTTCACAATAATTACATCAGATCATCCTGGACGATCCAGTGATCAGCCTGGATGATCCGGTCATTCCTTTAAATTCAGAGGAGGAGGAGGCTCCCGCTCCCGCTCCTATTCCTAAACTTGTTCCTCTATGCCAGCACTCTCAGCTGGATTAGTTAGTGGAGAGATTTGATCAGCTTGAGACCCGTTTCGATGCCTATGTTACACACCAGCAGCAGCAGCAAGACCAGGACATCGCCTGGTTTGGGGCACAGTTTACTACACTCTCCAGTTGCCTTCAACAGCCACTACCACCACCTCCGTCTGATGATCAGGGGCCCTCATTTTTTTTATTTTCTTCATGTTTTTCTAGTTTTTTTCTCTTCTAGTTTATTTTCCATTTTTTGCAGTTTAATTTTTTTTATCTTTTGTTTTAGTTTCTGTTATTTTTTATTTATGTTTCCCTACTTTTTTTGATGTCAAAAGGGGGAGTAGTATGATGTTTCTTGTACTTTGAATTCTAGAACTTAGTGAACTATTTATTTTTACTAAACTGTTTGAAATTTTCTGGGTATGTTTGCCATCATCAAAAAGGGGAGATTATTACAAATCTGAGTTTATGGATTAGACTTTTGATGATAGTAAATATTCATGATTTCCTATGATTGCTTTTCTTACTAACTTTTTAGGACCATAAAATTGAATGCAGTTCAAGCCAGCTCAAGATAGAGTAGATTTAGGTTGAGTTAAGTCTGTATTTTTTCCTTTCTTGAGTCAATTATAAAAATGGTTCCTGATGCTAAGTAACCTTGCACACACACACTTGAGGGGTTTCCTGAGTTTTTCTATTTTTGAGTACATCGGCTTGGACGATGTTCATATCGGCCAGGATGATTCAACAAAAAATATAAACCCTAATTAGGGCAACCTGGTTAAGCACCCGTCATTAAGCAAATCGTACTGGACGATCCTTGTATTTGCCAGGACAATAGGCTCAAATTAGAAAGAATCAGCCACCATAATCAACTTAGGTTTTCCTTATTTTAAATTATTGGCCTGGATGATATCTATATCAGCCTGGACGATACAGCACAATTTTGCCTAAATTAATCTGGCAATTAAGGAAAGTAATTAAGGCTGATTGATACGATCACATCAGCCG
>NW_021319898.1:178303-265041 GCF_001605985.2 Dendrobium catenatum | reverse complement strand
AACCCAATAAACCCCCCCCCCCCCCTCTTGGTTAGCCTCGGGCTACTTCTTATGGGCTTAACATCCCTAAAAAACTTTCAAGATCCAAAATAAATATCTGGAGGTTCACACTATCAATAAGCATATAATAAATTTGATTCTCTCTAGACGCATACCACATTTGTTGGGGTCATTTGTTGACCCCGATACATCAAGCCATGCGCAAATGTAGCAAAATTGGCGAATAAAATAATACGTGAGTCGATGCAACCATTCACTTGTAGGACCAAATAATCTCCGATTACCAGATGGATGGTGATATTCCAATCAGAATATCAAATTCTACTAAGTCAAGGCCCCTCGTAGTCGAATCATATGAGATCGATCAAAATGGAGGATAGTCACCCAAAATTAAAGCAAAAGGCTGACCAAACGATGTCGGATCGATAAACAGACTACATCATTGCATCTAAAACGTCATTAAAATTAAGAATATATATTTTATTTCATCAATTTGGATCATCTTAGATGGTGACGTGAATCCCGAGGCGATTTGAATTTGATACGAAGGCATGCATATTGAGGAAATTTGCCTCTGCGGAGATGACATAATGTTCGATCATGAAACCAACTACGTCACTGCATCCAGAATGTTGTTGACATCTGGAATATATATTTTATTTAATCAATTTGGATTATTTGAGGTGATGGCGTCAATCTTGAAGTGAATTAAATATGATGTGAAGGAATGCATTACGAGGGAAATGAGGTCTCAGTGATGCACAAATAATGTCGGATTGACAAACAAACTGCATCATTACATCCAGAACATCGTCGAAATTAAGAGTATACATTTTATTTAATCGATTTGGATCATTTTAGGTGGTGGTGTAAATCTTGAGGCGATTCAAATATGATGTGAAGACACGTATATCGAGGGAAATTAGCCTCGTTGGTAATGAAATGACGTTTGATCGTGAGACGGATAGCGCCATTGCATCCTGAATATTGTTGATATTCATAATATACATTTTATTAAATAATTTTGGATCATATGATGTGATGGCATTAATCTTGAGGCGCTTTGAATATGATGCGAAGGCACATATTACGAGGGAAATGAGGTCTCGACGATGCTCAAATGACATCCGATTGTGAGACGGAGTACGTCATTACGGCTGTGACATTAGTAATACCCAAAATGCACTATCAATTCATCTAATTTTGATATTTAATGAAATCAACATGAGTTTCAAGGGGATTGCACATATTTCAATGAAAATACACATGAATCAAGACATCATTGGGAAAATTATTATTGTGTTGTTTTTGTGACTTAGTCTTAATGTTAATAATAATATTTTATTATTAAATATTATTATTAATATGATAAGAAAATGAAAGTCAAATGAAATATCTAATGGCATTAAGTGCATACCTCGTTTTATCAAAACAAAATATATGAATTCCAAAAATTCCGCAAAAAATAAGACCTTGGGCAGACGTTGCCTCAACCAGTGAGTAGCTCCTTTGCTAAAGCAATCCAACCTCCTCCACTTCTCCCTCAAGCCAAACTCCTCAACCAATGCTTCTTCCTATTCTCTTACAAGTCGTCCTCTCTAATCCGTATGCTTACCTTCTCTTCCCATCTGCATATGGGTCCAATGCCAAGCCGAGACCCATGCCACTACAGCTCTTCATAAATTAGAATCTCACCCTACCCAAAGCCTTTCCATTACTGCTGCAATCTCTGGCCGAGTGTCAGCTCTGCTACGAGGCAAAACTTCTTCTCAATATTGATGAGATCAAGCATCCTATTGACTCTTTCAATACATTTAATGAATTATTCATAATAAGAGCTAAAGTCTGGAGCAAGGCTGATTGCCTTTGAAGATCATGATGGCATTGCTATTTGTACAGTTGACTGCCATCTTATGGCATTTAAATTAGGTACTTAAATCAGTTGATGATAGCTTAAGACTCTGGATTAAGGATCATAAATTTTTTGTTCAAGGACTCTTAGGCGCTAAATTATCCTCTAATAACTTTATTCAAGGATCTTTAATGATATTTAGACTAGCGCGCAAAGATTACCATCATTTCCATGTTCCAGTTTTTAGAGTTATTGAGGCTTTTATGAATATTGTAGGATCTTTGTATACAGTGAATCCTATGTAGTTAACATAAGTATCACTTTCATAAAGAAGAAGAGTGATTACATCCACAAAGGTGATGAGTTTAGAAATTTCTCATTTGTAGGAAGCACTGTAATATGCATGTTTGAAAAGGATTCGATAGACTTTGATAAAGATCTTATTGTAAATAGTGAAAGATCTCTGGAGACTTTAGTCTCTATTAGCATGACAACATAGAGGTTAATCGATTGCTTATTTATAAAAAAAAGGAATAGAAGAAAAGATTTTGCCTCGACATGCATGCCAACACCACCGACAACCCTACGAAGGTATAAATTTTTCTAAACATAGATTCTCACTCTCGAATTTCATGGCGGACTGGAAAACTACCTATACACACCTTTATTACACGTGATGGGATGGGACCATGGTGCGGTGCCTACGACGAGGTGGGTAATCACCTAAAAGCCATATTTTAGAGTTCGTGGCACACTATAAAATTGCCTACACATGCCTTTATTGTGCGTGGTGGGATGGGACCTCCGTACGGTGCCTATGACGTGGTGGGGTTACTCATAAGTACCCTCGAGCGAGGGGAAAGTAAATTGTATTTTAAAATAGGTACCCTCGAAGACCCCATACATGCCTTCATTGAGCGTGGTGGGAAGGAAGATGATGGCCGCGGTGTCCTCGTTCGAGAACACCTACCATACACGCCTTTATTGCTGGGTGGGAAGGCCCAGTTTCTTGTAGTTTTCCCCTAAACAGGGGAGTCACCGGGAGGCTGCCAAAATTTCGGGTGAACATGAGACCTGTTTTGAACTTAAATGAACAAATTGAGGACCAAAGCTTGAACTTCCACTGTGGACTTAAACTGAAGTTTATGCTTGGACCAAATCACATTGAACTTAACTTGAACCTGATACATAAAACATGAAGGACTTGAATGAATATAAAAAACTTTTGACATTGAACTTTAACAATGAAATGGACTAGTATTTGGACACAAAGCAAATGATTAACAAAACATACTTGAATCTAATGAGTTCAAACTTGGACTTAATTTGAACATCAAATGGATATGACTTGAACTAGTTTAATTTAAACTCAAATGAATAAAGAACTTGATTCAAACTTAACTTGAGTAGTTGAACTCAAGTAAAGACTTGGATGAACGATAGGGGACTCAAACAAACGGAAGAGGCTCACTTCGAGCTTGAACTATACTTGAACTCATATTGGACTAGAGTTAGAAAATAATCTTAGACTCAAATAACATTGAACCTGCAAACCTTAAACTCAAACTTGAATGAGCATGAGCTCTAAAGAGCTTGAACAAGTGCAAATGGATTTAAAAATTAAATCTGAATGTAAAAACTTTGATTCAACCTGGAGGAGTTTGTGAGCTTTGGTTAGAATGAAAGAGTTCATTAAAAGCCAAAGCTCATGATCATAGAGAATTGAACTTTATAACAATTAAATGTCTTGATCATGCAAAGAGCAACGAGCAATGAAGCAATAAAGAATTTACATTAAAATCTCATTGAACATGAGTTGCTCATGACAAAATGAAATATTCATGAAGAATCGTTATACGAACATCGACGAGAAAAATCAACACTCAAGATATAATCAACTCTCAAAGACAATGAAGCACCTTCAGTATACCTATAAATAAAAAAACATCAATACTACCCATATTGGTGGGTCCATGAATTTGCAAAGAGGAAGAGGAGTTGGATGATACTAATGGAAAGAACTCTTAGTGAATATGATCATCTCAAGTGGAGTAAAGAAATGATATCAAGTTTATCATGCATACAATACATATAAGGCTTTGGCCTCCGCTTTACAAATATTATCAAGAAAGAAGGTGCAACAAGGATAATGATGTGTTCATACGTGAAACTTGCAAGGCACAAGATGACTATAATAAGTCATTTATAGTCAATACCAATTTGCGAACAAGTATATCGAACTTCTACAAGCCATGATGGTTAGTATACAATGATTGCAGTTCATCCAACAGTCAACGCTCACATACAAGTCAACACATAGATTCATTGATAAGTAATAATATCCCCTTCCTCCAGACATATGCAATGCAACATATGAGGGATGCTTAATATTTGTTGGTGATGATAGAAAATTCTTTGTTGGCAGTAGTGGTAATAAATAATAGGTGATGGATGCTATGACACCCCCGCAATCAACCACTATTCAGTGTCAGGAGAATACACAGGTTTCTCCATAAGCAAGAGTGGTTGGTGTGTAGCAAATACAAGCACATGTAAGCTATCATAGATGACCTGTTATACACACGACATAGCATCAACAATCAAAAAGTAGGAGATTCGTTAGTGTACTATAATTTACCTGCATAAATTATATAAGTAGTGCAAGATAGTTTACCTATACAAGGCAGCAAATAACTCGATTTAAAAGCTACTACTTTACGCCACCAGATCTGCAACACTCATAAAAAGCATACATAAGGCATTAAAAAAGTTTGAAATAAATGCCCCAGCATATGCACTGTAGTTTATATATGCATAGGTCCATTGAAAGGGGGTATACAATTATAAAATCCACATGGGCCCCAACGAGCGTGTTATTTGTACACACATGACGTCTAGAGATACTGTGCGGGTAAATAAATTTGAACCACCTGATCCTCTTAAGTGGGTAAATAGGAGTCGACAAGGTTCATCAAATAATTACAAAATGCCCTAGACACCCACATGGGTCACGCTGAGCTTGTTATTGGTACACATGTGATGTCTAGGGATGCTGCATGGGTCAATAAATTTGAACCTGATTCTCGTAAGCAGGTAGATAAAAGTTAACAAGGTTCAATAAATAATTATGAAATATCCCCCAAACACCTGCATGGGCCCCGATGAGCGTGTTATTGGTACACACGTGATATCTAGAAATGCTACACAGGTCAATAAATTTGAACCCGATCCTCCTAAGTGGGTAAATAAGAGTCGACAATGTTCAGCAAATAGTTACAAAATGCCCCCAAACACTCGTATGGGCCCCAGCATGCGAGTTTTTGGTACACACATGATGTCTAGGGATGTTGCGTGGGTTAATAAATTTGAACCCAATCCTCCTAAGTGGCAAAATAGGAGTTGACAAGGTTCAGCAAATAATTATAAAATGCTCCCAAACACCCGTATGGGCCCTGGCAAGTATGTTATTGGTACACATATGCACCTAGGGATATTATGCGGGTCAATAAATTTGAACCCGATCCTCCTAAATTGGTAAATATGAGTTGATAATGTTCAGTAAATAATTACAAAATGCCCCCAAACACCTGCATGGGCCTCAGCAAGCATTTTATTGGTACAAATGTGACATCTATAAATGCTGTGCGGGTCAATAAATTTGAACCCGATCCTCCTAAGAGGGTAGATAGGAGTTGACAAGGTTCAACAAATAATTATAAAATTTCTTCCAAACACTAGTATGGGCCATGACGAGCATGTTATTGGTACACACATGACATCTAAGAATGATGTGCAGGTCAAAAAATTTGAACCCCATCCTCCTAAATGGGTAAATAAGAGTCGACAAGGTTCAGCAAATAATTACAAATTTCCCCCAAACATGCACATGGACCCGAGCGAGTGTGTTATTGGTAAACACGTGACTTCTAGGGTTATTGCACGGCTCAATAAATTTGAACCCGATCCTCTTATATGGGTAAATAGAAGTTGACAAGATTCAACAAATAATTACAAAATGCCTACAAACACCCGCATGGGCCCCGACGAGCATGTTATTGGTACACACGTGACGTCTAGGGATGTTGCACGGGTCGATAAATTTGAACTTGATCCTCATAAGAAGGTAGATAGGAGTCGATAAGGTTCAAAAAATAATTACAAAATGTTTTCCACACATCTATATGGGTTCTGAAGAGTGTGTTATTGGTACACAGGTGACGTGTAGGGATGCTATGCGGGTCAATAAATTTGAACCCAATCCTCCTAAATGAAAATGACTTCCTTCACTCTGATGATGGCCATGTTGAATGCATATCTCAAATGGAGGTGTCCATCTTAAATAATCCCAATAACATCCCATGTGCCACTCAAACCTCCAAAACTCCACAAAATTTCAAAAAATCTCAAAACTCCAAAATATTTAAAATTAAAATAAATCCATCAACACTTAAAGCAAAGTCTATCCACCCTCCATTATAGTTATCAAAGTCAACAAATTCAAATATAACTTCAGCTCACATAGAGCTAAATGCCTGGTCGAAAATATCACTAGGATCCATTCTCAAACAATCTCTTATTAGAAAGGACGTGGTAAGTATCACGACCCAACCCGACCGAGATGGATCCCATCGCATTGAGTCGTGACAGATGAACCCCAGGATCTAGTTTTGGAATTTACTTTCAGCCTTTCTTCCAATACATAAAAGAAAACATAAACAAAGAGCTGCTACAAATATCCAAATATACAGAAACTCATCCAAAATTTTCATCTTCCTTTCTTTCATCATCAAAATAATCATACATTATAGTGCATGGTTATAAATTGAAAGCACAGTGCATAACAGAATAATTATCATGACTATACAAAAATCAAAAGTACAAAATACCTATAACTTCAAATCAGATCCTGAACGGCTAGTCAAAAAATTCCTTCCCTTTCCCAAAACCTGAAAAACATGAATAAAACCACAGTGAGCTAATAGCTTAGAAAGATCACACTAACCGATCTAAATTCCTAGATTCTCTCATTCAAAATACATCACAAAATCTTTAAAAATAGTTTATTCAAATAGTCATACATAATTTAGATAATCATATAGAAATTATATAATCAGTCAGAATTTAGATATTCATATAGAACATATATTCAAACAAAATTAAAAAAAAAGATATAAAAGAATTGAATCAAATTCATATCACAGAATCAATCAAATCAAAATTCAAATCAGACTTCAAATCATAGTTCAAATCATAGTTCAAAACACATTTCAAATTAGATTTCCTGGACCCAGACAGAATCTCAAAGGATTCTGGCCCCATATGCCTCCCTTTGTGCTTATAGCACCAAAACTTATACGTAATCATATCATATTTCATTTTCATATTCCCGGACCCAGACAAAATCTTAAAGGATTTTGGCCCCTCATACCTCCCTTCCCTGATACAAACAAAATCTTAAAGTATTCTTGCCCCTTATAACTCCCTTCTGATATCATTCAAATCATATCAAATGTCAAATGATCACATCATAACAAATATGGAGTAATCGAGCACATATCAAAATTTCACCTTTTCGTATAGTGACATAAAATAAAAAGCCAATGAAATAAAAATACACAATTATAGAAAATTACTAAATTATAAGAGATCATATAAAACAACATTTCAAAACTTTTATTGTATTGAAGCAATATTTTTGACATCTATATAATTTTCTATTTGATAAAAACCTCGCATATTCCAAAATACCCAGTGCAAATTTTTTTGAAAATACTCAAAATGTGCAAAATCATAATCTCTATGACATACCAAAAGTTATGCAGCAAAAGTTTTACCGGTACAAAGTTATACCCATTTTTTGCTAATGAAAACAAAATTTTAATCAGAATATTTGCCAAAACTCATATTTCTAAAAATTGAGAAAGGCATAATGTGCCTTACCTAGAGTAGATCAACTTTCTCGACTGCGATACAACAACAACAACAACAACAACAACAACAACATCAAGCCTTTATCCCACTACGTGGGGTCGGCTACAACAACTTTCTCGACTGCGATGATGAACAAAAATAGACCGAAGTCGCCCAAAACCCATCTTTTCTTCCTCTTTCCTTCACTTTCTCTCTCTTCAAATGGACAAATAGATATTTAATAGGCTGAGATATTTCTTGATTGTACGAATGATATTTATGGTTCATCCTGAGACGATCGGCTTAGTTTGTTCACGAACAACATTCGTATGAACAAAAATTTATTTTCGTACAGGGACAATCTCCTCGAGTCGCCATTATACGGACGATATATAATTTCATCCCTAGACGATGCTCTGTGTCAAAAACTTTCAACTTTCATCCTGAATGAACTCAATTTTCATACGAATGAACCTGGAATGAAAAATCCAGAATAAAGCAGAACATGGAAGAAAAGGGTTTTCACAATCTACCCACCTTAAGAAAAATATCGTCCTCGACATTTCCAAAATAAACTGAGTCAAAACAGACTTGGATACAACTATCTCATATCAGATTCCTTCTCCCAAGTAGCCTCTCTGGCTGTTCTGAACTTCCACTGTACCTTAACCATAGGAATTTGTTGCCTTCTCAACTTTTTTACATCAAATGCCAAAATCTTTTCAAGTTCTTCTCTTTACTGCATATTTTCCCAAACCTCCACATCATCAGTAGAAAGTTTCTTTCCAGAATCAGATATCCACTTTCTCAAAAATGACATGTGAAACATGTTGTGTATATCAGACATCTGATCAAGTAATAATAACCTGTAAGCAGAATTTTTAATCCTTTCAATGACCTCAAAAGGTCCAACATACCTTGGATTGAGTTTGCTAACTCTTCCAAATCTGCTAATGCCTTTTATCTGTCTGACTTTTACATATACAAAGCCACCAATCTAAAATTCAACCAATCTGTGCTTCTGATTATAATACTTCTACTATCTATCCTGTGCATATTTCAATCTTTCTTTAATCAGATTAATTTTTATAATAGTATCGTCCACAAAAATTGAACCTATCACTTATCTATCTCCCACTTCTATCAGAGTTAAAGGAGTCCTATACTTTCTAGCATACAGAGCTTCATATGGTGCCATACCAATACTGAACTGATAATTATTATTATATACAAATTCAATCAATGAGATATGATCTTCCCAACTTCCTTCAAAGTCCAAAACACATAATCTCAAAAGATCTTTCAATACCTGACTAGCTCTTTCAGACTGTCCATCAGTCTGCGAAAGAAAATCATACTAAAATGCAACTTCGTACCTAGTCCTTGTTGAATTCCTCTCCAAAGTCTGAAGGTAAACCGGCCATCCTGATCTGATACAATCACTTTTCGTATACCATGTAATCTGACAATTTCTTTAACATAAATCTGAGCTAATTTATCCACTGGATCCGTCTGTCTAATCGAAAGAAAATGTACAGACTTTGTCAACCAATCAATAATCACCCAAATGGCATCATGTCCTTGCCTCGATCTGGGAAAACCCGTAGAAAAATCCATTGTCACCTCTTCCCACTTCCACTTGGGGATAGGTAATGACTGCAAAAGTCCTCCTAGTCACTGATGTTCTTCCTTCACTAGCTGACAGACTTCACATTTCGAAACAAATTTAGCTATGTCCTTTTTCAATCCATACCACTAAAATAAACTTTTTATATCTCCATACATCTTATCACTTCTTGGATGAATAGTGTAATATGAGTAATGAGCCTCATACAAAATCTATTTTCTCAGATCTCCAAACATAGGAATCTAAAGTCTATCCTTACAAAAATAATACCATAATAAAAAATTCATAGTTTAAATGTCTTACCAGACTTGATCTGATCAATTAACTTCAAATATTGTACATTTGACTTCTAAGCTTCATGAATCCTTTCTTCTAAAGAGGGCTGAATGATCATCTGAGTCATAATACCAGAATTAGTATATGAAATTACCTCTAATCATAGTCTTTCCATGTCTCGTATCAAATACTCATTAGAAGTGAGCTGTACACATGACAATTCAGAAGACTTCCTACTCAAAGTATATGCCACCATATTAGCCTTACCAGGCTGATACTGAATAGTCAGATCATAATTTTTGATCAACTCATGATATCTCCTTTGCTACAAATTCAGATCCTTCTGAGTGAATATGTATTTCAAACTCTGATGATCCATGAAAATCTCACATCTGACACCATACAAGTAATGACGCCAAATTTTCAAAGCAAATACAACAACAGCCAATTCCAAATCATGCATCAGGTAGTTCTTTTCATGTGGCTTCAACTGTCTCGAAGCATAAGCTACTACTCGACCATGCTGCATCAGAATACATCCCAAACCTTTCAGTGAAGTGTCACAGAATACTTGAAATCCTTCCATACATGAAGGAAGTGCTAACACTGCAGCAAAAGTCAAATAATCTTTCAACCTCTGAAAACTAGCTTCACACTCTGGTGTTAAAAAAAACTACTGACTTCTGAGTCAGTCTTGTCAGACATGAAGAAATCTTAGAAAATCCCTTCACAAACTTCCTATAATATTCGGCCATACCCAAGAAACTATGTATCTCAAACACCATAGTAGGCCTTGGCCAATTAGCAACTGCTTGAATTTTTAAGAGATCAACAAAAATACCTTCACCGCTTACGACATGCCCCAGAAAAGAAATGCACTTTAGCCAAAATTCACTTTTGGAGAATTTTGTATACAACTGATGCCGCCTCAAGGTCTCCAATATACTTCTAAAATGTGTGGCATGTTCTTCCTCAGAAGTAGAATATACCAGAATATCATCTATGAAGATGATCACAAACTGATCTAGATAATCTTTGAACACTTTATTCATCAAATCCATAAAAATAGCTGGTGCATTAGTCACCCCAAATGGCATAACCAAAAACTCGTAGTGTCTGTGCCGAGTAATGAAAGTTATTCTCATCACATCAGCTTCTCTTACCTTCACCTGATAGTAACCAGATCGCAAATCAATCTTTGAGAATACAGAAGATCTAGCAGGCTGATCAAATAGATCATCAATCTGTGGCAATGAATTTTTATTCTTAATTATTACTTTGTTCAATTCTCTATAATCAATATATTTATGGATTGTACCATCCTTTTTCTTTATAAATAGAATAGGTGCTCCCCAGGGAGAAACACTCAGATGAACAAATCCTCTTTCAACCAACTCCTGAAGCTGGACTTTTAACTCCACAAGTTCCTTGGGTACCATCCTATACAGAGCTTTAGATATCAGTGTCGTATCCAAAAATACATTAATACAGAACTCAACATCTCTATCTGGAGGAAAACCAACTAACTCCTAAGGAAAAATATCAAAAAAGTCTCGCACTATCGGGATATATAAAATAGAACCCGCATCTATATTCATATCCCTTACTGAAGCCAAAAATACTATACAACCCTTCTTCTATAGTCTTCTCACTTCCAAAATAGAAATTAGGAAAGATAAAACACCTATTAATCCTTGGAATACATAACTTTCACCGTCTATAAATAATGCAACTTGCTTCTTCAAATAATCAATTTGAGCCCAATACAGACTCATCCAATTCATACCAAAAATAATATCATAGAAAGAAATCGGCAATAAAATCAAATAAGACCCCACTTCTTACCAGAAAGTTTAATCTCATACAAAAAAAATTTCCTGGCTATCAAATTATCTCCAGCAGGCAAAATAACAGAAAATGAAATAGGTTACGTAACTGAAGCCAGTTGTAATGCATCAAAAAAGTGCTCAAAAATAAATGAATGATTAGCCCCAGAATTAAATAGAACACTACAGGAATGTTTAGAAATATAAAGCATACCTATCATAACATCTAGTGCATCTCAAGCCTCTTATGATTCAAACTATATACACGTGGCTGAATTGGAGCTGGAGCTACATAACTACTAGGCTCCCTTAGATTTCTACTAGGTGGTCTTCTTGACACTGCAGCCGAACCACCAGCACTCTGCTTTACCAACCAATAGAAAAATTGCTATTTGTACATTTCTATCTGGAGGATATTGCATACCATCAAAGGTCTTTTCCAACCTCCTCAACCAATCCTCTACTGTTCTGGGCTAAACAGTGCCCTTAAATGTCGGAGGCTTCAATCTAAAAAAAAATTATAAATGTCTATCTATATCCTCAGATTTAATAGCAGAAATTCTATTCTGCATCTCGCTCATCATCTGAGCTACCAACATAGGAAACTGCAAAATTGTATCTAAACCAACTACTGGGGCAGAACTATTCACAGGAGCTGCCTGACTAGCACTCTGCCCATCAGTCATATCTGTATCTAATGGATCCATAATCACACAGAATTCATAACTATGCACATAAAACAAGAATAATAAAAACCCGGACAAACTAAAACTACCCGACCAGACTTACAGATCAATTATTATAGCTCTATCTTATAATCCAAATTCCAAAACTATTGTTCTGATACTATATTAATTATCACGACTCAACCCGACTAGGACGGATCCCATCGCGTTGAGTCATGACGGATGAACCCTAGGATCTAGCTTTAGAATTTGCTTTCAGAATTTCTTCTAATATACAAAGGAAAAAAGTAACACAGAGCTACTATAAATATCTAGATATATAGAAACTCATCAAAATTTTCATCTTACTTTCTTTCATCATCAAAATAATCATACATTATAGTGCATGGCTACAAATACAAAGTACAAAGCAAAATAAAAAAAATAGCCATGACTGTACAAAAATCAAAAGTACAAAATACCTATGACTTCAAATTAGATCATGAACGGCTAGTCCAAAACTTCCTTCCCTTTCCCAGAACCTAAAAACCATGAAGAAAACCACAATGAGCTAACAACTCAGCAAGATCACACTAGCCGATCTAAATTCCTAGATTCTCTCATTCAAAATAAATCATAAAAACTTTAAAAATAGTTTATTCAAATAGTCGTACAAAATTCAAATAATCGTACATAAATTATATAATCAAACAGAGTTCATATATTCATATAGAACATATAATTAAATATAATTTAATAATAGATACAGAAGAACTGAATAAAATTTATATCATAAAATTATTCAAATCAGATTTCAAATCATAGTTCAAATCAAAGTTAAAATCAAATTTCAAATCACATTTCAAATTAGATTTCCCGGACCCAGTTAGAATCTCAAAGGATTCTGACCCCTTATGCCTACCTTTGTGCTTACAACACCAGTACTTATACAGAATAATATTAGATTTCATTTTCATATTCCCGGACCCAGATAGAATCTCAAGGGATTCTGGCCCCTTATGCCTCCCTTCCCTGACATAGAGAGAATCGCAGAGGATTATGGCCCTTTATAACTCCCTTCTGATATCATTCAAATAATATCAAACATCAAATCATCGCGTCATAATAAATATGGAATAATTGAGTACATATTAAAATTTCACCTTTTCATATAGTGATCGACAACAGAAAGACAACGAAATAAAAATGCATAATTGCAGAAAATTACCAAATTACCAGAGATCGTATAAAACAACATTTCAAAATGTTTATTATACTGAAGAAATATTTTTCAACATCCATATAATTTTCTATTCAATAAAAACCCCACAGATTGCAAAATACCCAGTATATAATTTCCAGAAAATACTCAAAATGTGTAAAATCATAATATCTATGACATACCAAAAGTTACGCGATAAAAGTTTTACCGGTACAAAGTTATACCCATTTTTCACTAACGAAAACAAAACATTAATCGAAACATTCACCAAAACTCATATTTCTGAAAATTGAGGAAGGCATAATTTTCCTTACTTGGAGTAGATCAACTTTCTCAACTGCGACGAAAGACTGACTTTTCTTCCTCTTTCCTTCTCTTTCTCTCTCACCAGCCATTTCTTTCTCTTCAAAATGAGAAATAGATATTTAATAGGCTGAGATATTTCCTGATTGTAAGGATAATATTTATGGTTCGTCCCGGGACGATCGGCTCGATTTATTCACAAACAACATTCATATGAACAAAAATTAAGCTTCATACAGGTAAGATCTCCTTAGGTCTCCATCATACAGACAATAATTAATTTCATCCCTGGATGATGCTCACTATCAAAAACTTTCAACTGTTCATCCCGGACGAACTCAATTTTTGTACAGACGAAACTGGAAGGAAAAATCCAAAACAAAGAAGAACTAGGAAGAAAAGGGTTTTCACAGTATGTGTCCTCTGTCGGGTTGGGTTGACTATCTCCTTTGACTAAGTAGACCGGGGACCACGGTAGTCCAGGATGACGGAACCATAGGATATTGATCAGGTCCATCATCCATTCCCCACCATCAGCTTTAAGTGCAATATGGTGAAATTTCTAATTTTAAATATCAAAATATTCTAATTCAAGACTATTTCCAAACTTCCAAACCATTTCTAAATATTTATACCCATGCTGGTACTATAGGCTAGATAATATGTATTTATATGTATCTGATTGATGACTAGCCTTAATCGATAGTTCTCTCTCATTATCGGGAGGGGAAATTAACTATACGGGCATACTCCTATAGGAAACCAGAACTCATATCATAAAGTCCTCGCAAAATGAGGGTGAAATCTCCAGGTAGTGTTTTATCTACAAACCATCTGGCTTCCAAAAATTACCCCAGAACTTATTCTGTTAAAACTCCCTCGTAGAAGAAATAGCTAAAGCGGGTGGAGGCCAGGGTAGAATTTTCGGAGCCCACATATACTTTAGCTATTTTTTTTCTCTACCTTGTATATAGGTTTAAAGGATTGTGTGGTTCTTAATATTCACTATTTGTGGATTTAATCTGATTCTCAGTATTTAACCCCAAATAATAAGATTGGTTGTTGCCTCAATGATAATCTTTATTATATCAGAATATCAAAGGCTTTCTCAGTAATTTTTTTATATGTTTTTTTTATTTGCAAGGTCACTAAACAATGCTCTATATATATATATATAGCCTCAATTTTCTGGTTTTGCTATCTTTGTGGGCTATTGTGTTACTTGATGATCTGAGGTGGATGTTCATGTGATTGGTCCTTTGGCCTGTGGACTGCAATAATTTTTGGATATTATCCCTACTGGATTTTCTTGTGTCTTGGTCATTTGGGCATTGGGTTGCTGCTCATTTGTGCCATTACACATTATGGATTGTATGGGTTTTGGACTGTTGATCATTCTTCTAGGTTCTAGGTTGTCAGGGTGTTGTGGATCCTTGATCTTTCTAGCTTTGTTGGGAAGGAACTACTTTATATCCTTTTGGCTGATTTTTTTTTTGCTACTCATTACACATTTATATCTGCTCTCTTTTTGCAAGTGCTCACTTAAGCTTTTCAGCTTTTTCGCACCTTCTCTATTTTTGGTGATGGCTCACTTCCCATGGTTTTTTTCCTATATTTTTTTCTTCATTATAATTAGTTAGGATCCTTGGCTCTTTGGGTTTAGATTTATTTTTATTGTAACTCTTCGGAAAAGAAGTGAGCATTGGATACTTTTTAAGGATTTGTAATTTATCTTTTAATTATTGTGTAGGTTAATTGGCAGGTTTTCTCCAAAAAACAAATTATGAAATTAATTGTAGAAAAGTACTTAAAATTCACATGCAAAAGATTATAGCAATAAAACTCTTCTAAATATTTTAAAAACTTAAATAAATACTATCAATATTTTTGAAATTCATTACTTAGTATGATATTTTTGTTTAGAAATGTCATTAAATTCAAGAGGAAAAAATATAAAATTATTCTTCAGTATTTTTGTGTGCTCGTGTGCATGTGAATGTTTTGCACAACTGTGTGAACTTTGTGTATTTAGAATAAAAATGATTATATGAGAGTAACATAGAATCCAAGTGATACAAGATCATCATAATAAAGCATTTATGATTATTTGTAAAAAAATGAATAAATGCTATTAATATTTTATGAAATTCATTACTTTGTAAGATAGTTTTAAAATCTTAAATTATTATAAAATTTATCAGTGAAATAATTTTTTTTTTTTTTTTTTATTTTGCATGAATGTGTGCTTGTGTGCTTTTATTTGATTTGAATGAGTGTGAACTTTATGTGAAATTAGGATAAAAATAATTGTAGGATAGTAGTATAAAATTAACTCCATCTTGTATGAGTGTGTGTGCCTGTGTGCTTGTGTGCATGTGTATGCGAGTTGTATATCCTTACTTGAGTGAGAAATACTTCATATGATATTCTTCTTTATTGAAGAAAATTATCAGTCAAAGATATCTTAAAAAATAATTGATTTTTTTTCATAGCATCATAAATATAAACTTATCAAAATTATTTATGATCGATGTTTAAATAAGCAATTTTCTTAGCTTGTTTGAATGTGTATGATTTACACGAGGGTATGATCTATATATGCATTTAGGTTAAGAATAGTAGTGTATAATTAATTGCATTTTGCACAATTTAATATAAGCAAACCCTTTGAAAAAGGATCATCGAGATAAAACCCTTTAGAACATTGGTAAAACATTGAATAATTTCTGCTAATATTTTTTGAAATTTATTGCTAGTTAAGACTTTTTTTTTTTGAATTTTCATAAATTTCAAAAATGAAATATTAAAAAAAAAAACTATTTTGTTTGAATTTTTGTTCTTGTATGTGCATGTTTTTATTTTGTATGAATGTGTGAACTTTTTGTGTATGTATGATAAAAATATTTGTAAAAGAGTACTATAAAATCTACAAGATAAAAGATCATCATAACAAAGCCCTTCAGAATATTTATCAAAGTTGAATAAATATTATTACATTTTTTATGATGTCTATTAATTAGTAATAAAAATATTTACTTTTTAAATTTCCATAAAATTTAAAAGTGGAATATTAATTTCTCTATTTTGCATGAGTATATGAGATAGCCTGCTTGTGTAAATTTTGCAATTATGTGTGAACTTTATATGCATTTAGGATAAAAGTAATAATTGGAGAGTTATATAAAATTTGCTCCATCTTCCATGAGTGTGAGTGCTTGTATACTTTTTTTTTTAATAAAACCCACCAATGGGTCTGTGAGTTAATTCATCGAAAGAATTACAAATCCTTAAAGGGATCAAATACTTTCAAATGCATAGAAAAGACAATAAAGAAAATTATTTATTTAATGATCCCAACTATAATACAAGGTAAAAAAAAAGAAAGGAAAAGAAAACCTAGCAAAGAAATAAAGGCAGGCAAAAAGCTGAGCCCAAAAAATGAAAATGATCCATCTCCAGAGGAAAAGTTTGATATACATGAAGAAAGACCATGTTGAAGAAGCAACATCCTACAAAACAATTGTTAAAAAGAAATAGCCTAAATAAGGAACAAAATAATATAGTGGAGTAAACCTAGTAGAAACAAAAGGACCAAATGCCACAAATAAATGAATCTATGCATTCACAAGATAAGCTTGGCAAACCAAAGAGTTAATCAACCAACAAAAATGAGTAACACCAAAAAATAAACTAGGACAACAAAATGAGAAACCCTAGAGAATGAACATTAACCTAAGGGAAGAATCCATCCAACCTGTCACCAACAACCAAGAGAGAAACAAATATCCAACAATAACCATGACAACAACTGGACAACCATTAGAACTAAAAGAAGAAACCACAAATATTGAGTAATAGAGGACCACACAACAAAAATACCAATAAGAGAAAACACTAATATATGATAGACTATAGCTAGAGAAGGCCACAATATAAAAACCAAAGGGAAAACACCAAAAAACATGACTCAAAAAACATAAATGGAAGACAAAGAACCACCAACTAGATAAACCACTAGATATACCCACATCAAGAAGGATAATAAAAAAAAAACCCAAAAGAACCAATAACAACCAATACAATAGTGAAATGAATAATCGCATATATACCAGAGAGATTCCAGAAAGCAATGCAAATTCAAGGAAACTCCTAGACTGAGGCAAAGAAAAGAAATCAGGCCTATCATTCTAACAAGTCTAGTGTGAAGCAAGAAATAACCTATAGCACACCACAACTTGATCTGGCTACAACCCAAAAAATAACATAGAAGACACAAACTAAAGTTGACTCAAATAAAATTAATAGATGAAAATACCGATCCACTAACCCAGCCAGCCAAAACTCCTGGAGCATTGATCCAGCTTCAAACCAAAAAGAGGGATACAACACCCCAAAAAAGAACCCTAATCAAAAGAGAGAGGAAAACCACCAACTCATCCAAAAAATTGAGATTATTTCAATTTAATTTATGGAAAACCAATGCTATCCATCCTTAGAATTCAATTAATACCATGAATATTATTCACGCTAAGGTACATAGAGTTAGGAATCGAGTTTACTTTTTTACAAAATCAATTTGCAATCATGTTGCCCTTTCTCCAAATATGAGAGATGATATACCAAAACTGCTCCAAAAATTGCATAAGTATTTTTTGAACAAATAGTATAAAGAAGCATTATTATAAGACTTTTGGATATAGGAGACACACCGATTTAGAATCTGACTCTGTCCAAATGTTCCACTATTGGTTGTCTACTCAAATCTAAAGAGTAAGAGCCTACATTTCAGCCATAATAACATTTGGGTATTTGGGAAGCAAAAGGAAGAATAAAAGAATCTTTGGAATCTCTAATAATACCACCACACCCAACAACCATTCTATTAATAGAACATAGTTAATCTTATATTTATTAAAAATAGGCCTTCTCCAACAAAAAAAATAGGGAGACCATCAAAGTTATTATTCCGATGGTGTAAGATTAAGAAAGAAAGCAAAGAAGAATTTCCCCTCAAATGCTTAGTTTTAAAGAGATTCACAGTATGAGGTTGGTGAATTAATTTTTTGAGACCAAAGATGATTCCGTCAACATTCATTTTAATGCGTTGGTGATTACTATTATTCCTCTCTATCCATAAAAGCCAAAAAATAACCGTAGGAACAATAATAATAATAATGTGACCCTTAATGTGATTAGAAAACCTATAATAGAGCATATTAAAATAATTAGAAATGTTAAGCCTAAATAAATTATTAAGAGCATAACCTAATATATCCAAACTCTGGAAGAGTATGGCCATTAAGAAAAACATAATTAAAATATTTTATATTAGTACAACATTGGCATTTAGAGGGGATACAAACCCTTTTCTTTTAAGTTTCTCATATATAGGAATAAAGTCTTTGACAAGCCTCCAATTAAATAACAATATATTATTAGGATTCATCGAATTCCAAATTTGATCATAAATAATGTTGTGAACCTTCTTATCTCTAAAACCATTTCAAACCTCATTAAAATTTAAATTTCCATTAGTATAATGCTTAAAAATGATATGATCATGAGTAGGAATATTTATAGGAATATCATAAATAAAGGGAAATAATATGATTGGGAATATACTCCAAAAGATGATTTCTCTTCCATCTACCATTCAAAAAAAAAAAAAAAAAAAAAAAAACCTTAAGGTTAGATATAAAGTGGATATTATATAAAGAATCTAAGGAGCTGGACCCCACCTAGTCATCTTGCTTGAAATAAGAAAATCCATTATCAATACCCCATTTGAGATGAGGCTCCCCAATCCATTTGACTTTTCACATTCTATCCCAAGTAGGATATTGATCATTCTTAAAGGGGTGAAAGTTCACACAATATTTGTGGTTCATATACTTGGCCCAAAGAGAGTTATTGCTTCTAAATTTCCGCCATAGTTTACAAAAGAAGCATTTAACCATATTAGAAATTGATTTGCAACCAAAACCCTTCTCACTAAAAGATTCACAACATGACTTCCAAGAAGCCCAATGGATATTCTTATTATATTGGGAAGAGACTTAAAGAAATTTATTAATAAGCCTGTCGAACCTAAAGCAAACCTCTAAATAGGGATTAACATAATGAATTAAGTAGATTGGAAGAATGAATAAGACACTTTTAATTAAAACCAACTTGGCTTTCATAGAAATCAAATTAGAATCCAAAGTAGCAAATTTGTTAAACATGCTAGAAAAATTTTATCTAATAAAATTTTTTTTAATGACCTTTATGAATAGGAACACCAATATAATGTAGGGGAAGGGATTGATTTTTAAAGAAATTGATATAAGTAATCCTTTAAGTTTTAACCCTAGTCATACCTTTTCCAACAATAAAAGAGCTTTTTATACATTTCATTAGATCATAAAATGCAACGTCACTTTCCCGTCGTGCTTTAGCGATTTGGTGGCAATTTAGGGTTTCTTCTTAAGTGTTTCTTGTTTGCTCTGATGGCATGGATTTCTTGTAATGTTTCCCTTATTTTGTTTCCTATTTCTTCTCTTTGTTCTTTTTGTGCTTTAGTTTGAGGTTTTTTTTCATGCTTTATGGCTTTGGGAGATGACGACTCCATCATCATCCATCCCCTCATCTTCATCATTTCCTGATGGAAAATCTCAGTTTTTAAGGATGTTTTGGCTGGTTCCTCTTCCTCTACTTCTAAGCTTCACTTTATTCAAACTTCATTTATGGGATGTCCAGCTTTGATGTTCGATAACTCTGTGGTTTCTCAACTAGTTGCTCCTTTTATGTTAATGCTTGTTGGCAAGTTTCTCCTTAGGCGACCAATCTTGATGTTATCAACAATTTTTTTGTAACATGAAGCTTTTGGGCACCTTTCATATCGTCTTGCTGGATCAATGGTATATTGTGATCAGACTTTCTAAATATCTTGATTATACCCGTATTTTTTCTAGGAGATCCTATTATATTCAAGCTTGTCATATGCGTTTACTCAAATGGACACCTGATTTTGATGTTTAGGATGAATCTCCAATTTCTCCTATGTGGATTTCATTTTCTAATATGAGACTTCATTTCATTAATTCTCAAATTTGATTTTTTTTGGCATTGATTTTTTGTAGGCCTTTGCAGATGGACCAATTTATTACGTCTATTTCTCGTTCATCTGTGGATTGTGTTTTAGTTGAGTTGGATATCTCAAAGAAACATCCTAATGAGATTTGGATTGGGTCACAGTTGAATGGCTATTTCCAAAAAAGTTGATTTTGAAAATTTGTCCATTTTTTGCTCTCACTGTAAAATGCATGGTCATGGTTTAAATGAATTTTATAGGTTGCATCCTCATCTTTGCAGGGAGAAGGTTTTCTCCAAACTATCATAGGGAAATGATGTTATTTTGGATTATTATGATAATGAGATTCCTAATCTTGGAGAGGTTTAGGGAAATATTCTTAAACCGCTTGTGAATATTGAGGAACCAATACAAATTTATTCTTTTAATACTGAACCATCCTTTATCAATGTTGATGATCCTATTCATGCTCAGAGAGATAATGCTAATTCTACCTCTTTCTTAAACACAGGTTTTGAAAATAATGATTAGCAAATGTTGTATATTACAACAAATCATAATAATTCTATTTTTGATTCTATTCATCTTATATTATTAACAAAAACTTACTTGACAAGGATTTTATATTGTTTTATGCTAATTATACTAATACCTCTTTTTTGAATGATCATGATAATGTGGGGGAATTTAATGCATGTGTTGTAATAAATTGTGAGGAATGGCCACACCTTGGTAGAGGGTGAATTGGCTAGGGAGGAGGATGGCCAACTCTTTGGGGAAGGCAATGGTGAACTTGTCATGAGTAATACAGGAAGAATGGAGGATGATTGTATGTTTGAGGAGGGTGAATTTCCTCAAAAGTCAAGGTAGATGAGCATACAAATTGATAGTGAGATTCCTTCTTACTCTCATTATCATAGTGATGATTTTACGAATACAGAGGATATGGATATTGTTGCTAAAGGTTTTTCCAAAGATGATAATGATACTAGCTTTACTCAGTTTCAAAATATGTGAGGTAGGAAAAATAAGAACATCGTTTTATAATCTCTTAGAACCACCCATTTGCAAACTAGTCATTAACATCCTTTTCTTCTATTTAAAGCTATTATTTGAAATGTTAGGAGGATTGGTTTCCCCTCTTCTAGGTTGAGAGTTGAGAACTTATGGCATATTTACTATGTCTCTATTCTTGTTTTGCTTGAACCTCTAATTACTGCTTCTAAATAATTTAGTACTCCTAGATTTTTTTATTTTTAGCATTCTGTTTCAAATTCTGCCAATAAGATTTAGGTTTTTTGGAAGGATCCTATTTATATTGATGCTTTTGCTTATGGCGTATTTACAATGTCTCTATTCTTATTTTGCTTGAACCTCTAATTACTGCTTTTAAATTATTTAGTACTGCTAGATTTTTTTATTTTTAGCATTCTGTTTCAAATTCTGCCAATAAGATTTAGGTTTTTTGGAAGGAACCTATTTATATTGATGCTTTTTAAGATTTCACTCATGTTCTGCATTGTAATATTGAATTTTAAAATTTTAACTATCATGCCTCTTTTATCTATGCTACGTCTTCTTGTAATACTAGAAACGTTTTATGGGAGCAACTTACTAATTTTCATAGTATTTGTAACTTACCGTGGCTTATTGGTGATAATTTTAACACTATTTCTAATACTTCTGAGTGTATTGGGGGTTCTACTCCTAACTATCACTCTATAGCGGATTTTAATAATATGATTATGGATTGTAATTTAGTTAATATTGATTTCTCCAGTAATAAATTCACTTGAAACCATGATTTTTTATTGCAATGTTTCGATCCTGTTTTATTTAATGATAGTTGGATAAACTCTTTTAATTTTATTTTTGTTGAGCATCTTTGCATAACTCTTTCTGATCACTCTCCTGTGCTAATTACTCTTAAGACTAGGCATATGAGTTTTTTTGCCTCAATTTAGATTTTGAAATATGTGGTTGCTTCATGATTCCTTTTTTGATGTGGTTCAGGAAAATTGGCATGCCTCTTGCATCCTTATATTTTTGTTCTTGGCATGAAGAAATTTTGGTTCAAACTGAAAAGACTTAAACAAATCATCAATTGGTGGAATCACAATGTTTTGTAAAA
This sequence comes from Dendrobium catenatum, assembly GCF_001605985.2. Lineage (NCBI taxonomy): Eukaryota > Viridiplantae > Streptophyta > Magnoliopsida > Asparagales > Orchidaceae > Dendrobium > Dendrobium catenatum. Next base: position 242,157 of record NW_021319898.1, on the reverse strand, counting down.
TATTTTCACTAATATTTTTATTTTTGATGACAAAGTGAATACTATTAAGTTTAACTATCAATTGTTTCATTCTAATAATAATTTCAGCTTGCTTAGGGAGGCTAAAGATTATCTTTTTAAATTACAAGCTCAGGAGGAATCTTTTTGGAAATAAAAAGTGACTACAAAACACCTTGTTGAAGGTGATAATAACACCAAATATTTTCATTCTTTGGTTAAGAGGAAGCGAGCCAAAAAGTCTATTAATAAAATCAATCTTGATGATGGTTCTGTTACTGAGGATGTTGAGAAAATTGCTAATTTGGTACTTCAACATTTTCAAAACTGAATTAATAAAGATTTTACCCCAGGTTATATTAATAACCCTGGTATTATCCCTAATCTTATATCTCAAGAGAAGAATGATTTGCTATCAAAACCCTCTTCTTTAGAGAAAATTAAAGAGATTGATTATCGAATGAATGGTGATTTTGTGGCTAGGCCGGATGGTTTTACAACTAAGTTTTCCTAGAAAGCTTGGAATATTATTAGTTATAACCTTTTTTCTATTGTTTTGGATTTTTTTGTTGGGCACAATATCCCTAAATTTTTTACTTCTACTTCTATTGTTCTCATCCCCAAAAGCAACTCTGTTACTAGTTGGAATGATTTTAGATCTATTAGTCTTTGAACTTTTTTTAGTAAGCTAATTTCTAAAATTCTTTTGAGTCACTTAACTTCTATTATTCCTAAAAATATATATCCCTATTAAATGGGTTTTGTTAGGGCCGGGTTGTTGCTGATAATATTCTTTTGGCTCAAGAATTTTGTCATCACCTGGATGTTAGGGTGAGAGGAAGCAACATTATCATGAAGCTTGATATTTCTAAGGCTTATGAAAACATTGATTAGAATTTTCTTTACAATATTTTATATTTATTTGGCTTTAATTTGGTTTTTATCAAGCTTATAAGAAATTGCATTTAAGGATCCTATTTTTCTATAATTGTCAATGGCAAAAACACTAGTTCTTTTAAATCCTCTCATGGCCTAAGACAAGGTGATCCTATATCTCCTATCCTTTCTATTATAGCAGCTGAGTATTTATCCAGAGGCCTTGACAACTTCTTCGAGAATCACCTTAGCCTCCATTTTAAAACATTGGGTGGTTTTCCTATCTCTTATTTATGTTTTGCTGATGAATTTATTTTTTTAACGAATGCTTCTTTAAATCAGATTAATAAACTTTTAGATTTTTTTCATAATTTTGAAATTATTAGTGGGCAATCTTTGAAAAAGCATAAAGGTTACTTTATTTCCTCCAATAATGTGCCTAATGCTCGTATTATGGCCATCAAATCCTTGACTGGTTTTGTGCAAGCTCAAATGCCTATTAAATATCTTAGGTAGAAAGAAATCTTTTCATTTTGATGATTTGATTGCTTCGATGCAGAACAAGCTTTTGTCCTGAGATTCTAATTTTTTGAGCTTTGGTGGTAGGCTTATTCTCATTAGAAGTGTTCTTTGCTCTCTCATTGTTTATACTTTTCAAACTTTTCAACCTACTAAAAGTGTTTGTAATAGAATTGATAAACTTATCAATAAGTTTTTTTTGAAAGTGGCTAATATCAATTCTAAATTTATCTGATCCTCTTAGGATAAGTGTTGTGGTGTGTTGAATAAGGGTGCCTTGGGGTGTAAGAGCATGTTTGATTTTCCCTATGCTTTTTCTTTCAAGTTGTGGTACACTTTTCATGCTAAAGTGACTCTTTGTGCTAAATTTATGTTTGACAAGTATTATGTGGGTAAACACCCCACTATTTTCTCTTTTAAAAAAGATAACTCTAAAGAGTGGTAGAGACTTTACAAGGTTAAATGGATAGTTGAGCTGCATCTTTCTTGGGGGCTTGATGGTGGGAACATTTTCTTTTGGGAAGATTATTGGTTAGGTCCTCACTCTATTCACTCTATTACTAATACTTCTTCCACTGCTATGGTTAAGGTAAATTTTTTAATTACTAAAGATTTTTGGGATTATGATAAACTTGTGAATGTGGTTGCAGACTCTATTATTCAACAAAATTTTAATCTTCCCCTGAACACTGAATTGAAAGATTTATTATTATACAATTTGTCCAAAGATTGTGCTTCTAGATTAAAGGATGCTTGGGATGCTTTTAGAACCAAGAATGATTCTTCTAATATTTTTTCTATGATTTGGCATAAAATTACTCCTTCCACTATTACTATTTTTATCTGGAGGATTTTACATAAGTTCATTCCTACTTATGATAATGTCATTAATAGAGGTTTTATTTTCTCATCCAAAAGTAAATGTTGTTATCATGCGGAGAATATGCATAAACTTGGACTTATCTTGATGATATTTTCATATTAAATTACTTTAATGCTAAAATGTATATTAATGGTATGATTAAGTCTTGGTTTGTTAAGTCCAAATGTCATATAAGAAATGTTATTCCTTCTCTCATTTGTGGTATTTATGGTTAGAGAGGAATAATTCCCTTTTTAATGGTGTTGGTATCAACCATCATAGAATTATCAATAATATGAAAAAAAAAAAGTTATGAAACTTTTCTCTATTAATCTGCTTTATGTAAGAACTTTAAGAATTATTAATTTTTGGCTTCTAACTAGGTCTCAAGTTGGATGGTGATCATCCTCCTTAAGAACCTAGGATTGTTTGCTCGGTCAAACCCCGTAATAATTCTTATAAACTGAATGTGAAGGGTAATGTCAATGATTCCATCTCAAGATGTGGTGGGATTATCAGGCATAGTTATGGTCGCATTGTTATGGCTTTTATGGGTCCCTTACAAAATTGTGATGTGAATTTTGCTAAGCTCTCGGCTATTCTTTAATGGATTAGATTATGTATTTCTCTTGATATTTCTAAAATTGGAATCGAAGTTGATTTTACCTATAGTATTCAATGTTTAAAAAATCTTGATGATTATGTTTGCAATTCTACTCTTTTTTATCATATGAGGGATATTAAACATTTTCTGATTTTGTTAACTTCTCCTTCTCTCATATGTATAGGGAAGGGAATGCCTGTGCTGAATGGCTTGCTATTTTTGGTTGTGATTTAGATTGTTTCACTGATCTTGCTGCTAAGAACTTAAATGTTCCTTTAAAAGGGATTTTAAGATTTGATGACATTGGTATTCCTTATGTTATAGTTAATGTGGTTGGGTGGTTGGTGCTTGTGTTTGTCCTTGGGGGTGCCTCTAGTTTGTCTCCTGGAGTTTTTTTACTGGAGGGGTTTTTCTAAAGAAATTTTGTTACTGTTGGGTTTTGTGGCCACCCTTTTTGTAGATTTGGCTTCCAACTGCTTGGAAGCCCGGTTTTTCACATGGTCATTTTCTTAGCCTTTTGGTTGTGTTTTCTGTTTCCTTTGACTTGGGGCTTCCTTGCTGTTTGGGTTTATGTTTTGAAATTTTTATTAACTGCCAATTGTTTTTTTCATATACTTTTTCTACTTTGGTAAGTTTCTTATGTGTTTCTTAGTAATCACCTTAAGGATTTACATGGTTGGTCTTAATGTGAGGTTAAAAGGTTTTTTTTTTTTTTTTTTTGTTTTTTTTTTTTTTTTGAGCTCTTTTATTTTTGTTTTGCTGAGTGGTGTTGTGCTAATTTTTGTAGTTTTGGTCTCTGTGTGGTTGGGGTCCTTCTGATTTGTATTCCTGGTTCTATTTTGATGCCAACATTTCTCTTATAAGTTGCTCGTCTAGTCCCATTTTTATGGTTGTCTATATGGAGGTGTGCTGGAGGTTCTAACCATTTCCCTGTTACTTCTGCCAGGGTTTTTTTAGGGGTTTGCTGGAAGTTTTCCTTTGGCACTTCTCGGCTGGGCTGCTGGTTATGGGTAAGGTTTTTTTGCGGGTTGGTGTTCTGTAACTAATGGTTGGGTAGTTTTTGGTGTGTATTCGTGCTTTTTATCTTGGCCTTCCTAGGTTTGGATGTTGGGTTCTGGTAAGGTGAATTGTAGCTTATTTTTATGTTACCTGTGGTAGGTTTTGTTTAGGGTGGTGTTGGTGGTTATTCCCAGTTGGTATGATTTTTTTGGGACTTGTTTGTTGGGTGCCTTTTGTTTTTTATGGGTTTTGTCCTTTAACCTGGACTACCGGGTTGGGTATTCTTTATCTACCAACTATTATTCTAGTCACCTTAGCTGGTTGGGTTTTAGCATGTTGTTTCTCATGCTTGGATGAATTGGATCTATTGCTGTTACTTTTGGTTCACTGGTGTCTGGTGCTGTTGGTTTCCTGATGGTTGGGCTATCTTTGCTATGGTGGAGGAGAATAAGTGTTGGAATTTTTCTAGTGTTTTTGATGGCTTTGCTAAGATGGATTTTGGGGTTGTTTCTATCTTTGCTAGTTGCTCTGCTGATAGTTGTTTGATTTTCTATTGTTGCTTCCCTTGTATATGTTTAATGAATCTTTACTAGATTTATCAACTTTCTATCTCGTGTGCTTATTTATGCTTCTTCTATTTTGGTTCTCATCTTTTTTTGCAGAATGCTCTTAGTGCAGGTATTTGTGGTGCTGCCATTTTGGATGGGAAGTTGGAGCTAAATGCAGTTTTTGGTGATTTCCTTCTTTTTGGGTGCTCATTCTTGTGCACCATAGATTTTACTTAGGTTTGTATGTAATTTTTCTTAGTAGGGAGCTCGAGCTCTTAGGTTTTTTTTGGTTTCTTTTTGTAGCTCTTCTGATCATTAACAAGCTTGAGGGCCCTTAAAGGACTCTGTAATTTTTTCTTATATTAACGTGCATGCCCCTCCATGGGTTTAAAAAGGGCCTTTTTTATACATTTGAAATGAAGCCCACTTTCTAAACCAAAGACCTAAAAAAATTAATTAATTCTTTTCACCATTACAAAAAAAAAAATAATGAAGTTATCTTCAAAACATAAGAGAGAAACATTAAAACCACCAGAGTTAATGAAGGAATGACTAGTATACATTAACAATAACAACAACAGCAACAATCCTTTTTACCAATATGTGGGGTCAGCTACATGAATCCTTTTTTTTATATTGTGTCCTATTAAAAGTCAAATTCTCATCTAAATCTAATAAAGAAATGTCATTTCTAATATGTTCTAACAAATTCTTTTTAGGTCTACCTGTACCTTTCTTAACATAAATCAAATATAATACATCTATTTTCCTAAACGGGTCATCGGAAGGCCACCATTTTATGTGACCAAATCATCTAAGGCAGCAATCTCTAATCTTATCTTCTACTTGAGCTATTCCAACCTTTTCATGTATATGCTCATTTCATATCCTATCTTTAAGAGTAAAGCCGCTCATCCACCTAACCATCCTCATATCTATGACACTTAACTTTATATTATGCTTCTCTTTTAATGAAAGACATTCTGCACCATAAAGCATTGTAGGTCTCACTACCATCTTATAGAATTTTCCCTTAAGTTTGAGAGGTAATTTTCTATCACACAGTAAGTCCAAAGAATTCATCCTCTTCAGCAATCCAAATTGAATTATACTAATAATATACCCATCTATTTGACCATAACTTTGAACAATAGACCCAAGATAGCTAAAACATATACTCATATTAATGACTTTATTACCAAAAGTCACATTCCCTCCACTAGATCTATTATTACTAAATTACACTCCATATACTTTGTGTCATATCTGCTCAAACGAAAGCCTTCAGACTCTAAGGATGACCTCCAAAATTCAAACTTACCTTGAACTCCCTCTATAGTCTTTTCAGTAAGAAGAAAAATATTTTATTAAATATTAAATTAACTTAAAAATAACTTTTTTTATTTAATAATGTTATTCCAAAAAAATTTATAGTATTACATACTAAACAAAAGTTAATCATATCTAGATGATTCCATCACCCAATGTGGTCTCTTTAAAAAAATACTAGTATATTTAGAAACAAAAATTTAAACCTCTTAAAAGATATTAAACTCCATTAATAAAAAGAGCAGGAGATATTGGGTCACCTTGTCTAAGAAAATTTTTCAGTTTTAAAAAATCAATGAGAGATGCCATTCACAATAATATAGAACCAAACATTTTTAATGGCATTCCTAAATAAAGACGTGCACTGATTATCAAAACCAAAAATATCTTGAAGTTTTATGACAAGGAACATTAAGATTAATATCATTAATGATCTCTTAAGGAAACAAGATATTATATGTAATGAATCTACCTTTAACAAACCTTGTCTAATTTTCATATTAATATTGGGTAGAATGGAGACCATTCTAGAAGCTAACTTTAGAAATATTTTTATAAAAGTATTGCATAAGCTAATAGACTTAAAATCATTCCAATTTTTCAGGGTTGACACATTTGGGAATCAAAATAATATAAGTGTTGGCAAGAATTTTGGGAATAGAATAACCTTTGAAAAGATATTGAATAGGCTTAAAAAGCTCACCCTTAATAATATTCCAATAAGTATGATAAAACTTAAAGGTAAAACCATCGAACCTATAACAGAGTCCTTATTCAAACTTATATAATATCATTAAAAATTTTATTCATGTATGAAGTGTTACAAAGAAGAGAATTATCCTCACTACAAATAAGCTTGGGAATAACTTAAAAATTAAAAATGTCTTCCAAAATATTGGAGTACCAAAAGTGGATTGGAAATTAGACTACCAAATTGCAAAAGGTATATTGATCACCAATCCACACACTGGTCTCTAATTTATTTATTTTTTAATAAAACTAGAAGCTTTTTTTATAACTAAAATGTGGAAGTATTTAGTATTTATATCTCCTTCAAAAGTGTGTTTCACGTTAGCCATTTGAGGCCAAAACTCCTCTCTTAACTAAAGGTCAATAAGATGGTTTTTATCAATAAGAGGTTGGATTTATTAAAATCATTAGGATTATCAATGAAAATATTCTCCAAGTGAATGGCCTCTTGATCAGCTTTAGTAATATTGTCAAAAATATTACCGAAGTTATTTTTGTTCCACCAACGAAGGATTTGTTTCAACCATTTGATCTTGAGGGAAAATAAAATCATGTCATTAGAACCATCAAAAAAAATAATAGGAGCCTTCCAATTATTCTCCATGACATTATAGAAATCAGTGGCAAGGAGACACAAAGTTTGTACTATAAAAGGAGAACCCCAAGAATTATTAATAGACTTAATAGTGATTAAAAGAGGTATATGATATGAAGATGTCCTACGAAGAAGATCAACTTTATTATTGATAAAACAAGATAACTATGCATTATTAAATAGGATTCGATATAGTATCTCCCATAATTTATAATTGGAACAAGTGAATATTGGTCCAAAGAAACTAATATCCGAGAGACTACATTGAAGAATCATGTTATTAAAATCATCAATCGCAACCAAATATGGAGGAGAACCTCCAATCCTTTCATCACATTTAGAAATAATATTGAAGTTCCACTAAAAAACAAAGCCCACTATAAATATTATAATTTTTTTTTAAATGTTGTCAAAGAGGAAGACAACCAGATATGTATAGTTCGTGTTAATAAGAAATCCCAAGACATTTACTTTAAAAATAGATAAATTGCAATAAACAACTTGACCAAAATAACAAATTATGGAATGTTTGACATATTTTTTATTAGTTTTAGCATAAGAATAATCACAACCCCATTGATGTTGACAAGTAGAAAGATTAGAGGCAGCAACCATAGGTTCTAAAATAGCAAAGAAATAAATTTTATGACTTCTACAAAGATTATGGATTCTATTGTAGTGTTAAGATTCCTCACACCTTAGACATTCCAAAAAATTAAACTAATCCTTAATTAACCAATTTGTAAGAATTTATAGAACTAATGAACCAAGATTTAGACATAGAGTTGATTTTTTTATCGTTTTACCCTTGTTTTTGTAAGTAACCATGTTGACATCATCAACTAAATTATGCAAAACCTTTTGATTCATCTTGTAACCCAAAACCAACCAATTCACACCTTCCTCTGATTGAATTTCTCCTTTTTCCCAATAAGATTCTGAATGATCACTAAGATCAACCTCATCAGAAAAAGGCGCTATTACATTCACATTATGCTCAATTGAAATATTGGAATCATTCACAACAATACCAATAGTTTATATAAAATTAATATTAGTTGAGATGTGTCAATATGAAAATTAAGAGATTTATTTTCTAAGAAAGTTGATAAGACCTCATTTTTATCAACATGCTCATTGTCATGATCATCATTGTCACCATTAAGAAGAGTAGGAAGATCAACCATCAGATCCAATCCCTTAAAATTAACAATAGATAACCCGTTGCAAGGATAATCGTATCCACTTGAAAATTTGTCAGATCAAATTTTTATTAGCTTCAATATCCTTCTCATTCTGATCCTATCCAAATTAGGGTTCATAGTTTTTGTGATCTTTCCTTAAGAGAGGATACAAATGGTAACACTCATATTTAACATGTCAAATGCATTTGTAGCATTAAAAAAAGAAGAAAATTATTAAAACCCACTTTTTGTGCATAGCCATCTTTTTTAGGCCCTAGCCAAATAGAATCTATATACTTTTTAGTAATATCTAACTCAATTAAGATAAGAACAATTGAAGGCCTAGAACCATAAGCTGTTGCATTATCAATTTGCAAAGGTCATCCGAATAGAGACCCTAGTTCAAATAAAATCTAATGTGAGAAAAGATGCGGATGTAATTTAGGAAAGGAAAACCAAATCAGAAGTTCCACAGAATCCTTCGATAAATCATAATAAGGCATCCATTTAAATAATTTCATAAAGCAATGGAAAATATAGTAAGATCGACAAGCAAAAATGTGCATGTAATCGAAGTCATTAATTAGTTTAATTAACACATGCCTAGGATCCATGATAGTGATATAAAATTCACCAAATAACTTCATTTTAAAGAAAAAATTTTGAATAACATCCAGTGAGGGTCAACAGATCGTAAATTTCCCAACAAGGGAAAACTTCATATTAGAAAGTAGAGCACTTTTATTTACAATCCTAGTAAAGCACTCAATACAAAGAAAAGATAGATTTTCTGTGTGCTTGTATACTTGTGCGTGCATGTGTATGAAAATTATATATACTTGCTTAAGGGTGAATTTCATTATATAATTTTTTTAATTATTGAAATAACTCTCGATCAAAGATAACATAAAAATAGTTGAAGTTATTTTCTAGTTTAATTAATATATGCTTACAAAAGCTATTTATGCTTGGTATTTAAATAAATCATTTTATTAGCTTGTATGCATGTGTATGCTTTGCATGAGTGTGTGAATTATATGTGCGTTTAGGATTAAAATAACTATAAGTAAATAGTATATAATTAACTCTATCTTGCATAAGCTATTAAAACCCCTTTATAATATTATCAAAACCTTAAATAAAACTATTAATTTTCTTATGGAATCCATTGTTTGGAAAGAAAAAAAATATATATTATTTTTTAATTCTCATAGAATTCAAGAATGAAAATAAAATTAGCTCTATTTTGCACAAGTGTATGTACCTGTGTGTGATAGTGTATGCTTTGTATGAATATATGAACTTTAGAAGAGTGGTACAAAATTCACGTAATAAATATGTTTTTATAAAATTTTAAATAAATATTATTAATCTCTTATGAAATTCATTTCTTAATAACACAAATTTTTATTTCTCACAAAATTTAAGAGGGAAATGAAGAATTATTCATTTTTGTTAGAGTGTGTATGCATGTGTATGCTTTGCATGAGTGTGTGAACTTTATGTGCATTTAGGATAATAATAGTTCAAGAGTGTAGTATAAAATAAACTTAATCTTGCATGGGTGTGTGCTTATGTATGTGAATTATTTTTTGTTGCCTAGTGTGAATTGTATTATATAATTTTTATTTATTAAAAAAAACTATCATTCAAAGAAAACTTAAAAAATAACGAATGTTATTTTCTCAGCTTCATAGATAAAAGCCCATCATAATTATTTATGTTTAGTGTTTAAATAAGTTATTTTTTAAATTGTATGCTCGTGTATGCTGTGTATGAGTATGAACTATATGTGCATTTATGATAAGAATAATTAAAAGAGAATCATTTATAATTAATAGTGTCTTGCTTTATTTGATATAACTAAATCAATTGATAAAAGATCATCATGACAAACCCCTTCAGAATATTAGTAAAACCTTGAATAATTTTTATTAATCTTTTATGATATTCATTACTTAGTAAAACAAAGTTTATTTTTTCAATTATCATAGAATTAAGAGTGAAATAGAAAATTAACAATATTTTGTATTACTGTATGCTTGTGTGTGCAAATATATATATATATAGGTTAAAATCACCAACATGCATACGTGTTAAATCATCAATAGAATACAAGTCTATAAGAGAATCAATTGCCCAGTAAAGCTCTAGTAGCTACATCCAAAAACATGAGCCAACGATCCCAACTATAATACAAGACAAATCAAAAAAAGAGAAAAGAAAACCTAGCAAAATAAACTAAAGACAAGAATTTAAGCCTAAAAATGAGAAGGATCTAATGCATAGCCAAAGTTTAATATACATGTAGAACAATCAGGATGGACAAGCAACATCCTACAAAAAATATCATATAACAAGATGTAAGGAGATAAAAAAAATTCTTCAAAGCTGCACTGAGATAGACCAAAGCTATAGAAGAAAATATTAACAAACCAATGAGTGAAATATCCAACAAAAATACAAATTCCAAAATAATGACCCGTAAACCCAACACTAGGAATAACAAACAACCCAGCTAAGAAAAACCCCATAGCTAAGAGAGACATAAACTGTAGCAAGCCATGACCCCTAGCCTGAGATTTTGATGATGACAAATAATGTTGATTGAATAATCTCATTATTCATTGAATATTTTGAATATTTCTCTTATCTGTGAGTATTAATATTTCAGGGAGATCACATATTGATCATGACAACAAGAAGACTCGAGGCTGAATAGAATAGGATGTGAAGTCTGTAACTCTATATTTTTCTTTTATTTTTTTCTTTTCTTGAGTCTGACCATAAAGTGTATGCAAACTAAGAAACCATGCATATACACAGTTGGAGATTTTTGTTTTAAAGGGAATTTTTTTTTGTAAATTGTAATGTATGATATTGATCATACTATATGATTTGACCATCTTTTCCTAACCATTCGTCCAGATGATATAAATGCCTAATTATACTATACGATTCTTGATTGTACTATACGATCAGCCAAAAATTCTATAAATCTGAGAGGAACTAAGTTCACTTCACTCATCCTCTCCTCACTACATTTGCCCTCACTTTTTCTTACTCGATGTCAAGCAAACGTGGCCGACTTGTTATAGGAAGCTCTTCTTCCTCTCGTCGCCACGATGACTGATTTTTGTCCGCTAAGGATGAGGAAGCATACCATAAGTTCAAGAATTACAAGATAAACCCCTCTTATATGCTAAATCAAGTAGCCTTAAACTCTGAGGTGATGAGCCTCTTTGCTTCCATGACTTTATAATTCCTTCTCACCCTGGCATTCCCTTTCAATTTTAAGCTCTTTTTATAATTCCTTACAAATCTAACGTTCAATATAGAAACCTTGACCCTCACCTCTTTTATCTACCGACAAAATGTAGAAATCACCAAGGCAGACCTTGCACAATATATTAGGCTTTCTACTGAAGGTCCTAGAGCCCACTCTTTCATTACAAATAAATTTGATAGGAGTTCCGTCAATATTGTTCTTAGGAATATTTTCTTGAACCAACACCAACCACTTATTCAAGCATTAACCCAAAATGCTCACGTCATTCAACTTGTGCTTAGAACATCAAACATACCCAAAGCTGGAGATATTATATATATGACCCCAATCCTATCTGTTATCACCTACCTAATCATGTCAAATACTAAATTTAATGAAGCCGACTTAATTCTCGACTATATCCAGAATATAACCCAAGTTTGCCTTCCTAGTACCCATAGAATACTAAATTTAGCTCTTGGCCACCTCATAGAATACAGTCTTCACCATAAATAACAGTTAACCTATCCTAATCAACCAAACAATCTACCTATTTTCTATACGGATGCATGCTTCCATATTTTGTTTCATCGAGGCCAAGTGCGGGATGAGCTAGATTTTGATGAAGAAGAGGAGGATGCACTCTATAAGGAGAACATGCTCCACTAAGAAGATATGCCACAGCGAGAACCTGCATCTGCTTATCCTCACGATGATATAATCAAATGACTTGACCAACTCCAAACCCGACTTAACTCTCTCATCTAAGAATAATACCAACAGTACAAGGAGGACATGCGATGGTTTGGGGAAATATTTTCTTTAATTAATCAATAGTTCACATCCATCCACTACTTATTTTAGTCACCTCCACCACCACCTGATCAGGATCTTACTTATTAACTATGTCACTGTCTTAATTGTTTTTTAAGTTTTTGTTTGGTAGTCCTCTTTTTGGTGATGTCAAAATGGGTAGAAGTTTATTATTTACTTTTGTTAGTATGCTTTATTTAGATGTCATGTTTATAATGTCTTTTTTTTTAGTATTTACTTCCAATGAAATACATGTTTATTTATCTGTTCATGTTTCTTTTCATGTTTTATGTTTACCTAAGAAAATAAAAAAATTATGCAAACTTTCTTATCAATAATATTATTTGACATCATAAAAAAGGGGAGATTGTTGCATTCTATGACCCCTATTCTGAAATTTTGATGATGAAAATAATGTCGATTAAATTATCTCATTATTCATTAAATATTTTGAATGTTTCTCTTGTCTATGAGTTCTAACATTTCAGGGATATCACATATTGCTCAAAATAACAAGAAGACTCGAGGCTAGGTAGAATAGGCTGTGAAGTCTGTAACTCTGTATTTTTCTTTTATTATTATTTTTTTTTCTTGAGTCAGGTCACAAAGTGTATGCAAACTGAGCAACCATGCACACACACAGGGGGAGAGTTTTTTTTAAGGGAAAATGTTTTATTTTCATAGATCATATTGTATGAACTACTGTGACTCAACGACAATTCTCTATAAACTAATCAAACTATACGATAATCATTATGCTGTATGATGTATTTTTAATTTGAAAACTTAGCTGTCAAATTAATTTAAGTTTTTAAATCTTGAATTTTGAACTGATAGTACTGTACAATCGAATCATAAAGTATGAATATTTGAATACCTACTTAAAAAAACCACCATTATTAGTTAAATAAATTAAGGATTAATTACTGATTGGTGATTACACTGTATGACATGGTTTGTACTGTATAATGAACAAAGGCTATTTTTTATTATCCCAAACATCATACTGGACTATCCCTTGATTTTTGAACTAATCATACTAGATGATGTAAACATAATACTGGATGACCTCAAGCTTTTAGCAGATCATACTATATGAATTGGATTGTACCAAATGATGAATAGATATGAGTTTTGGTCATCCCAGCATTCATCCTTTATGAATAGAAGAAATATAACATATCATACTAGATGATATTTGTATCGTACTATACAATAGTGTCAAAAAATTGCCTATTCATACTCCTTCGTACAAGAATAAAGGTTGTTTTTAACTGATCGTATTGTATGATCTTGGATCATACTGTACGAACATAAATGATTGAATTAAAATTTTAGGGTTTCTTGGAGCCTAATTTATATATGATACTTTTATCTTTTGAAACAAAACAAGGGGAACTCTTTTGAGGGAGCTACTTGGTGAGCTTTTTTGGTTTGTGATAGAAAGGAGAAGGTGAGTTTGTGAGGGAGCAGTGTGAGTGGGGATCACACGGTTGCTCCAAGCCTTCTGCACGCTTGCTCCTCTTTTGGCCCAAGAAAAACTAATGGGATCTCTCTAAGAGGGAGAGACTTCAATGTCCATGTCCTCAAAGGTATTATGCCTTCTCTAAAAGGGAGAAAAATAATAAGATTCGCTGCCATCATCGGGAGGGTGACATAGTGGTTTGTACTCCACCACACTGGAGAAGGTGAAAGTGAGATTTTGTAAAGGCTTCTTCGCCTTACTGTGGAAGAAAAAGGAGAATTACTTTTTAGTAGTGAAATTCCCGAAGTGGAGGACTTCGGGGAGTGGACGTAGGTCAAGTGACCGAACCACTATAAATCTTCTGTTGTGTTTTTTCAGATTACTTCACATTACTTATGTTTTGCATCTTACATTTGCTATAACTGCTTGGTGAAAATTCTATTCTAGATCTTTGTTGTGTGATTTAAAATTTCACCACTTATGTTACAATCATGTTTTAATCATTTGCATCCGCATCAAATTTTGCTTAAAAAAGTTTTTAAAAAATTAGAACTTCTGTTTAGGATTTTTTTCTTTATTACAAAATTTTTTTAATTCACCCCCACCCCTCCCCTCTCGGCGCATCTCATACTTTAATAAATAACCCACAAGACATAACCACAACATAAGGTGATTGATCTAATAGGGGAAGGATATCAAAATAAATATACACGAAAAAGATGCCACCAATAGCGAAGACACACCATAACCCATGATTAAAACCGCATAAACAAAAATTATTTCAAAATTAACACCCTAAACCAAGAATATCATATACAAAAATAGAGAAAGAAATCACATAAACACCCTGAAATGAGCCAGAGAACTAGACAAAGCAAAAACTAGCTAAACTATAAAGAATTAAAAAAAATTACAATAATAAGCAACCCAAAAAGAAGGATGCAATTTCGAATAGTATATTGGCAATCATAACCAGACAAGCCACCAACCTAAATTAAGAATCCAAAACCAAACTACTAAAAACCCAAAAAACATCAATAGATGTAAGCACTAAAATATGACCTCCCTAATGCAGTTAACCTTCCTCCTCTTCTCATTTGTATACAGCCAACCAAAACTCCTTAGACCAAGAGTTATTAACATGGTCTTCTCCTTCATTATTCCTGACTCCAACAATAATAGCCCATCACATTCTTCTTTTTTGATCAATCAAATCTGAATAAGTTATAGAATAACCCATCACAAAGAAATTATATAACAAATAACCAAGATACTCACAAACAACCAAACCAACTTACAACACTGACTGAAATAGTCATCAAATAGCCCAAACATGGCCAATTTAAACAAATAAAACCCAAACCATACACCACTCTCTAAGAAAGAAAAAAAATAGAAAAATAGTTGCTAAAAAAATTCAAGAGCAACAACATACAATAAAAGCATAAAACCAGACCACCTACCCCCCCGGTCGCCAAGTCATCTACAATTTCATATATACCAAAGGCACAAAATATTCATCCTCACCATGCCAACTAGCTCATGAATGTCATTTAAGTTTTCATAAAAAACAAAATTCTCCAAAGAAGCACCATGTTTGGCAAGCTAGTCAGCACTAATATTCCCCTCTCTCCAATTTTGAGAGATCTTATACTCAAAATGATTCAGATACATCATAATTTTTCTAAAGAGGTAAAATAAACTTGTAATGTAAAAAGATTTAGAAGATATGATCTTAACAAAGAGATTTGAATCAAATATGTTACTTTGGTGGTTTGGTGATTGGTTGGTTGCTTCTATTTTTAGTCGTGTAGGTTTTTTTTTTAGGTGCTCCTATATTCTTTTTTCTCATTATGTGGTTTTCATTTTGTTATTCTAGTTCTATTTTTTTATTTGAGTTTTCTTTTCTCACAGGTTTAGCTGATGGTTTTGTCTTGGTTTGGTTTGGATTGCCTGTTGTTTGTTTTTGTTGTTGGTTGTATGGTTGGTGTTTTTGTTGTTGTTCTTCAGCTTCAACGAGCTTTTCTCTGCTATTGTTGGTTTCTTGCATGTTCCCTTTGGTGGTGTTTGGTTCTTCTTTTTCTTTGGAGAAAAAATCCCATAGTAAATAGATTTTAGAGCTCATCTTGATATTAAGAAGTTTGCAGTTGTTTCTTTCTAACCAAATAAGCTAAAGAACTTTCACACTAGAAATATGGCCAGTAGATTTATGATGAAACAAATGAAATAGAAGGGAAGAGCAAAAAGAATTAATATAGTTCATATTAAACCGAGTGGTATTATTCAAATGATACCAAACATTATTATCAATAGGCCCATCCAAAAATACATGTTCAACAGTCTCATAATTAAAACATCATTGACATTTAAAAGGAATATATTAGCCTTTCCTCTTAACGTTGTCATCCACAAGGATTAAATTCTACAAAAGTCTCCAATAGAAAAAGGTGATATTGGTGGGAATAATTGTATACTATATTTGAAAACAAAATGAGTTAGTGGGGGATTTTGTTCTAAAAAAATTCCAAACCTCTTTCATACTAAACTCCCCATTGTGAAAGAATTTTAAAATAGGTTGATCAGTGGTTGACATATTGATCAAAATTTCATATATAGCATCAATCACATAATAGGAACATAATCTAAGTGAAGAATAGAATTCCAAGTATCATTTAAAATAAAATTATAAACTCTCATGTTAAACTAAGAGTGAGTATTAAAAATTTCATTAATGGAATAGCTCCCATCAAGTCATATTGCCAAAAAAAGGAAGAACCCTTATCAATACACGATTGAATAGTTTGTTCACCTTACCATTTAACTTTGCAAATTCTAGCTCAAATAGAAGATTGGCCCTTCTTGAACCCTTATCAATACCCAAGTAGTATATAAGAAAATATAGCTTAATAAAGCCGACATAAAGGGAAATGGAATTAATTTTTTCTGACCCATGCTTTTTCCATGAATAAAAGAGCTTTCCTTTTTATTAAAAGGTATGACACTTTCCTTATCAAAATGAGTAAGGAAATTGAAATTTTCTTCACATTCTTAATGTAACCATTGCAAAAAATAATGATATCATCAATAAAACATAAATGAGAAATATTCAGACCTCCAAAGTTAAAAATAAGCTAAGCATTTATATTAAGAGAATAAATCATGAAGACCTCTAGAGAGATATTCAGCAACAATCATATGCATTACAGGTGAAAGTGGATCACCCTATGTCACACCTTGACAAGCCTTAAAGGAACCATGGGATTTGGCATTGATAATAAAATAGTACCAAAATTTCTTAATAATGTTGCTAATCAAAGTAATATATTTCTCTTTAAATCCAAAATGATTGAAGATACTACACATAAAGGACTAATTTATGTTATTATATGCTTTAGAAATGTACATCTTCAAAACCATATTACGAACATCCACCTTATGATGGATATCATGAATAGTTTCAAAAGCAAGAAGCACATTGTCAGAAACCATATATATATGTGAATTATATGTTATTGTTTGAGTGTGAATTATGTTTTATAATTTTTTTATTTATTAAAAAAATATCATTCAAGGTACATAGAAAAAAAAATGAATTTGTTTTCTTTATTTCATAATATAAGCCTATACAAATTATTTATGCACAATATTTAAATAAGTCATTTTTTTAGTTTGTGTGCATGTGTATGTCATGCATGAGTATGTGAACTTTGTGTAGATATAGGATAAAAATTCTTAGAAGAGAATATTATATAATGAAATCAAGTTGGCATGATTGAATATAAAAATTACTTGATTAAAGATCATTGTGATAAAGCTCTTAAGTATATTTATAAAACATTGGTTAAATATTATTAATCATTTATAAATCCATTATTTAGTAAAATATTTTTATATTTTTTGAATCTCTTATAATTCAAGAGATAAATATAAAATTAACTATATTCTGCATGATTATCTAATGTATATGTTTTGCATGAATGTGTGAATTCTACGTACATTTAGGATAAGAATAATTGTAGAAGAGTAGTAAAATATTCATGCAATAAAAGATCATTGTAATAAGGCCTTTTGGAGTAGTTGTAAAATCTTAAATAAATACTTTTAATCTTTTATGAAATTCATTCCCCTATAAATTAATTTTTACTATTTTAATTCTCATGAACTCTGTGCAAAATACAAAATTACTCTAACATGTATGAGTTTGTGTGCATTGTTCATGTGTATGCTTTGTATGAGTGTGTGAACTTTATTGTTATTTAGGATTTAAATAAATATAGGAGTTTAGTATAAGATTAACTCCACCTTTCATGAGTATGTGTGCTTTAGTACATGTGTGTATTTGTATTTGAATTGTATGTGCTTACTTGAGTTTGAATAGTATTATATAAATTTTTATTCATGAAAACAATTATTATTCAAAAAGAGCTTAAAAATTAATTGAAGTTATTTCGTTAACTTCATAAGTATATGACCATCAAATCTATTTATGTTTGGTTTTGTAACTCGGTGTGAATTATATGAGCTTGATTGAGTGTGAATTACATTATATAATTTTTATTCGATTCATAGATGCATTTAAAAAAATTGAAATTATTTTCTTAGTTTTATAAATATAAGCATATACAAATTATTTATGCTCAGTATTTAAACAAGCCATTTTCTTTGTTTGTATGCATGAGTGTTTGAATTATATGTGCTTTTAAAATAAAAATAAAAATAAGAGAATAATTTTTAATTAAATTTACCTTGCATAATATAATATAAACAAATCACTTGAAAAAATATCATTGTGACAGTGCCATTTATAATATTTCTAAAACTCTTAAATAAATATTATTAATCTTTCATGAAATTGATAGGTTAATAAGGCAAATTTTATTTTTTAAATTCTCATAAAATTCGAAAGCAATTTATAAGATTATGTCTATTTTGCATGAGTGTTTATGCTTGTGTGTGCATGTATAGTTTGCATGAATTTGTCATTAAGGATAAGAATAATTATAGGAGAATAGTTTAAAATACACGTGATAAAAGTTCATTATAACAAATCCCTTTAGAATATTCTTAAAATTGGAATAAATACGTTTTAATATTTTGATGTGCCGTTATTTAGTATCATAATTTTTTACTCTTTCAAATCACATATAATATAAGAGTAGAATACAAAATTTCTCTACGTAGCATGAGTTGGTGTGCTTTGTGCATGTGCATTTTTTGGATGAGTATATTAAATTTATATACATTTAGGATAAAAAATGTTGTAAGAGTGTGGTATAAATTTAAGTCCAGTTTTTTTAAGTATGTATTCTTTTGTGCATGTGTGTATTTGTATGTAAATTGTTTTTTTTTTTTTGTTTTTTTGGTAGAAACTAACAATGGGGCTTATGTGTTTACATAAAAGAAGTTATAAATTCCTTAGAAGGGATAAAAAAACTTGATTAATGTTCAAAGGGCTACAGTTAAAAATAAAAATGCAATATAATGAGTCTAAGATTCCTTACTAATTATAAATGTAAATAGAAACAAAAAGTAAGATGTCAGTTCCCCAAAAAATCACCATAAAGATAAGCAACTTTATCGAGGAACCTATAAGATACCAAGCAACAAAAAGCTAATGAAAAGATAGAACACACCATACCCTATAGCAATGATATTCATCATCATACTCGTGTACTTATATTTTATCTGATTGGAGGGTGCGTCGGTTATGAATTCCTTGGTAAAGCATTCAGACATGTTTGAAAAATTAAACTTTATTGAAGGTGAAGACATTTGTGTTGTTTTCCTTCATGGGTGATTTCCTTGTAAAAAAAATTTAATCACAAAAAAGTTACATTATGTCATAATATATAATTAAAGGTAATTAGTTAGGAAGTTAAATCAAACTCTTTAGCTTCTTCTTCTTTTTTCATTGGATTTTTAGCCTTGCGTTTGAGTTGCCTTTAGGCCGTCACTTAGTGGATCTTTTACTTATGCAATGCTACCTTGTATAAACTTATGGTTGTTTCTCTTACTATAGAAGATCAAATTAATATTATAAGACATGTCCTTCATAGTAGCCAATATGAATTATTCAGCCTCCTCATTCCTCTGCGCTCGTGTGCTAATTTGATATACTACTAGCTTCATAATTATTTTTTTTAAGTTTCTATGAACATGCGGCCAAATTGTACTTATAAGACATGTCCTTCATTGTAGCCAATTGTACTTATATATATATGCAAGGTAGGAAAATGCATTAATTATTCTTATCCCGGCTTCTGTCATTGATTTAATAATATAACCATTCTTATCACATACATTCCTACACAATCTCAAGAGATGTCGGTCTGTTGGCCTAGCCAATTCATGATTATGGGTTTCAATAAGTCTTTCACATTCTAATTTCTACCTTCATCCACTATAAACCTAATCATAGCTAGACAACTCATTCTAGTGTCAATTTTTTTTATTTCATTTGGGAATTCAAATCAGGTAACTTCTTAAAACCATATTTTAAATAGACAAAGACCTTACATTTTATCTTTTTAGAATTTGGCCGATTACTAAGATGATCTTTATGAACACTAAAACTAAAATTATGGGCATAACTATAGTAAACCTTTTATGTATCTTTCTCATTCTCATACACATCCTATAAAATGCATAGAAAATAAACAACATGTATGTAGAAAATGCACAAAAGGTACATAGCAAACATGAAGTAATTACATAATAAATATGTATTATTATGTAGAAAATATACAGTAAATATGCAGAAGATACGTAGCAATTAAGTAGTAAATAGGTAGCATAACAAATACACAACAAATATGTAGCTAATACATAGAGTATGTTTAGTAATATGAATTAATGTTAAGCACACTAGCTATAGGCTTATATAAAGTAAGTAAATTTTGGAAGGAGTTTAAACTTTTCTGATATGTCGAAGCATACATCTCCTAAATTGATATTTCCCTATGGCTATAATTCTTTTAACTTCAACTATTATGCTTCCTAAATGCCTGCATTTCCATTTTTTAGCCTCCACGTCTTGTTGGAATATCATCTTCTAATAAAAAAGCAACATTTTCCTCCAAATTAGTCTTTTCTTCATCCGCATTTTCACTATTTTTATATCTCAGCATGTACGAAAAGTTTCTTAAACTAAATGTTTTAAATAATAGGGACCTTTTGGGCTGATTTCCTAAAAAAGAAGCAGCAACCTATATTGAACTTGATTGTTAAGGCCTTTAACCCTAAATTTTAAAAAACACGTGGGCTGGGTCTATCGGGCTGGCAACATAAGAAAAACACAAAAAAAAAGAATATAAATGAATATCCATGTGTGCAATCCACAATTCATGATTTTATTAGAATATGCACGCAGAGCTACGTCCAGACTCTGCATAGAATAATTTCTCCTTACTCCCTTGCCTCATCACATAGTCACTTATGAATTTCTCACACACACATGCCTAACGCACCATAAATAATAGATAACTCATTATCACTTGCAGCATTAATGAAAAATAAAAAGAAATCTCTCCATATTCTCTAATTATCACTCAAGGAGCGTACACATTGCTTCTCACAACTATGCCAACATTATAATACTCAAAGTAGTCATACTCATTGTGTAATACAGTGCTTACAATTTAAGAAAGAAAGAACTTTTTAAAAGTTAATAAGCTTGCATAAATAAAAAAATTGTTAATAAATTTAGACTTTTAAAATAAACTCAGTAGGCTCACACACATAATATGATATTATAATAAAAAGGAAAAAGTGGCATGATCCCATTCACCATCATGAAAGGCCTTACAAATGAGCTTTGACATCACCATTAGAGTCAACCAGTTTATTCAACTCAGGTAATACTATATGAACTTGGCACTCATTATGAATTTGGAAGACTTCATTTAATATTAAGCCACACTAACCTATGATAATAGGTAGATCATCATAATCTTTAACTCAAGAGCTCACCCCTCAAATAATCAACTTTTCCCTTCAGCCCAATAACCTCTCCTTTAACTTGACAACCCCCTCTTAGCATAGCAAAATCCTACAAAGCTGGTTTATCTAAAAACTCATTGGACTCAACTACTCCCTAGAGGATCATCATTTTCTCTAAAATAGTCAGTAGCATGGTGTGTCACAATCCAACCAGATAAGACCCATGGATTGGATAGGTTCTATCATATTGGTTTACAACATACAAATCCCAAAATATAAGTTTTGAAAGTTTTTTAAAAAAAATTCTTATAATATAAACTTTAAAATGAAAAATTGACCACAGAACTACTAATAACATCTAATATACTAAAAATTAACTCACCCACAAACAATTTTTATTTCATCATCTAAAAAATGAACATTGATTACTCTACAACATATGGTTACAAATAGGCATAAAGAATATTATATAAAAAAACAAAAGAAAGAAATACCTAAATAAACTCAAATCAGATACTGAAATTGCTATTCAACTGGCTCTTTCTCTTTTCCATACCCAGAAAATAGAAGACAAAATAGCTGTGTTAACATAGCTTAGAAGTCAACATTTACCTATCTAAATTTCTAAATAATTCATTTATCATAATTGCATCTGAATTCAAAATAATTCATATTAAATCACCATACTAAATTGATTCATACTTATGGTTATCAAAACTTTTTATTAGCATTTTAGGAAAATAAATAAATAAGCACTTCGTATATAAGAACCCTTATGCCTCCCAATGGTAGTGCCAGAACAAAATCTACACATAACACAAGAATGTTCCCGTAGGAATAAGAACATGCCTATAGGCACCAGAACATAACTTTTTCACCCTCAACAGATCTCCTCAAAATTATACATTCAATCAATTAAGCACATAATTTATTGCATTGCATTAATCCAAATATAAATAAGCTTATTTAAAAAAATCATAAATTACTGAAATGGTAAGCTACTGAATGAATTATTCAGTAAAATTACTACTTTAGAATTTAACAAAATTACTAGATATTACATAAAATATTATTTTAAGACTTTAATTATACCATTGCATTATTTTTTTGGGTTCGAAAATTTAAAAAAAAAAAACAAAAATACTGTACTATTTAAAACCCTATATAAAATTCCCAAAAAAACCCTAAATATTTGGAATTATTGTCTTAATAAAATACAAAAGTCATGCAAAGAAGATTTGCATGTGTAAGGTCTTCCTTAGTTTTTAAATACAAAATATAAATTAAATTATAAAATTTCAAAAATTATCATGTTTGTAAAATTTGAGATAGGCAAAATGTAACCTACCTCAAACCGACAACTTTTAGAACTGGGCTGATAGTTAAAATGAACTAAAGTTGACAAAAATAGTATTTCTCTCTCTAGAAAACTCTTCCTCTATCACACTAGTTAGCTAATCAAAGGAAACCAAATGAAAATCCCTTTTTTTAAATTGATATTTTAAATATTAAAATTCAACTTAATGCAATAGTGTTATGAGGTGCCTGCCATGGCGCTTCCTCATAAGGCCAACACCGCCGTACTACCTCCTTAAGTGTAGCCACGCTAACTTAAATTTTATATTTTCTCAGGAGCACCAACACCCGTCACAATCAAACCCAACATTGGGTCTTGCCTCAGACCATATGTAAACCTTCACATGTATATAGAACATTCTTAGACATATGCACTAGGATTTAAATACAAAAATCTAATAAATTACCTTGAGTCTCATTGGGTCAGAGCGGGTTGAGTTATAAACTAACTTTATAGGTGTTACAACTCTCTCCTAAAAAAATATCATCTTCCATATTTCAAAACTTAGATCTCAGATTATACGAATAGATCAAGATACAAATGCCTCATCTCTAACTCCTTCTCCCAAGTAGCCTTCTTTTAATTCTATTCTTCCACTAAACTTTGTTTCTTAATCTTCTAATATCATAAGCTAGAGTTCTCTCTAACTCTTCTCTATAGCTCAGATTGGGATGTACCTCAATGTCTTAAACATATATTCTATTTCTCAAATTAAATGCCCATTTCCTCAGAAACATACATGGAATACACTATGGATTTCATACATATGATTTATCAATTATAACCGTTAGTGAAACTTTCCAATTCTTTCAATAACTTTAAAGGTTCTAAAATGATTTGGACTCAAATATCCTTTTTTACTAAATCTGTCGATGGATTTCATTGGCCTAATTTTCACATATGCAAGATCTCCTACCTGGAATTCCGCTGTTCAATGCTTAGCATCAAAATATTATTTTGGATGTCTTATACTACTTTTAATATATCTCTAATCAAATGGATATAAATTTTAAATAGCGTCATCAACTAATGCATTCCCAATCAAATTCCTCACACCTACCTCTATCTAAGAAAACGATGTTGCACATTTTCTTTCATACAAAGCTTCTTAAAGGGCCAAACTTATATTATACTAAAAGTTGTTGTTATAAGGAAACCCGATCAAAGGAATGCTTTCTTTCCGAATTCCACTAAAGTTCAAACACACAATCTCAAAAGATTTTCAAGTACTTAAATAACCCTCTCAGACAGTGTGTCTGTTTGAAGAAGAAATGATATACAAAAATGCAATTTTGTGCCCTGACCTTGCTAAATATCTTTCTATAATATGGAAGTGAATCTACCATATTTATCTAAAATGATCACCTTCAATATTCAATGTAATATGTTAATCTGACATATGTACACCTATGCCAATCTATTTATAGGGACAGTCTGTTAGATCAAAATGAAATAAGCACTTTGTTAGATGATCCACTATAATCAAAATGGCATATTATCCATATCTCAACTAGGGAAAATCCATAATTAAATCTATTGTTACATGTTCCCATTCCCACTTTAGATCAGGCAAAGATTGAAAAAAATCTTTGACTTGTTGATCTTCTTCTTTAATTAACTAACATAATTTACATTTAAAATTAAATTTTCTACATCTTTTTTTGATCTAGGTCATAACAATATACCTTGTAGTTTTCTATATTTTTTATCACTTCTTGGATGACTAGTGTAGCATGAATAATGATCCTCATATAGAATAATTATTCTCAAATCTCTAGAACTTAGAACCTATAATCTATTCTTATAGAAGATAATATCAAAATTTGATACTCACAGTTAATATTTCTTACAAGACTTAATCTAATCAATTAGTTTCAGTTATTTTGTATCTAATATATGAGATTCCTAAATCTTTCCTTTCAAAGACAGTTATATAATCATCCAAAATACTAAAATCTAAATTAATAGGAGATATCACCTCCAAATAAAGCTTCTCAATATCTTGTACAATAAAATCATCAGAAGAAAGGTGAATACATGACATTCTAGTAGATTTTCTTTTCAGAGCATATACTATCACATTAGCCTTACATACTAAATAATAAAATCATAATTAGTAATCAACTTAATCCATCTCTGCTCAAATGTAGATTCTTTTGAGTAAATATATATTTTAGACTCTGATGATCTATAAATATCTCACACATGATGTCGTACATATAGTGTCTCCAGATCTTTAAAGAAAATACCACTATAATAAGCTCCAAATCATATATTAAATAGTTCATTTCATGTGACTTCAACTATTTGCTAGAATATATTATAACTTTGTATGCTACATTAGGACACATCTCAACCCTTTTAGTGAAGCATAATTGAATACATATAATCCTTTAATACTATTTGGAAGAGTTATAATTTAACAGAAGTTAAATAGTCCTTTAACTTCTAAAAGCTATTCTAATAATTAGATGTCCAAATAAAAGTAACTAGCTTACGAGTCAATCTCGTTAGAGATATAAAAATTTGAGAAAATTCTTTCACAAACTAATTATAATACATGTCCTTGCCTAAAAAAGTATGTACCTCAAATACATTAGTAGGTTTCAGCCCATTAGTAATGGCTTGAACTTTCTAGTGATTTATAGAAATACCTAACTGCTAGTTACTTATCCCAAAAAGAAATACTCCTCAGTTAAATCTCACACTTGTAGAACTTAGTATATAAATGATGGCATATTAAACACTATGGAAAAATCCTTAGATGCACATCATCCTCTTCCTTAGAAGTACAATAAACTAAAATATTATTTATAAAGACAATCACAAATTGATCTAGATAATCTCAAACCACCATATTCATCAAATCCATGAAAATAGTAGGTTCATTAGTCAGACCAAAAGGTGTGACAAAAAACTTATAGTATCCTTATCAAGTACTAAAAGAAGTCTTCATCGCATCTGCCTCTCTCACCTTAACCTGATAATTGCTATATCACATATCAATCTTTAAAAAATTAAAAGATCAACCAAGGTGATTATATAAGTTGTTTAAACTTGGTAGGGGATAGCTATTCTTAATTGTGAACTTATTTAATCCATTATAATTTATACACAGATGAATTATGTCATCCTCTTTCTTCATAAATAAAATAGGGTTTCTCCTTAAAGACAAACTAGGATGAACAAATTTTCTTTCCACTAACTCTTGAAGCAATTCTTTTAATTCTTAAAGCTCCTTAGGATCCATCCTATATGGAGCCTTGGATATTAGGGCCACACTCGAAAAGACATCAATACATATTTTTATATCTCTATCTAGAGGTAAACTAACCAATTCCTTAGGAA
Source organism: Dendrobium catenatum (assembly GCF_001605985.2). Classification (NCBI taxonomy): domain Eukaryota; kingdom Viridiplantae; phylum Streptophyta; class Magnoliopsida; order Asparagales; family Orchidaceae; genus Dendrobium; species Dendrobium catenatum. The sequence goes on along the minus strand of NW_021319898.1, from coordinate 215,705 downwards.
AAATATCTTACAATTCTTATATTACTAGAATATTAAAAAGTGAACAAGAATCTATAATCCTATCTGAAAAAAGGATAGAAATACCCCACAACCTTCCTCCATATTTTATCTACTTCTATATTAAAGATCAAGAAAGACAAACTTTTAAGACTCAATGAAATAAGAAACTCTCTCTACACACAAATAAAGTGACTCTCTTCTTTAAGCAACCAATCCATGCCTCATATCAACTTAACTAAAATCAAACTAAAAAATGTGTATAAAAATAAGACTATACCATCAACTCACATAAAAAATCTCTATATCGTAGAAACAAACTCTATTGGCCATCATACCATCTCCAATTAGTAAAGTAGTGAATAAAGTATAAGGTAGTAATATTGAAGGTAAGTGTAGTAAATCAAAATAGCACTCGATAATAAATGAGTGGTTTGATTTAGAATTAAGCAAAATATGTAAAGGATGATATGAAATATAAACTATACCTACAACAACATCAGATCTTCTCGAGCATCATATTGAGTTAGAATGTATACACATGCCTAAAAATGAGCCATTGTAATAGAACTACTAGGCTCTTTCTAACCTAATGGTGGACTCCCTGTTACAGGATAAGATCCTCTGCCTGTACAAGAAGATTGCTATGATAATGTATGAAGTGGAATAGTCCTCAATATCCCTACATATATAGGTAAACTCTTAGATCTATGATCAAATTGTGGACCCTTAGCTATCCTATATCCTATATGCATGCCCACTTTAAAAATATTTCCCTGGCATTCTGTACCACTAATTAAATTATCATTTACTATAACTTTCATATATAGGTTCCCCACTTTTAAAACTCCCAAAACTAGAAACACTTCCTCTGTTAGTAACAGATATAGATGATCCACCTCTCTTGGACTCTCCAAGTTCAAATCTGATGTTATTTCATAAAATCCATCATTAGAAGTATCATAGTTAAATCGATTCCTACTAGTATTCCACTGCTTTTGAGTGGCTATCAGGTTGTTCTTAAACAAATGAGCTATCTCAACATGCTCAAAGAAGTTAGAAATATGAAATGGAACCAAAGGCAGACTCATATTATCTAAAAGTCCCCTTAAAAACCTATAGTACTTATCCTCATGAGTATAAACTAGTTAGGGAGCACATCTAAGTAGAGTAACAAGATCTGCCTCATACTACATGATAATCCTTCCCACCTAAAATAACCTTTAAAATGTCTCGTGCATTTACTGAAGTGTAGAAGGTAATACGATCAAGGCTCTTAACTCATCAAAAAATTCCTCCTAGGTGATCAAAGAGTTTATTCTCCACTAAAATTTTTCCTCCTGCTAAGCATCTAGTGTGCTACCAAACTCATAAACTTTGAAATAGTATTAGAACTAACTATAGGATTAGTACTATATGCAAGTGCTGCTTGACTAGCACTCTGTCAGACTATAACGTAAGGGTCTGGTAGATCCCTAATCACATGTAACACTCAATTGAATGCATATGCACATAAAAAACAAACATAAATTAATGCCCAGGATGACCCTAAACCACATCACTTGACTAACACTTTATAGCTTTATTTTGTGATCAATTTAAAATAATTTGTATTAAATCCCTCATCTAAATAGAATCTTACTTGTTGTCATATGAAAACTTAATTTTTATTTAAGAAAAGTAAAATAATAAGCACTTTGTATATCAAAATAAAAAATTAATACTTTCTCCTCACGTCCTTATGCTTCCCAATGCCAGTATGAGAACAAATTCTATACATAGTACCAGAACATGCATGTAGGCACCAGAGCAAACCTGTAGGCACCATTACATACATGTAGGCACTAGAACATAAACTCTTCCACACTCACTAGATCGCCTCAAAATCATATAATCTATCAAATTAAGTATACAGTTCATTGTTTTATATTAATCCAAATATAAATAAGCTCATTTTATAATTTCATAAATTACTACAATGGTAGACAATTGAATGTAATATTGAGAAAATATATTGTTTTAGAATACAAAAAAAATATTAAAGATTGTGCCAAACATGATTTTAAAACTTTAATCATATTGTAGCATTATTTTCTAGGTTTAGGATTCCTTTTCAGATAATTAAAAATGCAAATTTTTCAATAACCAAAGTATTAAATTTCCCAAAAATACCTAAATGTCCATAATTTTTATCTCTTTAACATACAACAAGTAATGAGGTAAAATTTTGTAGGAGTAAAGTTATCATCAATTTTATAATATGAAAATATAATTTAAATAAAAAAAATAGAAAATGTTCATATTTTTGAAACTAAAACTGACAAAATGTATCATGCCACTAACGAGATGACCTTTAGAACTGAGTCATCAGCTAAAAATGGACCAAACTCACCCAAAATAAACCTTATCTCTCTAGAAAGTTACCTCTCTCTGTCACTAGCTTGTTAATTAAAAGAAACCAAATGAGAATGCATAGTGAAAATATATATTTTAAATATTAATTTTTTTCCTAGTGCCATTACGCTACACAATGCCTTCTACAGTGCTTCCTTAGGAGGCCCATAGTATCACACTTTCTTCCCTAGTGTTGCCTCACTGACTTAAATTCTAAATTTTGTAAAAGCACCAATGTCGCATTGTCGTCAAACGTAGTGTCATGGTGCCCAAGGGTAAAAACTCATATTTTTCAAATATCAAAATAGACCCTAATGACTCACTTAAGGACACATGCAAACCTTCACATATATAAAACATATCATTAGACACGTGCATAAGGGTTTAAATACATAAATCTAATAGATTATCTTGAACATGTTTGGGTCAAAATGGGTTGAACTATACAATGACTTTAAAAATGTTACATGGTGACCTTTTCAAGCTAGATTGACCTTGAGGGTGGGAACACATTAGTAAATTGGTTGGAGGAAAGAAAAGTCATGATCAATGAGTCTACGGTCTTCTTCTTATATTCCTCATTAATGTGTGCATGACCCTCCTTAACAATTTTATCGAGATCTTGGCTACTACATTCAATCCCTACTAGCCAACTTCTATGAGCTATAATACTCTTAAAAACTCGACATTTTGAAACACCACTATAAGCGATGACCTATGGTCAACAACAAAAGGTGATCAACACAAAATTCTTTATCTAATAATATTAAGCAAATTTCTAGAATCCATTCACGTGGGGTGATCCCTTTTGTATACTGGTATAATGCTCATGACTCCAAAGATATATGTTCTACTCATTCGATAAATGCCGCAATAACTCACTCAAGAAAACATAGACTACATTCTCCCTTATATAGATAAATTTCTTGATAATATTATTTATAAATATTTGAACTTATTTACTTTCTTATCTATCATATGAATGGGCACCTAAAAACTTTCTATAAACTCAATAAAGGGCACCACGTGAATCACTAACATAGGACCTTCTAAAGGGACTTGCCTCTTCATCTATACATCAAGTGGTTCACTATCCTCCATAAGAGTAAAGTTAAACCTCTCAAAAGGGTTGGTACTCTCGCTAGTAATAATGAGCACAATTATAGCAGTTGATGTTAGCGCATCAATAACCTTAGTTGTTACCTTAGGTTCATCTATACTCTTTTTTGTAGAAGGAATGATAACAATCTTGTAGATTTTTGTAGAAGGAATGATAACAATCTTGTAGACCATTAGGATGGCTCTCAAAAGACCTAGAATCCTCGCAAACTACAATGAGCTCATGTGTAGTAGCTGAAGTTTGCACTTCAACAACCATAGTTATCACCTTATGTTTTACTCTACTCTTCTTTGTCGAAGGAATGATAGAAAGCTCATGGACCTCTAGGATGGAAGGCGATTGCTTTTAAGCACCTTACTCAATAACACATCAATCTCCTTCTTCTCAGATATTTCTTCATAGCCTCAAAGGAAGGCAACTTTCTTGGAAACTCTCAAATGAGATTAGGCTAGGTTAGAAGGATTTATATCTCTATAGTCACAAGATCTTAACTTTCCAAAGTAAATAAGTAAAACCTTCTCAAAATAAACCCCATATTTATAAGGTCCAAGTAAGAAGTGATGTCACATCATCATCATTAATGCAGGGCATTGTAGTCCTGAAAGCTTTAATAAATAAGGTAGTAAATTTGTATTTACTTTCTTATATACTATTTTATAATATCATTTAATAATCATCACTTACATTCAATCATCATTTTTATCACTCTCATATCAAATGACCAAGTGGATCATGGTCCTAAATACATTCTTGTTCAACCTTAACATGTATTTGGTAGGTAGCTATAAGATTATATCAAGCAAATTTATCCTTGATGGGAGCTCACCTAGAGTAATTACCTAAAGATATGAGAGGAGACAATCACTTTGATCTCATAAGGAACTCATCTAGAGTGATCAATGGTCACTACTTGGTCGAACCTTACATGGACTGCTCCCTCTGTGTGGTGATTTGAGGTTTCTTCCTCAAGTTACAATCCAAACACTCACCATATAACTAAGACACAACCTCGATCTCAATTACTCACCCTCTAAGAGCAACCTCATATGCCCGTTCTCTTCCATAATGACTATTTTCATTATACTCAACCATATGAAATATACTACTTTTAAGATCCTTTTCCTACTACCTTACAACCATAAAACAAAGTTCTCCATCCTCATGATGATATTTTACACACCTTTAATCACTTAGATAATTTGGGCTCTCTCACACAAGTCGCCTTGCCAAATTGGCAGCCATGCCACTTCTCATCGTAACACTCGCTTATATACTTGCCTGCCATATGTCACTTAGCTCACCCATAGATAACTTAATTATATTCTTTAGGTCTCACTTACCTTTAGTCAATAAGGAGGCAGTATATTTTGGAGGGAGGGGTGTAATAATTTAATTTTTTCTTTTGAAATGTTTTTTTTTTAAATAAAAGTTTTGAATTTCAATGTTGTGCTTTATCAAAAAAGAGAGATGGAAGAGAGAAGGTTATTCGGGGCTTTTCCATCTATCAATTTTTTTTCATAAATTTCTTCTATTTATTATTAGTAACTCAAATCTCATTTTAATTTTCAATAATTTTGAATATTATTAAAAAAAATTGTCTTGAGTATAATCAATTATTTCCTACTTCATTTTTATGGTATTTGTATAAGCAAGAAAGGTTGGTTGTTAATACTATAAAATGAGTTGGCTATTAAAACATAATACCCTATGTAGGAGGGTGGGCCAACGGTCCTTTCTTTAAAGATGATTTATAATGTTATCCTTGTTATAGCTAGTAATATATGACCAATTACGCCAACGTCCAAAGAGTGACGACTATTTATTAATTTAATGAAGTGACCTATTATGATACTCTATTAATTATATAAGTGGTAAATTATATGACTGATGACCAATTAGGAATTAGTTGGGGTAAAAGATGTTGTGAACACCACATTAAAGTTGGATGTCCTGTCTTATTAAATCATACATTGATGCATGCATACATTAATAGCACTGATGACATTAACATGTGTATTAAAACTATTGACAGTATTGGATGTATTGATAATAAATAAATAGATGATGCATATGAATAGATAAGATAAATTCTTTTAGTGATTTATGAATAATTTTTTCATCATTATTTTACATGTTCATTGAATTTTATACCCATTATTGACTTTTAGAATCATTGTAATATTGTCCTGCTTTTATTATAAATCATTTTAAGTTTTATTGATAATTTATAATCATTAAGTATATCAACTACTATTGATTATATTAGATTAATCATATCATATTGACTCTTTAGTCTTTGTATTGAAAGCTTTAGTGCATTTTGATTTACTTCTTGGGTTTTGAGATCATTATTTGGATTTTTAATGATTTCAGGTCAAGAAATGAGTTAAGACCAGTTGGAGTGAGATTATTATAGATCCTTAGATTTTCTTTAAATTTTGATTATATATATGATTTATAGTTCCTCTAGTAAATTCTTAAAATAATAAATAGTTAATTCTTTTAAATTTAAGATTGGGGCATTATAAATTGGTATCACAACAGTTGTTGAAAGAATTGGATTATAACGAGAGATATAGAAATTAATTTATGAGTGGGGTAGAAGTTGGGTAGTATAAAATTATCATTTTTTATATTTAATTGAGACCGCCGGATAACCGCCTGTTAATGTTGATATCCGGCAGTTTACCGGCGGTTTATAGACCGTCGGTAATGCCGGCGGTGTATCGTAGCTAAGCTGCCGATTTGGCCGTCATTAGAGTCCGACGGCTAAACCGCCGGCGGAGCCGTCGGTAATACCGACGGTCTATAAACCGCCGGTATTTGCCATTTTTCCTGTAGTGTATCACAGCAGTTGTTGAAAGAATTGGAATATAACAAGATATATAGAAATTAATTTATCAGTGGGGTAGAAGTTGGGTAATATAAAATTATCATTTTTTATATTTGATTGATTAAGTTTGATGAGTTTTGATTTGTGATTTATTTTGATTCAATTTGAGTTTTAATTTTTTGGATTTTTTTAGTATTTATTTTGTGCCCAAATCCTAAAGGAAAACGTCGATCATGATATTTTTTTAAGATGGGTATATCCAAATTTTTTTAATTTTTTTAATGAAAATTTTGAATTTCAAGGACATGTCTTACCGAACAAGAGAGATGGAAGAGAGAGAAGATTATTCGGGGCTTTTTCACCAGTCAATTGTTTTAGAGATTTCTTCTATTTGTTATATGTAATTCAAATCTCATTTTAATTCTAAATAATTTTGATTATTATATAATTATTTTTGTATTGAATGTAATTGATTATTTTTTATAGAAATTTTATTGTGGCATTTACATAAGCAATAAAGTCTGGCTATTAATACTATAAAATGGGTTGGCTGTTAAAATATAATATCATATGTTGGAGGGTGGGCCAACAAACTTTCTTTTAAAGATAGTTTGTCGTGTTATCCTGATTTTAGTTGTAATAGATGACTAATTACACTGACAGGTAGAGAGTGATGACTCTTTATTAATTTAATGAAGCCACATGTAATAATAATTTATTAATTGGATAAGTGATAATTTATATGACTTATGACCAATTCAGAATTAGTTGGGCTAAAAGATGTTAAAACACCTTATTAAAGTTGGATGTCTTGCCTTCTTAAATCATATATTGAAGCAAGTATGAATTGATATCACTAATACCATTGATAGAAATATTAATATCATTAACAATATTATATACATTGATAATACCTAAATATAGATGCATATGAATAGATGAGATATATTTTTTAGTGGTTTATGAATGATTTTTTGTCCATTATTTTATCGATATACTGAAATTTAAATAAATTATTAATTTTTATATTTATTGTAAGAATTTTCTCCTTTTTTGTTATTGATCATTTTTAATTTTATTGATAATATTTAGTCATTAACTATATTAATTGCTATTGATTATATTAGATTGAGCATATCGTATTGATGTTTTATTCTTTGCATTGAAAGCTTTAGTGAGTTTTGGATTACTGTTAGGCTTTTAAGCTTATTACATGGATTTTTAATAATTTTATGTCAGGCAATGGGTCAGAACTAGTTTGAGTGAGATTATAAAAGATCCTCAAGTTTTTTTTTAAATTTTAACTCTTTATTCTATTTTATTTTTTTGTAGAGTGATCTCCTAGTTATACAAATGATATTTTCGGTGAATAAATAGTTAAATATATTCATGTATATGACTTTAGTTACTTTTGTTATTATTTATATTTATAATTCATAGATTTTTTTATTTCTTATGATTTTTTAATTACTAATACGTTATTTAAGAAAGGAGACGAGCATCTCATCATATATAAGAATGGAAATAGTAATTCTTAGATTAATTTTTTTCTTATAAAAAATTAGATCATTTAGATTACAAAGATTATAAAATTATTCCAATTGAAACTTTATGTACCCACTATCGCTTATTAGTTTTGGACTTTAAGATGAAGGGACAGAAAATAAAAAATAAAGTAAAGCATTATTCTATGATTAAATAAGGGCATTTAAAGAATATTAGCTAAAAAAATTTTGAGAGTAAAATTTTAGATCTTTAGATTTTATTTTGGGTATAAGGATGTTAATGTTATGTGGGAAAAAAAATTGCTAGTGATATTAAGAATATTGCAAAAGATGTGCTTTGAGTATCAATAAAAAAAACTCCTAATAATAAAAATAGTTGGTGATGATATCCAAATGTTCAAGAAAATATAAAAAATAAGAAGATTTGTAATAAAAATTAATTTAGAGGTAAAATTTCTAATAATTAGGAAAGATATAAAGAGGCACATAAGAAATCTAAGAAAAGAATTTGTGATGCAAGGATCTTATCTTTTAATGATTTATATAATAGATTAGATACTAAAGAGTGAGAAAGATATACGTATAAGTTAGCCAAATAAAGAGATAAGAGTAGTAAAGATTTAGTTCTAGTGAAGTGTATTAAGGATGAAGATCAAAAAGTATTTTTTTTAGAAGATGATATTCAATAAAGGTTGATGAGATATTTTGCTAAACTTTTTAATGAAGATTATGAGAATTTGATTGACTTTAGTGACCATAGCACCATAGATGAAAATAAAGATTTTTATTTTTATCGACATATTAGTAAACTGAAACTTAGAGAGACAATAAAGAAAATGAAGTATGGAAAAGCTATTGGACTTGATGATATTCCAATAGAGGTGGGGAAATGCTTAGGAGATGAAGGAATTTCTTAGCTTTCTAAAATTTTTAATACTATTTTGAAGACTAAAAAGATGCCACATGAGTGGAGATTGAGTGTGTTGATTTGTATTTTTAAGAATAAAGGTGATGCAAAAAATTGTGTGAATTATAGAGGAATTAAGTTAATGTGTCATACTTTAACTCTGTGGGAGCGAGTTATGAAGCATAGGTTGTAGCATGATACTAATGTTTTTCAAAATCAATTTGGATTTATGTCAGGTAGGTATATTATGGAAGCCATATATTTATTAAGAGGTTTGATGGAGAAATATAGAGAGAATAAGAAGGATTTACATATGATATTTATTGATTTAGAGAAAGCATATGATAAAGTTCCAAGATAAGTGCTATGGAGAGTACTTGAAAAGAAAAGGAGTTAATAATGATTATATTCAAATCAATAAAGATATGTATGCAATAGCTATTACTTGTATTCAAACACTAGATGGGTTGACCAAGTTTTTTCCTATTTCAATTGGATTACATCAAGGATCAGTCTTAAGCCCAAATCTTTTTTCTATAGTCACGGATGCTCTCACTAGACATTTGCAAGAGGATGTACTTTGGTGTATGCCTTTTTCTTATGGTATTCTTCTTATTGATAAGACTAGAGAGGGAGTTGAATGTAAACTTGAAATATGGAGGTCAACCTTAGAGTCTAAATATTTTCACTTGAGTAGATCTAAAATTGAATATATGGAGTGTAATTTTAATAGTAATAAACCTAAGGGGATTGCGACTTTGGGCAATCAAGTCATTAATAAGAGTGCACATTTTAGATATCTTGGATATATTCATCACTTCAATTACTCTCTCCAATCTCCAATTTCCTCAATAATTGCATAGAACTGCAGATAGTCCAAATCCTGTCAGTTTAGGATGGATAGAGCAACAGACTTCAGATTTGTCTAGCCCGCTTCTTTAATGTGAACGAGCGATGCTATACTTTCTAAATAATTTTTTTAGGGAGACATTAGGGACTAATCCGATTTCATAGCTATAATATTTATATTTAAAGGGAAAAGCCCAAAACAACTCACATGAGATTGAGGAGCTGCTGCAAGAACTTAACAATGCTCAAGAAGAAAGATTATATTCCACATTCAAAAGTAAAAGAAATATTCCGAAAGATAGGAGAAGCAAATTATTGCTGGACCAAAAACCACAAAAAAAAAACACCTATATGTCAAAGAATCCTGAAAAACAACGATAAAAACCATATTGGTTGCCAATGAGGCCGTCCCAAAGATCAATATATATCTTATAATATAATCATGATGACAAAAAGCATTTCATCTTTGTCCGAGTCAAGAAACAATTGCAAAGATCCTAACCGATCCTAGTCAAGAAAAGGACGACCGAGATGACCTATCTTGATATGTTGGTTGGGAGCTTAGGCTATCAACTAAAGGATCTTGAGTTTAAATCTTATGTATGCGATGTGTTTGTGAATCTGTCTTAATTGATTAAAATGTCCTTAAAAAAAGGACAACAAGATATACAGATAAAACCCTAAAAACTTAAGAAGGCAGTAGTGATAGAGAGAGAGAGGAGAGAAATATCTAAAATTAGATGGAATACAAATTTTTTTTTTATTAGTTGAAACCCACTTAGGGGTCTACGCGTTGATACGAAAAAACGGTTACAGAGTCCTTAGGAGGTTCCTCCAGCTCCCTACTGCTCAAAAGAGCTACAACATCAAATAAAACCAAATAACCTACGAGCCGGAGGATCCTCTTCCTACTGTTACAAAAATAATATAAAACTAAATCCGGGCTGTGAGACAACAGCACCCAAAAAAGGAGAAGCCAGATAATCTTTAAACCTTTCAGCACAGCTCTCCTGCAAACTTGACAAAAAAATGCAAAAAGGAAAGAAAAATAACAAAAAAGCATACCTTGTAAACTAAGCATATCTAATTGTTGCAAAACCTGCAGATCATCCCAATAAAAATATCAGATGCACATAATTACCAAAAACTAAACAAAGAAAATAATCACCTTTCTGCCAACCCAACAAGCCAGTCATCCCATTGTAATACAAACACCAAATGCCCACAAACTTTAAACGAGCACCAACAGTCCCATGCCAAAGCATCAAATAAAAAAACACCTTCTTACCAACCCTCCCAGGCATCCACAACTGAACATAACCAAAAAAACCTCCTTCCCAGGAACCCCCAACCACCCAGCAACTAAAGAACAAACTCAAACAGAACCCAAAAACAACAGTTTTGTCGCCAAAAACCACCACGAACGAAGCAGTGACAGAAAATATAGAATAAAGAGCAAACAGAACAACCATAACCCAAAAACAACCACAATCACCCATGTCTAATATAAGGCAAAGAAGCTTTATCCACTAACAACATACCTCTAAAAGAGAGATCTAAATTAGAAATATCAATTTCCTCATAACCCACAAGGTGAGAACCCTTATTAGCTAACCAATCAGCACATACATTACCTTCCCTAAAGATATGAGAGATCATAAAATTCATCAAACTCAGTAAGTTCCTAATACTCCTCATAATATATAAATTCTTAGCATTACCATTATAATTCTCAGTAATACTAGTAACAATAAGCTTAGAATCCACTTCGATCCAAACAGAACAAAAGCCCCATTTTAAACAAAGCTGGAGACCAAGAAATAGAGCATTAAGTTCAGCCCAGAAAACATCCAGCTGCTGCACAGGCGCAGCGAAAGCAGCTAAAAAATCCCCATGAGAGTCACGTATGAGCCCACCTGCACTAGCATTCAACAAACCAACCGACCCGTCTGTGTTTAATTTCACATAAGGGTACTGAGGCTTAATCCAGTAAACAACAGAATCAATATAAAAAGAATTATCTAACTCCAGCTGGATACCCAAATTCACACCAATATTCCTACATTTAGAAAAAGCTTTACAGGTAATAACCTTACAGGTATAAAGATACGTAATTTTTCTTTTGACATTATCAATAATACGAATCGCATCCATCTTAATATTGTCATGTTTAGCCTCATTACGAGCTTTCCAAATATACCATAAAATAAGAATCGGAATAAGGTTGAAAATGTGGCCTTTCGTAGGAATGAACCAACTATCCACCATAGAAAACATGTTATTAGGAGTAGAAACCACATTTTTACTAGTCATTTGATTAAAATAAAACCACACTTTCTTCGCAATCTGACCATTAATAAAAATATGATTAATATCTTCAACATTAGAACAACATAAATATTTGGACGCTAAAATGAAACCTTTCTTCTGTAAAAGGTTATCCACAGGTAAAAAACCCTTAAAACATCTGCACACAAAAGTAGAGTAGGTAATAGGAAAAGAGTTATGCCAAATGGCCGCAAATCTAGAAGATTTCTCCATAGGATAGCGAAACTTATCCCAAAGCTTACGCATTTGAAATTTACCATTAGAAGAAGCAAAGCAAAGAATTTTATCAGTACTGTTCACATTCAGGGGAATACTCATAATGATATCAACTAAACAATTAGGCAAAAGATTCTTTAAAATGTCCAAGTTCCAACTATTGTTTATAAGAAATTTAGAAACTTTAATGGGTTCCAATGCAAGGTATGCATATTCAAAAAATAATCTATAGAAAAATCCCCCAACCATTTATCCTGCCAAAAATAAATATCCCCCCTACCCAGCCCCCATTGGATAAACTTTTCAGCTTCCCACTTAATGTTACATAACCTTTTCCAAGTTGAAGAATCAGTATTTTTAAAGGAGCAAAGAGTCGTATGCCTATTAAAACAATATTTAACATTCATGAAGCGAGCCCATTATATATATATATATATATGTGTATATAAATTGTTGGATTCGATCAACTCATGTCACAATCATAAAATAAATAAAACAAATCGTGCAAAAATGAGGAACATTATTATTTTATTAAATAAAATAGATATCAATCATGAAATAAAATAAATTAAATAAAGGCCGCAATCTTGCACGAACAAAACAAAGATAACATTAATTATATAAAAACGGACATGCTGAGCCTCATCTCTTTGCAGCCACATTTAAAAACATGTTGGGAAAGGATATCACTTCAGGCGCGAAAATCTATAATACAAAAGTGTGTATATATATAAATATATATATTAATTTTTTTTTTCGTTTGCAATCTTTTTTTTACAAACGCTGCTTACAACTTAACGATCAATTAACTTGTAGTCTACACAATAGAAGTTCATGGACGAGGGTGCAGATGAGGCGAGGAGCATGGGGATTGTAAAGTGCTCGAATGTTTGATGTGAGCTCGGGGCTGGAATATATGGATAGCATGAAGAGAGTTTGGTGAGAAAGAAAAAAGTTGCTTTGAACAAAATAAAAAATATTAAAATTTTTAAAGAGAATTATTGGTCACATAATTAAATGGTATCCACATACCTTTGACATAGCACATATTGTCTGTAGACTCCTTTCCATTGGCAAAGAAATCTCTCACCGCATTAACCATATCAACATAAGGTTCCTCACACAAAAGCTTCATACCCTAGTTGACTATAATATGCATTACCTGCCCACTTGGGTATTGAAAGCTATTGCAACTCGGACTTCCAAGTTTATGATTTTGATGATAAATACTATTACTGGTTGCCTCTTTATTTCTTCTAATATTTGTAGTGCATATTTATTTTTGTGTATACTAACATTTCAGGTACATCATGCACCATTCAATGAAGATTCAGTGCTCAAGATTGGGTAGAATAAGATGTGTTGAAAGAGTTTGTAATATTCATTTATTTTTTGTATTTCTTGAGTCAAGTTTTGTAAGGGTGTATGTATGCCTCATAATCATGCACACACACACACAAAGGAAGCAAATTTTTTTTAAAAAAAAATTAAAATTTTTATGTATATCGTACTGTATGATATAGATCATATTGTATGATCTATTATTATATAAATTAATAAAATATTTTATTTATCTGAGAAAATAATTTTGAAATGCAACTAATCATATAGTACGAGCACCACATTATATTGGATGATATGCTATAATCAATAACCCTACTACTCATAAAATTGGGCAAATTTTTTAATTTTAAATCTTGTTCTATTCATATTGTATGAACTTAATCATATTATATGATGTTTAAAATATTACCCTAATTTAATCCTATGATTAATTAATGGAATCTTCTTAATTTTGACTTTTGGATCTTATTATATTAACTGGATCGCACTATATGATCGAAAGAGATGATATTTGGTTGTCCTAGGAATCACTTGGATGAACTACAATTCAGATGAACTACTCATGTTATACTACTATTCATTTGTACATTATGATTTGAACATATCACACTCCACTAAATGCTAATCGTACAGTACTAACAGGCAAAATTGAACTGATCATGTTATAATAACTGGGCATCGTACATCATAAATAGTAAAAATTTGAACTAATTGTATTGTACTAACTAGTGATCATACATTATTAACAGGTCAAATTCTGGGCATCGTACTATATGATCTCGCGATCAAACTTTATAAACTTTTAAAGTATGAATTGAATTTTTAGGATTTTTTTAAGCACTCAATTTAAGCTTTATCATAAGACTTTGTAAGAGCCTTTTATGCATTCATTAAGTTATTTTCTTCTAAAAAAAGCTTGAAGAGAGAGCCTAGAACTTGGCAGAGAAAGGGTGGAGTTTATGAGAGAGTTAGAAGATCCTTATGATTTTTAAGGGAGTATGGGAGGGAGTTCCACATAATAGCTCTTACAAAATTTCACCTGAGTTCTTCCTTATATCAAGGTTTATCTTGAGGGAAGCTTTGGGAAGAAGATCTCTTTAATGTCAAGGGACCCAGCTACTTTGTCGCACTGTGGAAGGTGAAATTTATTCGAGGTTATATGTCTTCACCAGTAGGGTGAAAAAGAATTTCAAGTTTTCTGCCATCACTAGGAGGGTGAAAAATAAATCCCATTTCTCTTCCTTCACTAGGAGAGTTAAAAAGGATTCCAAGATGTCTATCTCATCAGGAGGGTAAAAGGATTATGGTCCTCTGCCGCACCGATTTGGTGGAAGAGATTTTGTAAGGACTTCTCTACCTAGCTATAGGGGCTAAAAGAGAGTCACTAAAGATTTAGTGCTATACCTGGAGAAGAGAACTCTGAGGAGTGGATATATGTCATTCATTGATTGAACAATTATGAAATTCTAGTATGCTCTTTCTAATATTTATTTTTTACATTTTATTTTTCTATGATTTATTTTCTTGAAAATTGAATGTTAAAAAATTTGTGGTTTATTCTATATTGAGTTGATTAAATTAGCAATACCATAATTATAATTGATGTTAAGTTTATTAGCTTCTACATTAGATAATCAAATTATTTATTTTAAGTTATTAAAAAATTAAAAATAAAATTGGGCTAAAGAAATTTTTAAATAGTCAATTCACCCGTCTATTGGTGTGTCTAGGGTAGTTCAACGAGGTCTTATAACCTCCCCAAACTTTGAAAGCCTCTCTCAGGGATTAACTATTTATTCACCAACATCGCCCCATACCATTGCTCATCTTCAAAACATATGAATCTGCTCTTATCAAAGGAGGAGGATGTAGGACTCTTATTACCAAATACCTTTTGGGTCGTTTCTTAAAAAGCATAAGTTAACAAGGAACAAACAAAACTTATAGAGGAATGAAAAAAAACTCAGTGAAGAAAATTCAAAAAATATAAATCCTATTTATAATTAGCATGAGTACTGTAGCGCTCAAAGGAATAGCACTATGGTGCTAAACAACACAAATGAAAAATGGTCAAACTAACATGCACTACAAAGGTGCATGATACATGGTGCTGTGGTACAGGCTTTGGAAAATGAAATCTTGGCTATTTAGCTAGAGAATAATGTGGCAACAAACTTGTGAGAGCATCACAACGCTAAAAAAGACTGCCATTGTGGTGCTTTAAATAATATAATAATTTTTTTAACCTAATATTGTGGCATTGAAGATAGTGCTACGAAGCTTAATAAGCATCATAATGAAAAAAATGAATGAATGAAATATTGACTGCACTGCAATCAATAATATAGAAATAACTGACCAAACAATGCAGTCCTTAAAGAGAAAATGCCTAGGCACTTTATAAGGCATAATTGTATATATTGTGCTGTTCAAAGATACAGTGTTGTGGCTGTAATAATCCTTATTTTGATAGAGGTAAATATTTTTTTTTTAGTCAGTATAACTCCAAATCACAAACCATCTTCATAATAGTGTTATAATTTTAGTATTTTATTTTCATGAATTTTTTCATAATAATTTAGTGTTAGTGAAAATCCTTAAGAAATTGATACCTCTTAGTACAAATGGAGATTTTGAGACAGTCACGTGTCCATTTTGAAAACCAATTTCATTGATTTTAAAAAAAAAATGATTTATTTATGGATATTTTTCTATAAGTTTTAAAGTACTAAATAGATTTATATGAATTTTTATTAAAAATTGATTAATTATATATTTATATTATATTAAATTATTTTATTATTTTATTCCTAAATAATTATTTCCATTTTATTAAACCCCTTTTCTCTTTAGGTATTCGGCAAACAGAGAAATCAATTAGAGAAAAAATGAAAAAATCTAGGAGATGAAAAAATTTTGGGATTTGGATGCCGAGCGATTTTCGTTAGTCCATTTAAGAGATTTGCTCATCTCACCATAAGGAACATTTACACTATTTCTGATTTCAAATATTTTGTTTTTTTTTTAATATTTTTTGATCAAATTTGTGTTTCCTTTACCAAAAAATTTGAATAATTTTGTATTGGTATAACTTTCACCATATAACATTTTGTATGTTATGGAGATTGAGATTATGAATATTTTGAGTATTTTTTTAAAGATTTCTCACCAGGTGATTTTGAAAATATAACAATTTTAGCACTCAAAAAATTATTTTGATATCTAAAAATATTGATATATCTCAACTAAAGCTTCAAAATGTTATTTTATGCAATATTTGGTAATTTGGTTAAATTCCAAAATTGTGAATTTTTGCTCAATATGATTTTTGTTGTCTACCATTATGACATTTTAACAATTTATAAATTATGCTCAATTATGCTTTATTTGATGCAATACATTAAAAATTAATGTTAATATGTTATTAAGATTATTTTTATAATAGTGTGATAATAATGTGTGTGTAAAAGATAAGTAAAGACTGGTTGCTAAGGGTAAAGAAATTTTTTGACAGCATGCAGTGTCTAGAGAGCCAGAAGGTAGCATTAGTTATGTTCCTATTTAAAGGAGAGGAAGAGAGATTATGGATTGGATATCAGATAGAGAAATTTCAAGGGAAGATAAAGTCTGAGTTCACTTGGGATGAGTTCACTACAGTATCCATGATGTGGTTTATATCTCCATCTGCCTGATGATAGATGCAAGAATCCTTCGTTAAGCTGGAGCAAGGACATAAGATAGTGATGCAGTATGAAGCTAAGTTTACTGCTCTTTCTAAGTATGCTCCTCATTTGATCCCCACTACTAAAGAAAAATGGTACAGGTTTTTGCAGGGGTTGAAAAGGGAGCTTAGACATTCGCTAGTACCTCTATGGATTAAGAAGTTTTCTAAGTTGGTGGAGCAGGCTAGCCTGATAGAGTTTGATTTTGTAGCACCAATATCTAGAGATGTGGCGGGAATTATAGTGGTGGTGCAATCTAGAAAAGTTTCCTAAGAGCTTAGTGCTGTAATGTTATTTTTTAATGCCATGGTGCTTAACAGGAAAACACTGACATTTCAAATAATAATACTATGGTGCTAGTTCAATTTTTGCAATAAAATATTTTTCTTTGTAAACATTTCATTACTTAGTCAAAATTAACGTTAATGACTTTTATAAATAATACAAAGTGCACACATAAGATAAATTATAAAAAAAGAAAATAAACATAAAAATAAAATTTGATTGCCTCCTAAATAATGCTAAATTTAAAGTCTTCAGTTAGACTTTTTTAGATATGTCATTTTAGTTGTAATGAATCATCACCACTTCTCAAGTAGTCTCTAATATGCTCTTTTCTTTTCTCCTTTATATTAATTTCAGTATTATCGGACAAAGTTCTAAGATGTATACTTCTAAAAGAGAATGAAGGCTATCCTAATTGATTTTCCAGGTTTTTAATTGAAGCAACCTAACTTTACAATTAGGTTCCTAACTGAATCACAACCTCTTCTAAAAGTTTCCTCCTATCTCTGAATTAACTATTTTGATTAAAACTTTGGTGATAAGAATGTTTAATGTTTAGTACAAGTTTCTTGAGATTATTCCAATTTCCTCCTTGATTAGATTGACCTATATTCCACTAATTATTATCATTAGTAATATTATTAGACCAATTCAAATTAGTCTAATTCCTCCAACCTGAATTATATGTATTGAAATAGAGATTATTTTATCTTTTAATCAAATTTACATTCTTAATCCTTGGAGCATTACTATCACTTATAGAATTTAAATCATTCTCTTCCAATTGCATTAATAATTTTGAACTAACTCCAATAGTATCTATTTTTTTTTTAAATTGTAGCCACCCAAGTAGTAAAAAAGATAAAGCATCTAATTCTTAAACATCATCTTCTGTCTTAGGATTCACCCTATCAGAAGGCCACTAAAAATATTTGTAGTCATTTCCTCAATTAATTCATAGGCTTTATCGAGTGGATTAAACATTAAAGATCATCCATCTATTGCATATATAATTGACCAAAGGGATCCTACCAACCCATTATAAAAGGTATGAATAGCCAAGATATCAAGTAAAGTATAATGAGGGCACTTTCTTAAATTCTGCCCAACATTTATAAATTGACTCTCTTTCAAACTTGGCAAAATATGTGATATCATTCTTAAACTTGATAGTTTTTTAAGGTGGAAAATACTTAGCTAAAAATTTGTGTGTTAACTCATTCTAAGTGGTTATTGAGCCTGGGGTCAAGGAATTCAATCACATCTTAGCTTTCTCTCTTAGAGAAAACAAAAATTATTGAAGCCTAATAATATCACACTGACATTAATATACTTGAATATTACATAAAGTTTTAAGAAACTAGCTCAGTATATTTTGGAATCCTCAATGGGAGTTCCCCCAATTTGGAAATTTGAGACTATATGAATTATGACATTTTGCATCTCAAAATTAGTAGTTTAGATGGTAGTTCTATTGATATCCTGATGGATTCCTTCTACAATAGGATAACATAGTCCTTAAGAGGTCTAAAATTGTCCTCATCTTATGTTGGTTCAAATATCTCTAAAGTAGAAATTTGTTTGGTTTTTCAAATTTTTTGAGGGTCCTTTAAATCTGAAAATAAAAAAATAAGGGCTACTTACTATATATATTTACCATGCAATAACAATGCACTAAAAAGTAAAGAACAAAAACTTAATAAATAATATAGTTTTTTCAAAATTTTAATAAATATTGCAAATTAAAGATACACGATACAAGTAGGTCTAAATTTGCAACTAGTTCAATAATATAATTTAAAATTACAATAAGTATATTACGTCCCCGACAATGGATCATAAACTCGATGAGATGTGCAAGTGTGGCTGTTGCGTGTTAGCTTTTAAATATGCTAAGGTGTGCTTTGATATGAAATGTCAACTAGATGCAAAAGTATACATGTCAATTAAGTAATAATGTGATTTAGTGAGTCTTGAACCCATACGGAAGTGTTTTACTAAATTGTAATCAAACTAGTACTTCTTTACTATAGATGAAAGGTTTAACCTACTCAATAAAAATAAGGGTTTTCAATTACTACCACTTATAGAGAATGCCAAAGATGATGAGATACCAACAAGTAAAATATGTTTTGGACTAATTCTTGTAAAATAATAATATTTTCCTATTGAGACTCTTAAATATTAATGTGAATCAGTGCATATGCATTCTTAAATCTCTTCCAAGCATATAGGGGTTAAAAGGGAGGTTCAAGACCTTCCTATAGTTCTAATGTCTCCATAGAACCTGTAAAGTTTAACATCATATATCTAGGCATGCCAACATTTCATTTCAAATCTCCTATTTATTCAAATATTCCTCCGTCAAGGTAATAAATCACACTAAAAATTTACTATACATATGGTCATCATATGAATTAAATCGAGAATAGGAGAAATTAAAAATATATATACTCTCATTCATAGTACGAGATTCTATATTCATACTTACATTATGTTCACATCACTAGCCCAAAACTAAAAAATTATCCAGACATGGATAAATTAAAAAAGCAAACATATCTTCATTTCACTCATAGAAGAATGGACACGGGAGAATCATTAAGAAAAAACTTCAGTAGGATAATCCAATTGACTTCTCTAAACTCCTTCCTTCTTTAATGGTAGGATTGCTTACACTAGATAAGCTAAGATCTCCAATGAAAGTATCTTGCACTTCCTCAGCCTCTCTTAGATTTTATTCCAATAAGGTACTAAAAAATACAATAAAATTTACAAAATTCACTGAAAGTGATAGAGCTCTTAAATTAAAGAACTAAAAAACTATTTATAATAGGTTTAAAAAATTCCTCAAGCACCAAGATGCTCGGCATGGTGACATTGCAATGTTATATTATGAACTAGCACCTTAACACTATTGGGTTTACTCCACTGTGGCATTGTGTTAACTTGGCTCATATGTTTATTGAACTGGAATGACATTTGGCAGAATCAATGTGGTTCCATACTTTGGTAACTTCTATTCTGTGATGTTATTAAATATGCGTATGGTAATGCTTGAATGTATAGTCCGACACTGTGGCAAGGTGAAACATGGTGCTATAATGCTTCATTTATGGAGACTCCGGTGCTATTTTTTGCGCAGCAACACTATTGAATGTTACGGTGCTAACCTTGGCTCTACCGGAGATGTTGATCTTCCCTAAATTATAGTGTGATTGGAATTGTAATGTAGAGGTGTTGTGAATATAAATATTGTAGCGCTGCATCCATGGATGCTGCGACACTCATTCAGTATTTAGGAATTTTGGCCATCACTTGAGATTTTCTTCACAAATACATTTAAAACAACATGTTTTCACTTAATTTTAAGACAATAAACACACATAATTTACACTTAACATCATTGTAGGAGGCTACCACAATATGGGATTCTTACAAGAAGACTATTACGAGGCATCATTCGTAAAATCCTGACATAGCTTATAAAGATGTCTCAAAAGAAGCTAATATAGATTATTTTTGCAACATGAAGTTATATGGGCCATACTGAATAAATGATGTTGTTCAAAATGGACTTATCTTATAATAGGCTAATGAGGATTGATATAAGTCATCAAAAGTGGCCTCGAATGAAGGAGTTTCCCAAAGAATTTATGAGGGACTAATTATTTGTCCCTTTATTTATATGAGCATCATATTGTACTATTTTATTCTAGATTTAGAATAATTTTAAATATAAAAATATAATGATTAATCATTGATTATTTATTATAGGAAAAAGAATTGAAAGAGCAGCATGCAAAATTATGTCATTTTGAAGGAATATATTAATACTTTTTTCTGAAGCTATTATAAGTACAAATTTAAACCTTTTAATTCTAACTAGAATAAATTGGAAATTATATTGTATTTCAACAAACATATTCTTCTTTAAATAAGAAAAAAATATGAGTGAATTATGCAAAAAAAATTGTGTAGAGTGTGCTTCTTAGCATACATTTAATATAAATATTTGGATGGAAGTAAGTAAAGGGTTGGACAAGTGCCATATGTATGCCTTTGGAGGTTTTTTTTTTTCAGGATAGAAGCTAGTATATATCACTTCACAAAATCTAGAAGTAGCCAGCATCACAAAAAACTTGATATCTATGTCATCTATGCTGAAGGTGCTTCAATAGCAAGGAGATTGGGGTGAAACACTACCTGACGATGATGATGATAATGAAAATGACAGTGATGATGATGACTAGTGGATTTAATGAAATAATTAGAATTTATTCTTTTATTTTACTTTGATGAAAGATATATATGGCATATTGTATATAATATTGGCAGAAGTATTGTATATAATCGTTGATCTAACTAAAATTATATAATTATTATTTTAGTGTACTAATTTTAATCAGGTCGTGCTTTCTATGTTTTAATTCTAGGAAATTGTTCAAAATTTTATGGCATTTGATATTATGCTGTTTGGTATCTGTATCTTTTGTAGGTGAGAATAATAGTTAAGAAGAACATTCATGTTTACTCTATATACCAATTTGTGACTAGATTTATAGCCATATTTAGTTAAAAATATCACTTAGAAGTTTAAAATTTTCAATGTTGTAGGAGCTATTGTGATATCTATTTTTTTTTTACTTACACTAAAAATATATATATTTAAGATCAACTATGGTTGTCATTAAATTTTTTATGATAAGTAAATAAACATCCAGCTCAACAACATACTTGCATGTCATAAAAGGTTATTTGTGATAAATTTTGCAATGGAGGGTGTAGTCAAAAAATTACTATATTCCTACAGTACATGAGCTCATCATAGTACTTCCACATTTATTGGAAAGTCAAAAATCAATTATTATTTTTGTATATGATGACTTATGTCTTGTCTTGTTCGTTAACTTCTAATAAGTGATATGTTAGAAAACCTATATAATAGTTTTATCGATGTTGTGATAATACTAATCTATGTCTTGTTCGTTAACTTCTTCAATATATCAACACCACATCTAAGCATTAATAACATTTCTTTTTCATCAACCATCTATGTTAGAAAACCACTGCATCCTTCATCTCCCATCTATATTTGAGGTGATAATGCCATCAATTTGGGTAAAAATATTCAAGTGAGTTGCACATAAAATTTCTTGCATGTAATAATACTAAAATAGTGATAAATAAGCAAAATAAAGAGAGAATGTGATGTATGTTTAATTTTTTATCACCACCTCTACCTCTAACTATATTTACACTCATATCATATTTGGTGGCCTTATTGACTAGGATAACAAAGTAGCAAAACACCTATCTTGTCTAGCTTATTCCATTTAACGTTTATGGTTATAGGAGGATAACCTAACATTTATGGTGTACCCCTTCGATTGATGGTGAACTTGTTGATGTGATGGTGGCTAAGTAGAGATAATAGTGGTTATGTTGAGATAGCCTCATGTTAGAACTTGGATGTGGCACTCAATAATAATTGAATACCTAAAAGTTGTCAATCCTTCAATAGGCTCTTCAAGTTTATGGAAAATAGATTAATCCTTGTGATTCTTGTAGCATTTGGAGAAGGGTTTAGAGTTACATTTTAGTTATTACCTACTTTTCTCACATCAACAAGAAGCTTGAATGAGATTCAACTTCCTTAACTCATTATTCTTTCTCACTCACTTATTTATATCTTGATCTCTTTATACCTCCATATATACCAATATATTTTTTATTCATTAAATATAATTTTTTTTATTGCTATTTTTTGGATCAACTTTCTTATTCACTTGATTCTTGGTTTAACGGAGTCTCATATATTTTTATGGCAATGAATGATGAGTAAAATCTCATGTAAATGCATCTTAATTTTCTTGGTAACTATGCATCACCAACCTGACATTTTTTTTCTTTTTAAAATCTATATTATATAATTTAGTAAACGCCATAATATTCCTTAAAAAAGAACCCTTTATTATTACTTTTAGCATATTAAGTAATAAAAATAATTTAATGTTATTCTTACATAGATGAATATATAGCTCTAGAATGTGATATTAATAATCCTTGATACAAACCTAGGTTACATTTGATCATGTAACAACTACATCTTTTTTTTTTGAAGAATGCAAATAGCAATTAATATGGAAAGAACTAGATACAAGCTAAAGTAGAGGCTCACATTCCTTCTTCAGTAAATAACAAAGAGAAGGAGGAATGTTAGCAAAAGAAGAGCTATCAAACCAAAAGTTGCTATCTAAAGCCAAAGTAGCACACATATCGGCTACCTTATTACAATCTCTATGTATAAGGTGAAGAATTACCTTATTGAAATCGGCCAAGAAAAGAAAATCGTCCTCCATCCGATTGTAGTTTTTCCACTTAGCCTTATTCAAAGAATGTTGAATGAATGTGATAACATTGATGTTATCCCCTTCAATTATAACCCCTTTACTCTCAAGCATCCACAGTTGAATGAATCTTTTATTAGCCATCACAGCATCCAATTCAAGATGAGATATATTCCAATGCGTTCTTTTTTCTCCAAAAGCAATCAATAATCTTCCTTTATGGTCACGGAAACAACCACTAATTCAAGCATTATAAGAAGTTAGAAGAGCTGCAACAACATTGATCTAAATCCAACCAATCAATGGAGGGTGCCAAAAGTTTTATAAGACCAATCAGAATGCAAAGACGTTAAAATACAACATTATTACTTCTAATATTATTTTTTTAAATCCAATTCTATCTATGGTAACATAAGAATCCAACTTTCAAGACTTTTAAATTTCCAAAAGAATAAAAAAATTATGAGAGGATGTGTGTGTTTGTGTCAGAGAAAAGGTTTTCTAATGAGAATATCTAAGTATTTTATTACCAGCATAAACTTCCAATAATGATCAAATATGTGAGAAATGACCATTTCACCCTATATTTATAAGAGTTTTTGTGCTACAAGAGAAGTTATATATTGACATCATAGAAATAAATAAATACTATTGGACAAGGCAGTTATGAAATCATGAGCATGATGCTCAAAGCATTAATATACACATGTTGACATATGATGGTCAGGTACATGGGCATGGCTCCTTAGGTGGGCGATTAGGAGGAGTTTCTAACTAGGTAAATAACATCGCAGGCCTTCAAAATGGAATGCCAACTTGATTATAAACTTGTTAGCTCTATGTATGAATTGGCGAGTTGCTCATGTTGACCAAGCAAGTAGACCAACATTTCATGTTGACCAAGCTAAGTTGAGTGGACCCTTTAATCAATTAGCACATCTATCTAAAGAAGGGCCTACCCATCCTTTGGATATGTTGAATTCAAGTTGGTGAAATATGAACATTTTTTTCCATTTTTCCATTCAATGTTTGTACCATCAATATACTCTAAGTTTAGTTAGGGTATTGGACCTCTCTCACAAACTAGTCCTCAAGAAATTTTGCTCCTCATTTTTTGTTGGTTCTCTAGAAAAATAAGCATCTACTTGATTTTTTACTTAATTAGTTGTGTATTCTTTTCAACATTTAGTTTATGGAATTTTAAATTTATGTCTATCTTGTACACAATATTTATCCATGATCAATTCACCATTATAGTTGTCGCTAAAGTAGTTATTGCTAGAACATGTCTACCTTTGAGTTCTTTTATTAGCCAAGACATCCACTACTTTTATGGTAGTCTACAACCTTGCTCCCCTCTAAGCTTTTAACTATAACTACTCTAACACATTCCCCAATGCTTTTAAGTAACAATTTTTTTATTATAGTAAGAATCTCTTTAACTTAGTTTTTTGCCCACTTTTTTAGAATTTGATGGTAACATAGTCGGATGATACCACAACCTTAAAATGTTTGAATGTGGTCAGTCGAAGATTGTATTACATGTTGTTGGGACTTCTAATATGATAAAGTCAGCCATTAATATATATAAACACTCCCCTTCTCCCCATATGATAGACTAGGTCATCATATCTTTAGTTTCTCTTTGCTCTCCAAGGAATCCATAGAATTGGCAAGTTGTCGTGATTAGGATAGAAGCACAAAATCATCTTATTGAAAATAATGTTAAAGGTGGTATTTGTGGAACTTTTAAAATTAGAAGTTTTTTTTACTAGTGTCATCATAAAAACTACAATAATTATATAGATTTTTGTTTGTTGGTTTATCCACTTTAGTAAATCTGATGTGTGTGACTTTAGTATAAAGAGATTTAGTCATATTAAGTGAGTTCATGACACTACCCTAGCCGATAGGACCCATGCATTGACGGGATAAGTCTTATTGTGTTGAGTTTCAATAGGTAAATCATAAGATCTAATATTGGAAATTTTCTAGATTTCATCTTTCAATTTAAACTTAAAAAAAAAAGACGACAAAGCTACTAAAAATATCCAAAATGTTAAAATAAACTCATTCATAAAATCTCTTTCATTGCATCATCAAAAAGTATATACAATAGTAATACTACAATACATGGATACAAGGAGTAGAATGCATAGCAGAACATAACAAAAGCTAGCCATTACTATACAAAAAGTAAAATAGAATAATATATACACATAATCAGATCAGATCTTAATTCACCGCTCAATCAGATCCTTCCCTTTTCCAAATCCTAACAAGAGAATGCATAACTATAGTGAGCTAAAATAGTTCACGAGGCCACAAATACATATTTAATTTTCCTTAAAAAATATTTTATTAAACATTCACTGAGTATTTAACAAGGTACTGAGAAAAAAAATGCAGTTATCAAAACTTTAGACAAAATGGACAAGCACTTCATATATCCTTCCCAACATACATAGTTCAACAACTCTAACTTTTATGCCTCCTTACATATCAAAAAACACTGAGCCAACAAACATAGTTAAATAACTCTGAGTAGTAAATAGAGCTCAATAACTCTGTAAAATAAATAGAGTTCAATAACTCTGAGTAATATATAGTGTTTAATAACTCTGAAGCAAAATATACATATATCACAATAACAAAACTTACTTCATCCCTTTCAGATCTCCACAAAATCACCCATTTAAACAAATTAGGCATATAATTTAATGTATTGTAGTAATTCATGCATAAATAAATATATGTTAAATTTTACTAACATACCCTAATGGAAAGCAACAGAAAAACCTAATTAGCAAAAATGCACATTTTCAAAAAATAACTAAATTATTAGAGATCATGCAAAACATTGATTTAATAATTTAATTGTACTATAATTTTTTTTTCAGAGATCTGGTTATCTTTTATTTGATTAAAATAATATAAATTTAAAAACCACTAGTATAAAATTTCTATGAATTATTCAAAATTTTAATATCTATAATATATAAAAAGTTATGAAGTGAAAATTTAAACAATGTAAAGTTATCCATATTTTTTGTAATAAAAAATTTTGAAAAAAAAAAACATCAGATTTTTTAGAACTAATGAGGTAGGCATAGTGTGACCTATCTTGAGATGAATAAATTTTCTAACTAGACCAATTAGCAAAAATGACTCTACGACCTCGAAAACCAAGCTTTTCTTTTCTCTATCCCCTCTTTTTCTTCTTATTTTCCATTTTTTTCTTTCTTCTCTATGTTAACAAAATGATGAGAATCAAATGGCTTGCTAAAGAGTTTTTCTTATGTTGAAAAATATTTTTTAATAAAATTATCAAAAGATATATTAGTAATTATTCTAATTATTTTTTTAGCATAAAATCCATATAAATCATTTTATATCTTCAAATATAGGAATTCAAAAATTATGAAAAAAATATTCATTAGTTAGCTAACAATTTCTTGAATAATTGGAAGAAATCAATTTGTATAACTATCACCTAACGGTCCACTAAAACTCATATGTACATTCATATGTCAATTTCTTATGGAATTGCAACAATGCCCAAAAATTAGGGAAAAATATTATAAGTAGAGAAAAATAATATCTATGTTATTGCAAAGGAGATTTATAATCTAGACTTATAATGACTCTTAATATTTTACTCTTGTAGGTAAAAATATATCTTTTTAAAATTTAATGGTTATTATAATCTACCTACCATAAAAGAAATTGTCATCCTAGACCTTTAAAAACCAAAATAAATTAGAATAAACATGGATATAGCTAGCTCTTCTAAAACCCAAGCATCTTCTCTTTTAGTTATGTTCTTCCACTAGACTTTAACCATCAAAATTTATTATTTTATAATCTTCTGACATCATTATCTAGGATCCTCTTTGGTTTTTCTATATAACTCACATTTGGATGTACCTCAATATATTCTATAGATATATGTTTTCCAAAATTAGATATCAATTTTCTTAAAAGAGATACATAAAATACATTATGAATTTTAGACATGTGATCTGATAACTGTAACATGCATGTAGATTTTCCAATTCTTTCAATAACTTTAAATAGTCTAACATACGTTGGACTCAACGTTCCTTTCATGCCAAAACTACTAATACCTTTCACCGATATGATCTTTACATATGCAAAGCCTCCTACTTGGAACCCTACAGCTTGATGCTTAACATCAAAATACTATCTCTCTTTATCTAATACATCTTTTAATCTATCTCTGATCAAATGGATCTTTTTAGTAGTTTCATCAACCAATGCTGACCAAATTAAATGTCTCTCTCCCACCACGATCCAAGATAGTTGTATATGACACATTTTACCAGACAAAGCTTCATATGGAGTCATACCTATGTTAGAGTGAAATTTATTATTTCAAGAAAATTCAATCAGTGGAATATAGTCTTCCCAAGACCCATCAAAACCCAGAACACAATCTCAAAAAAATCATCTGGTATTTGTATAGTCCTCTCAGACATTCCATCAGTCTTAGAATAAAATTTTATTCTGAAATGCAGCTTAGTACCTAAACCTTATTGAATACCCTTCTACAATCTAGAGGTAAACATATCATCTTTATTAGAAATTAAAACCATTGGTATTACATATAATCTAATAATGTCAAACATATATACCTATGCTAATTTGTTTACAAAATTAGATTATTAGATTAGAATTAAATGAAAATTAAGACTTTGTCAGGTGATAAATTATAACCCAAACAACATCAAGTCCCTTTCTTGACCTGGGAAAACCCGTAGAAAAATTCATAGCCACCTCTTCCCTCTTCCTTAGTTAATTTCATTTGAACAAAGTTATAGAGATATTTGAATGTATAGTGGGGATCCCAGAAAAAAGAGTGATCATCTGAGTGCTAACCAATAAGAGGCACTAAGAATTTAACATCACAAGTTAAGGCAAGGATATCACCAAACAAATAACTATCATCATATTACCAACAAAAAAAATATTGCACTGATAAGATAGCATCAAATTAAGAATCATCAATTGTATGTTTACCAAAGCGATTTCATCCTGATGATGGCACTAAGGTAATGAAGTTAGAAAAAGAGAGGTAATGAGGATAACATCCAAGGGGAGGTCTATTAGCTATGAAATTGACAATGGGAGCCCTTAAGACAAAAGTTGTCATCGAAAGGGAAATGAGATGAGAAGATATCCTAATGATTTAAAAGATATCACTGAGGAGTTGAATCATGTGGTTGGTGCCAAATCTAGAGTTAGGGGTGGAAGGTCATTCCACAAGAACCAAAAAAAAAGTTGAGAAATTAACACCTAAACGGTACTACAAGAAAATGTCCTATTATCAAAGAAATTTTTTGTTGATAATAAGTCAAAATATATTGAGTATCACTTTAGCTATATAACTTTTGCAGAGAATCACTTGTTAATAAAAGCCTCATTGAAAAGAAATTTTCATTTTTTTAATTATAAAAAATTGATGGAAATATGGTTAGTA
This sequence comes from Dendrobium catenatum, assembly GCF_001605985.2. NCBI lineage: Eukaryota > Viridiplantae > Streptophyta > Magnoliopsida > Asparagales > Orchidaceae > Dendrobium > Dendrobium catenatum. Next base: position 186,355 of record NW_021319898.1, on the reverse strand, counting down.
ATTTTATTTATATAAATTGATAGATAATCTAGCAATATAATACTGACAAAATTATTTGTTAGAATTTATGTCATAAATATGAATATATAATATGACAGTATACCAAGATATATGTCATAAATATCTATAGATAATATGATAATATACCAAGATATGAAGACAAAATCTTATTAATGAAAAATATGTCAATTCACCTTATATATCAATATTGTGAAAAAATTTTAATGACAGCCTTAAATCACATTTTGTCCATCTAATTAAGATAATGATATGGTGTCACCAAAGCATCATCTAAATAACAAATAATGCATATATACCTTAGATTTTTCTCTTCAATATTTATTTTTACTTAAAATAAAATGCATCAAAAAATTTTCCTATCTGTTAGCACTTATGCACTCAGTTCACATGCTCCTAATCCTCAATGAGGACCACTTTCTCCAACCATTCTTCTGCTCTATATTCCCTATCATCAAACGGCCTTTACTACTCCTATCTCATTGCTTTTCACCTCTCTTTTTGTTCAATACTTTTGTAAATAATTGTTAAATAATACAGTTCAATGTGCAACAATGTTTTCTTCAACTAGCTATATCTTCCTCTTTTCTATAGCTTAGTAACTTTGTAGGGATTTTCTCATGGTATTAGAAACACACTGAGCTTAACTGCCACAAAGTTTAATTTGTAGATGACTCATTCATCAGATAACAATGCTCTCTACACCGTCCACCCCAAGTAGCCCAAAGACAAACCCAACTACTTCTATCAAGGTCAGGGTTCATTATCTAGATCACCCTCAACCAATCCTCATCCACCGCCCACAATCACCAACATCCATCCAACATGACAAATTTGCGGCAAGCTCGATCACACCACCACCACCATCTCATGTTGGCAACACTGTAACCTCCAATACTCAACACCTCTGATCAGCTCGTCCCGTGCCATGCTCACCCAACAATAACAAACTCAAACAACTTAATGGGTTCTAGATTCTGAAGCTTCCACACATCTCACGGTTAACCCTTCAAACCTTCATTAATCCAAACCTTAACTTGGGTCCGACTCTATTTCCATCACCAATAGTAGCTCCTTTCTAATTCAGCATCAAGTCCAAGGTATCCTACCACTCCCAAATACGCCCCATAAGCTTCTACTTCATAATCTCCTACATGCTCCCTCTCTCACCCATAACTTAGTGTCAATACACAAACTACCATCAGATAATCATTGTTCTATATCATTTGACGAAAATGGTTTCACCATTGAGGATGCCACAGATCATCAAATTCTACTTTGTGGTGAAACCTATGATGGTCTCTATTCCATCACCACCACCAGCAATAATCCCACTACAACGCTCCATTCAAACATAAACTCCCCATCTCTATGGAATGCTTGGCTTGTCTATCCAAATAATCTCATTATGCAAACTTAAGCAAATTTAGTTCCATCTATATATATACACTATATTGTTTTTCTCTTTGAAAGCCTTGTAATATAACAAAAATCCATAAGTTACCTTTTTAATTAAATACAAATCATGTTACCAATCCATTTGTTGTAATTCACTCGGACGTTTAGGGGAAATCCCCGCTTCTATCACAAATTGGCTACATATACTTTGTTATTTTCATTGACTTTTACTCACGCTTCAATTGGCTCTATCTCAGGAACACCAAAGATCAAACACTCCCAAAATTCAACAATTCCATAATATGATAAAAACTTTTTCAACACAAAAATTTGACCTTTAAATTCAGATTGCGGCAGAGAATTTACAAGCAATAAATTCAAAACTTTCCTACAATCTAATGGTATCACTCATCAATTTAGTTGTCCATACACACCAGAGCAGAATTGCCTCGCCGAATGCAAGCATCGCCACCTACTTGAAACCACTCGCACACTACTCAACGCTGCCAACCTTCTATTACATTTCTGGGCAGAAGCTCTCCTATAATCCAAGTACCTCATAAACCATATATCTACAAAGGCTTGAAGCTCTCAAATTCATTTTAAACTCAATCATGGTTATCTTCCAAAATGCGATCACCTTAAAACCTTTGGTTATCTCTATTTTCCTTAGCTTCACCCTCAAATAACCAATAAACTTCAACCCCACTCACAAGAATGCCTATTTATAGGATACTCATCATCTAATCAAGATTATAGCTATTATAATCTCAAAACACACCAAATTCACCTCTCTCATCATGTTGTATTTTATGAACTACATCACTTCTTCTTCACCCGTCCAGTTGTTCACACCACAACCTCCTTAATGGTCATCCCTACATCCACCATTCCATCTTCTTCCTATACACCTAACACAACAAACCATACCACCACATTAAATTCCCTTTTTGATAACCTTCCCCAACCCAAACTCCCTTGAACTATCTCCAATTCAATTGAACCCACACCCCTTCTAGCTTCATCCAATTTCTCATCCAATGCAAACACGCTTCAAAATGGGCCACCTCAAACCAAAGAAAATTTTCAATCTCTCGGTCACAACAAATATCCCATTCACACCCTCCACCTATAATCAAGTTTTTAAGCTCCAACCATGGAAATAAACCATGTCGAATGAATTTCTTTCCATTCAAAAATAAGGTACATGGACCCTCACACCTCCTCCTGCCAACACTCTAATTCTTGGATGACGTTGGACCTACAAAAACAAGCTACATTACAAAGGTCGCATTGAAACTTATAAGTCCCGCCTTGTGGCCCAAGGATTCACTCAAAAATATGGTATCAATTATAATGAGAAATATAGTCTAGTTGCCAAGATGCCCACCATTTGTATCCTACTCATTATAGCCAACCATAGGAAGTGGAATGTCCTACAATTTGATATCTCTAACACATTCTTACACAGTGATCTACATGAGCAGATTTACGTGCTACAACCATAGGGATTCATGGACACCCAATTTCCAACTCATGTCTGCAAGATCAAAAAAATCACTATATTGCCAAAAGCAAGCCCCTAGGCAATGGTTTCACAAATTCACTACTTCATTATTTTATTTTGGCTTCTTTTTTAGCAAAGCAGATCCCTCATTATTAATCTACATCCATGACCATAATAAACTATATCTTCTATTATACGTCGATGATATACAACTTATAGGAAACTTTCAAGTTACCATATAACAAGTTTTGATATAGCTTGAATCACGGTTCCCTCTAAAGAAGCTGGGTCAGGTTTCAATGTTCGTTGGTATTCAAGTTCAACATACAACTACTAGACTTTTTCTTCACCAGATGGACTAAGCTCATTAACTATTACAAGTTACTTGGTTCTCCTCCTGCAAACCAATGTCCACTCCAATGGCTCCCAAACCAACCAATTGTCTGCAAGCTGGTGAGCCATTCAATAATCCCTCTTTATATTGTCAACTTGCAAGATCATTGCAATACCTTATAATTACACATCCAAACATCACTTATTCAACAAACCATATCTTCCAACACATGCACAACCTAACCAATCAACATTACCAATCTCTCAAGAGACTACTCTACTACATCCATGGCACATAACATTTTGGTCTTCATTTCACTTCCAATGATCTTTTGCTTCAGACATACATTGATGCAAACTGGGCATCCAATGCAATGATCGCAAATCCATTACTCTCTTATGATCTTATCTCGACGGTAACCTCATTGCTTGGCATTTGAAAAAGAAAGTAATAGTAGCCAAATCCTCTACCAAAGTTTAATATCACACTCTCTGCTCAGCTACCTTCAATTTCATTTGGATTTAATGACTCTTGTCTGAGTTTTTGGAGGAGCAACTTCATCCTACACAAATCTATGGTGACAACACATCAATGCTGGCTCTATCTCACAACCTCATATTCCACGCTCTTATAAAACACATCAAGATTAATTGCCACTTTATCAGTGAGCATATCCAAAATAGGGCAATTTCCATTCATCACATCTATTACTTAGATCAACTAGCAAATAGCCTGACGAAACTGTTGTCCCCAAGAATATTTCATCATTTAAGAATCAAGCTAGTCATACAGCCCTTGGATGCTTAACTTGCAGGGCTGGAGATGTTAGTACTCATGCACTCAGCTCACACGCTCCTAACCGTCACTGTCGACCACCTACTTCAGCCTTTCTTCTGCTCCATATTCCCTGTCACCGAATGGCCTCTCCTACTCTTGTCTCACTGCATGTCACATCTCTTTATATACAATACTTCTGTAAAAATTTGTTAAGTAATACAATTCAATGTTCCATAGTGCTTTCTTCAACTAGCTCTCTATTCCTCCTTTCTATAGCTTGTAATTGTGCAGGGATTCCTACACTATCAAATTAAGTATAATAACTTCAATATGGTCAATTTTAACTATATTTTAAGGAATAATTATGCCATTAAATTTTATAATTTCAAAAATAAATAAGAAACTTTAACTAAAAAAAAGCAATTGTTTCAAACTTTCATCTTCTGAAAGCTAGATAATTTTTATAATATGATGAAAATTTTTACTTCTTTTAAAATTTATTTATAGAAAAGATAAATAAACAATATATAGTTATATTGTAAAAATTGGTCTTTTTTAATGAATTTTTAATAATTATAAATGCTAGAGGAGTGCAGGATAACGGTGAGAAAGTGAGATGGTACGAAAATATCAATGGTGGGGATGTCTCGATTCATGACCTTAGGTTGATCCTCAACAATGGATTAGTGAAGATAATCTGCTGGTAACAAAGTGTTGTAAGATTATTTGTCAATAATCAATCAATAATTAAAGCAATACTTTGATGAAAATTTATCACTAATTTGTTGACATTTTTATATAATTTATCCGTCATCAACATCCATTGTTGTTAATTACTTTTCTCATAGATTATAAAGGAGGACACTAAAAAGTTAGTCAAGACACTAGGCCAAATGTTATAAGGTTATTGGAGCCAAAGGTTTGTAAAAAGGGTTAAACCTCTCTGTCTATTTCATTGAGTGCAAGGAGAAATCCCTCGATGGATTTGATTGCCTTCTTGTCAGTTCATGAAGGATGTAAGCTTAGAATGGTCAGCAGAAGAAGTTAATAGGTTTTTAATGGCTCTAATAAAGGGCAAAATTTTCTACATAGCGATTACTACACCTTCTATACTCCACCTCTCTTTTGGAGTCCTAAATCTCTAAATATTTCTTTTCCAAGTGTAACCCACAAAAAAAAAATCATATATATAATGCACGTCTGATTGAATTTGAACTAGAAGTTAATGATCCTAAAAAATATTTCCCCATCAATTTATTTGAATAAAACTCTTATAAATTATCAAATTGATATAGTCAAAATAACATCTCTTACACATATATAGAAGAAATACATACTAAGTTTTCATATCAATAAAGTTAGGGAGAAGATGAAGGTGGGTGTCGGGAAATCAATCATCAAAACAAGAGATCAATGCAAATTTCTAGAGTTTTAATAGAGAAAAGAAGAGATTGAGGAGGTGATGAAGGCAGGTTAGGCCGAAAAGTTAATCACTATTAAGTAAGATTTGATTTGGGATAACTTTCTCACTGCTTTATAAAGCAGATTTTTGTACAAATTTTTTTTAATTTGAATTTATCTTAACTAAAAATTACCTTAGAAAAATATCAAGAAAGATATCCCAAATGAAACATAAGTAGAGTGAGAAATAAGTAAGTTATTCTCCCATCAACAAAAAAAAGTTTAGAGTGAGAAACTCCCATTTTCTAGAGAGAGAAACTACCATTATTTTCAAACTTTTTAGTTTCCACTATTTTGGCAGAATTTTTTCTTATGGAAGTAGAGGTTTCGATGACCACTGCTGCTCACCAAAATTCTGTCGTTGTTACTACTTGTTCCTTAACCCTAGTTGGATCTATTATTTTAATGTAAGGAGGTGTTTCCATTCATTAAAGAATAGTTTTCAAAGATGCTATGTTGGTGATTGAAAACCTTCATCCGTTCAGTGAAGACTAGTTCCCTTGTGGTTGGCAAAGGCAAAGAATTTAATAATGGATTGGTAGTGAAAATACCTCAACCCTCTAGTAGTATTTCTCTACTGAATATGTTAAGAGAGTTGATATTTTCATGTTTTACCTTCTTGCAACTTGTATAGTTTTGATGATTCCAAATATTATTGTTTTAAGTTTTATTTTCTCCTAACACTTTTTGGAAGAAATGTTTTTGCTCTTGTATGGAATAACATTTTAGAATAATCGAAGTCCAAACTAATGAAGACTTCAAATCAAATTTAGTATTAGATAGTTTGTAAATTGAAGCTTGTATTTTTCATTCTATTGAGTTTGAGAGAGAATGATTGTAATTGAGTAGCTTAGCACACACACACCTGGGGAGATCTTTAAAAAATCATTCTGATCGTACGAGATGAACCAAGTTCGTACGGGACGATCAAGTCAGTTATCCCCTTAGAAGAGCTATGGAACAAACAGGAAGTGAGAAAATTTTTCTAAGTCCTGTTCGTTCAGACGAATTTCCCTATTTTTCCCTAGACAATGCTCTCTGGATTCTCACAATGAATTGTTCGTCCGGACAAAATGGATTGTTCGTCTCAGGATGGTCTTCTCTGGATTCTGAGATTGAATTGTTCGTCCAGACAAATTTGCTAGTTCGTCCTTGGACGATCTCCTATGGATTCTCAGTCTGAACTGTTCGTCCAGACGAAATTGCTAGTTTATCCCAAGATAATCTCCTCTGGATTCTCAGTCTATACTATTCGTCCAGATGAAATTGATAGTTCGTTCTAGGATGATGTCCTCGGGTTTCAAATTTTATGCTATTTGTCCAGACGAATATGAACATTCATCCCAGGATGATGTTCTCTGTTCTTTTGAAATATGGACATTTGCAGTTATATTTTATTATATCTTTAAAATAACATTTTGTACCGGACGAATATAGTTCGTACGGGATGATGATCGTGTATGAAGTTAACTCGTCCAATTGCACATAAGAGATCGTACGCAACATTTTTAAACTATTCATCTAGGATGAAATCACGATCGTACGGGACGATCTAATGCATACATAATTGAAATTTACAATTTTTCGATGATTTTTTGTCTTTACTATATAAGGTCCACTTAAAACTGTCTTGTAATCTTTTTACCTACTGATCTTCGTGTTAACTGAAGGGAGAGTGAAGAAGAGAGTGTGAGAGAGTGTTTGAAGGAGGATTCTTACTACTAGAGCATGAATGATTCACTTGGTACTCAAAGGTAAGAATCTCCACTTGTGATTTATGATTACTTCACTCTTTTATCTCATCCTTCTAGATTTCTTGTGAGAAGATCTGTCAAGGAGATCCGATTCTCTGTCGACACTTAGAGAGTGTGAACAACTGAAGGGTTCTCTGCCTACACTTGGAGAGTGTGAATAGCCGAAGGGTTCTCTACCTATACTAGGAGAGTATGAAAGGACGGACGATTCTCTGCCAATACTTGGAGAGTATAAAAGGATGATAGTCCTCTGACAACACTTGGAGAGTGTAAAAGGATGACGGTTCTCTACCGCATTGGGTAGTGGTGGAAGAGAGTTTTATAAAGGCTTGTCCGCCTTGCTGTGGGTGCAAAAGGAGAGTCACTAGTGGTATTAGTGAAATACTTGGAGGGTGCCTCCGGGGAGTGGATGTAGTTCGTGTGTGACCGAACCACTATAAATCTTGCATCTTTTTATTTTCCACTGCTTTTGTTTTTAACTTTTTAGTTTGTGGTTGAAAATCCTTTTCTACAAAATTCACTAAAGTTATTCTCGGTTTAAAATTCAAAAAGAGGGTAAATTTTTTAATTACCAATTCAACCCCTCTTGATTATCAAAATCATAAGTTTAGACTACTTTTTGATTAACATAGATGGCTATATTTGGAAACTGAAATACACCTGAGGGTTATTCTTTAACTAGAGCTTCATTGTTCGACAATATTCCTTTTGATTTTTGTAAAACACGTATGTCTATATTTTTACAGTCACTTGATTGCCGTATGTGGATCTTAGTTCAAGAAGGGTATACAAAACCAACTAGA
>NW_021319898.1:113720-171495 GCF_001605985.2 Dendrobium catenatum | reverse complement strand
TTAATGACGGCTGCCTTAATTAAGAATCCTGATTAGAGTCTCTGTTTTGAACTTGATCGTCCAGGACGATCCAATAGATCGGCCGGGCCGATGTGAGCAAAAACAGAGATTCTAAATCTCTCAAGTGTGTGTGTGTAGGGTTACTAAGTATCAGTCTCTTTGACCATTACAAGTAGACTCAAAAGAGAAAAACAAAAGTACATACTGACTCAACCCTAAACCTACGCAATCCTGAACTGGCTTCTTCTTGATCGTCCGATCTTCGATTCCTGAAAAGTTAGAAGCAACAAGTAGTCCAAGAGAAATACTGTTTGTCAATCATCAAAACATAAGACATGAAAAATAGATTTGCAACAATTTGAAAGGTCCCTCTTCTATCTCTTAATAAATCTTAAATAAATATCTCAAAGGGTTCATGTGATTATTTATCCTTTAAGGGGGATGACTGCTTTACATTTATAAGCCTTAGGATCTTTAGATCAGTAGCCCTCATACTTTGGGGTTGTTAATCTACAAATTCTTTATAATTAAATAAATAATTCCAACCATTAAAATTGAAATAATAAAATTTAATTACATGTAACGTAAACTTTAACTAAAGTTCCCTTTTGACCTTTAATAAACAAACTCCTAGATTCATGACATTAAACTCCTATAGGATATATCAAAATCACACAACCTCTTTCACTCACTTGGATGGTTTGTTAGGAAAATCATTTTAGCTTCGGATAGGTTGATATTGTTGATTGCTTGCCAGGTTCTTTGCATAAAGAGCACCTAATATATATTTATTTATTTCATGCATTCTGGATGTCATGCATTTTAATTTCTGTCAGTGCACTTAGATACTTTTTGAAGAATTAGGATATTATATATCTGCTCATGCACTTTATATGCTTCTTAAATATATCTTTACATTCATACAAAAGCCAAAATATAATGTAACTAATAGTTGTTGTATATTTGTACAAGTTTTTATAAATGTTGTTTATATATAGATCAAGTTATACAATATCCTAAGTTCTAAAAGAACTATATATACTTGCATATACATACAAATTGACCTCCAAAATATGATATCCTCTCCCATGGAGGATACACTCTTTTAGAATTTCATAAAAGACATGGAACTCAAAGACCTTAAGTAGATGTATTTAGTTTTTTATATATGGTAAGCTTAGAAATGCAAGTTTGTTGTGGTGGAGTTTGGCTAGCTTACTTTCCGACAGAGTTTGAGTATGTTGTATACATTTAAATCAATAAATTAAAAAAAAAATCTTTTATTTATGCAGTCTTCTCTGTCATTTACATCATTCCATACATCACATTCATATGGGTGGTAGCTTACATTAGGCGATAGCAAGTTTTCTTAGATTTTCCTCAGTGTGGAAGTTCCAAACTTTTAAGGAATATGTATATTAGTTTTAGGATGATATAGCATTGGGTACTATAGATTCCAACCCCTTTACTTATCTGTATATACATACCTGCTTGTTTTACTTCTACTTTGTATGCTAGAGCCTAAGATTTTTATGCCTGTCATTGGTAAGGTAGTAGGGTCCCCATTTTGTACGGGAGATGCTATAATTTTCCTATTGGTTTAGGGATGTTATGCTACCAAAATTTCTTAGATGGTGGTTAGAAAATTTAGCTAGGTAATCTTAATACGATAAAATTTAGAGGTTTAGTGAGTCTTCTAATTAGCATCACTTAAACATAATGTAAAATTACTTATCTCGATTCATTGATTTAGGTTATAATTTATTCTTTCGATCTCTTCGGATATATATATATATATATAGGGGTTTCCCTCTATAAGAACAAAAGAACCGAGTATAAAATAAACCCTATTTTAATTTACTAAGAGTTGAAAAATCTCTAGACATCTACTAAAGCCTATCATGGGTTAATTTTATATATAAAATGATATGTGAATATGAATTTTTTTATTCAAGATAATTTTTTACATTCTCCATGCGAGTTTTGATACAAAAATAAATCATTTATTTCCTCAAGTCGATAATATAATGTTAATTTTCCAACAGGATAATTAACACTAATTATACAAATTTGTCTAAATAAATACTAAATTTTTAATCAATGGTCATATATATACTAGTAATATAAAAGCCGCTTGAATATCCATTCACATCAAATCTTATTCATTCGTTTTATTTCTTCTAAAATTATCTTGTCCCTATATTGTATTATAAATAATTAATAAATCTAAAAATATATAATAATTATGAAAATTATTTCCCTTTACTTACACCTTATAAAATAATTATTCAAATTATTACATCGTCCTTTTGATTGAGCTGTCGTTTAGAGAGAGAAGCTGCCGTTTAGAGAGAAAGTTTTTTGAATTTTTGAATTCAAATCGCCTGGTTTTGATTCTATTTCTTTGGGAGTTTGGCGGAGAAGATGGTGGCTGATGGCCACTAGACATCTTTGGCATCGAGGACCAGATCTTCTTCCATTACAGTCTCCAAAAATCATATTCTAGGCGGGAATAATCAAATTATATATGGTGTCAAGCACAATGATTTTAATGTGTCGAATAGGAAATTGAATTGAGCTCTGGTGATTAAAGATGTTTTTGAGGTTGCTCCTAAGAAGGTCTTACATGTGGAAGGGAAAGGTAAAGGTATTATTAAAAATGTTGAAATGATGACTCCTCGTGTGGTTAAAAGTTCTTTTGTTTTGAATTTTGATGATCCAACTGCTTCATCATCTGGAATGAAAATTTTTATTAATAGATTTAGGAATTCAAATGCAATCCCTGGACATAGTGTGATAAATATGAATTCAACTATTTTGGTTAACAAAGTCTTCATGAGAATGACATTATGGTGGGAGTAAAGCTGGACATTAATGTGAATAAGGTGACTGATGATTTGCCTACTAGACCAGTTAAGGAAGTGGATGTCAATCCTTGGAGCAAAAAATCATATATCATGCTGGATTTTAAAGAAGGAGATAGAGTATTATCATAGGATGGAACTGCAGTTAGACTGTATGAAGAGAAGGAAATTTTGAATTCTAACAAGTTAAAAATACATTGGTAATTAATGTGTTTGGGAAGGAATTACCTTCGCATATGGTGGCATGGGAAATTAAAAGACAATGGAGTCAATTTAGGCATTTTCATTTCACTTCACTTGGAAGGGGCTATTTTTTATGCTCATTTGATTCTCAAGAGATGGCTGAAGGAGTTCTTTCAAGAGGTCCTTGGTTCTTGAATGGACATATAGTTGGTATAGAGAAGTGGTCTACGAATTTTTCTCCATTATCCATGAAGGGACTGACTTCCCTAATAGTTGGTATAGCTATTGATTCTTCCTATGGTCCTAGGGTCCTAGTTAATCATAAAAGGAATAGGAGGTTGATCGAGAGAAATAATAATGTTAAGCCAATTAACATGAAAATTGTAAAGAAATAAGCAATGCCTGTTCTAGAGAAAAATAGTGACAGGATTATGAGAAGTTTAGTAGAATGGAGAGGCATAATTGAGCTGAAATAGAGCTATTTGAATGTTCCTAACAATCAAATTGAAGAGGGGGAAATTACTAGAGATCAAGAGCAATGTATGGAAGATCTGATAACTGCGGAACTGAGGAGGTTTGTATGAAGATCAACGAATACATTTAGAAATCTGGTGGTGAAATTGGTATGACTCCTTATCCTGCTAGTTCTATTCCGTAAATGGATGTGAATAAATTTGGCATTTTGAATTTGTTGAATGAGAACATAGAGGGAGATGATGTGAATGAATTAAGGAACAATGTATGTGCTGATGATGGAGATATTATTTTGGTTGAAAGTGACGGGATGGAAAAGGAAGCTGGATGTGGAGAAAGTAAAAATAGTGAAAATCCTTGTTTTGGTGAGGTCAAGGAGACTGATAATGTTGGGGAGTTTTCCAATGTTAAGCTTGCTAAAGAACTTAAATCTTTAGGGCCAATCACAAATGTTCCTCGGGGAAGAAATTTGGAGACTGGAAGTAAGAGAAGGGATGGGGGTACATCCTCTAGGATGTGCAAATGAATTCCATCACTTTTTGGAATTATAGAGGGGCTAAGAAGAAAAAAGCCTCTCTATATCTCAAAGAATTTACTAATGATTTTAGTATTTTATCTGTGGGATTGGTGGAAACCAAAATCAGCACTTTTGATAAAGTAGCTTTGGAGAAGGTTTTGGGATCGAACTGGGATTTTTTTTCACAGCCATCAGCTGGAATTTTAGGTGGTATTATGATCTTATGGAGATCAGATTTGGCTTCCTTTACTGTTTTGAAGATGTTAGATCAATGTGTGATTGGCGATCTTAACGTCTTTAATAAAGGAGTGTGGATGATCTTTATGATTTATGGGAGTAAGGAGGTACATAAAAGAAGGTTGTTATGGGATTGTATTCATGAGGTTTCCCATAGGAAAGTTGCTTCTATTTTTGGTGGGGTTTTTAATTGTATGTTATCTCAATGAGATAAGAAGGGTGGTAGGAATTTTGTGTTCTGTCAAGGTCCAAAGGAAATACTTAATTTCATAAATGAAAATGACCTCCACGATGTAGGGATTGTTGGTCCAAGGTACACTTGGTGCAACAATAAGATTTGGGGAGGAAGGATTCTTGAGAGGTTGGACAGGTGCTTACTCAACACTTTGGCCATCAATTATATCCAGGTGGCAATGGTTAAACACATTTCTAGAGTGGCTTCGGATCACTGTCTAATTGTTTTGAAGATTTTTTATTCAACCAGGATATCCAAGGGTGTACTCAAGTTTGAAGATGTGTGGACTTCTTTCAAAGCTTCTGCTCACATTATTTCTAAAGTGTGGAAAAAGGATTTTAGAGGTGATGAAATGGAAATTCTTAACAAAAAATGTAAGAGAGCTTTGAAAAACTTGTTCTATTGGAGCAAAGCTAAATTCAAGGATTTTTTTAAAGAAAAGGAAAGATTGAAACTGGAAATTCTACAGATACAAGAGGAAGAAGGAAGAGAAGGATGGTTAGATGATGAGAATGTTTGGTTGCTTAAAGTAAAGATTAAAGAGTTGAATGCTAATCTTTACTGGTTGAATTACTTGGAGGAAGCAAAGCGCCAAAGTGAAATGGATTGAAAAAGGAGAATCAAATACAAAGTTTTTCCATGCTTTTGCTAATGCAAGGAAAAATGGTAATTGGGTTACTCAAATTAAAACCTCGGATGGAATCCTAACAGAGTAGCCTAAGGAGATGGAGAAGGTTTTTTTCAGTTTTTTCCAAAGCAAATGGAAGGAAAGGGTGTGCTGGAAGGAGAATTGGCCTATTCCTATGAAGGCTTTAGATGATGAAGACAGGAAATGGTTGGATGCTAATTTTTCTAATTTAGAAATTGTGAATGTGGTGAGGATGTTGGGCAACAACAAGGCTCCTGACTGTGATGGTATGACTTGCTCTTTTTTCAAATTTGGTAGAATCATTGGCGGATTTAGGGGGGGGGGGTATTTAAATTTAAATCAAGTAGCTTAAAATATACTAATTATAAATTTTTATATTTTTTATATTAATAAGATGTAGCTTTTTTATATTTATTACTCATTGTAAAATATTTTTTAATTATTTTTTTATATAAATTAGACATGAAAACCTAAGCTAGATATTTAAAAAAAAATGAAATTCCAATATCAATTTCAAGCTCAAATGAAAAAACTTGACAGTATTTTTCAAATTAAAAATTTGTGCCCTCACAGATAAATAATCCTGGCTCCGCCACTGGCTGGAATATCATTGGAGAGGATGTTTGTAGAGCAATGAAGAGGTTCTTTCTTCCGGGTAAGATGTGTAAGTATTGGAAGGATACGTTTATTGTGCTTATTCCTAAAACTAATAATCCAATTACTTCTTCAGCCTTTCGTCCAATTAGACTTTGTAATTCCATTTACAAAATTGTTGCTAAAGTGCTATTGAATAGATTGACTCTGGTTATGCCTAAAATCATCTCTGAAGAATAGGTAGCTTTTGTGAGAGGAAGATCTATCTCGGAGCATTTGTTGCTAGCTCATGAAGTCTTTAACAAAATTAGGAATTCTAAAGCAAGTAATGGATTGATGGCTATTAAGTTAGACATGGAGCAACCCAATGACAGTATGTGCTGGTCTACTCTTCGAAAGAAGATGGATGTCTTGTGTTTTTCGAAAAAGTTTGTTAGCTTGCTGATGGAATGTATTTTGGAACCAAGGTTTGCTATCTTTTTTAATGGTGTTATATCTAGATGGATAGTGGGAAAAAGTGGCTTTCATCATGGTGTCCTCTATCTCCTTTCTTATTCATCATATGCTCACAATTGCTTTCTAATGCTTTCTATGATAAAGGTAGGGAATTGGGTATTAAGATTTCTCCTAAGGGCCAAAAAATTTCTCATTTACTTTATGTAGATGATGTGCTTGTGTTTCCAGATACTAAAGTGAAGAATATAAAGAAGTTGAATAGCATTATAGAGGACTATTGCAAATGGACTGGTCAAATAATTAATCTACAAAAATCTACTATGGTATGTGGCAAAAAAGTTATGAGAAGGAAGAAAAAAATTAGAAAGTTGTTGGGGGTTAAGCTTGTTGAGGAGATGGATACTTGGGAACTAAAATAGCATTAAGGAGGTTGAGAAAATTTGATTTCCAGTCTTTATTGGATAAGTCCTTGAATAAGTTAAATGCTTGGGGCAATAGATACATTTCTATGGCTGGAAGATTGGTGTTGGTGAAGACAGCTTTTATGAACCTTCCTTTATTCATTATGACTCACTCTCTAGTTCTTTTGAGTATATTAAAGGAATTTGATCAGTGTTGTAGAGATTTCAAATGGAATAAGCATGATGGAAGTCCTGCACTATGTGGCTTGGGTATAATGTGTAAACCGAAAGCTTTGGGAGGATGGGGAGTTTATTCAGCTGGATTCAGGATGGGGCATTGAGGCTAAATTTTCTTGGGATTTATTGGAGAGACCTTCTACTTTGTTGAATAGGAATTTGTTGGCCAAATATGGTGAAAATTGGTGGAGCAATGAAGAAATGAAGGGTGGCTCTTCAACTTGGAAGATCATTGAAAGTGGATGGAAGGTCCTTAAAAGTTTTGTAAGATGGAATGTTGTGGAGGGTTCAAAAATCAATGTTTTAAAAGATGTATGGATTTTGGACAAATGTTTGCTTAAATTGCCTACATTTGTTGCTACATTTGAAGATGATAATGTAACTCTTGATTTTTTTTCATATTAAAAAAAAAATAGGAGATAGTGCAGTCTCGATTGTTGCTAAGGTTCTCGGTTTTGTAAGTATAGCAAACAAGGATATCCTCTCATATCACTGGGATGTCAATCAACCTTCAGATACTTGGCATGCTCCTCCTCCTGAGGAGTATAAAGTAAATATTGTTGCTTCACTTAAAGAGAATTATGGAGCTGTTATTGGAGGAATCGTTCAATACAGCAAAGGTAGATTCATTGTTGCTTTTGGTTGTAGTGGAATGCATTGGGACATATCACAGATAGAGTTCTTGGCATTCAGAGTTTTAAAGGATGTTTTAAAAGTAGATTGCCTAAATGTTAAATGTATTATCATTGAGGGAGACAATAAGAATGTCATCCAGTTTCTTCACAAGTTGTATAGCAAACCGAAGGAACTTGGTGGGAGCATTCATGATGAAGATTCATTAATTTTAAGTGATTGGAATAATGTTATATTCCATATTGTTCCTAGAAATTATAATAAGTTGGCTGATTATTGTGCCAATTTAGCCTTTTCTTATGATTTTCTTTGGGATACATTTTGTGAGAGTAAACTTCCTCCATCTTTTATTCAATTGGTGAAGGAAGAATGTGATAGTTGGATTTAATCTCAGTAGTTTGTATCTAGGACTTTTTGATCTTTTCTTATTTTAATGCGATTTGCATTTCTTAAAAAAAAACTAAATAAATTGTTATTCTTCTCAATGATCCTCGTTAGTTTTCCTCCCTCGATATTGCATAATCAGTTGGAGACCACTCAGACTAGGCAGATGATGCTAGAGGATTGCTTGCTCAGAGTTAGACATTAGGTAGACAACCTCCAGTTCAGACTTTGACAGTTTTTATAGCTTCTTTCTAGCATATATATATATATATATATATATATATGCATGTATTTTATTTAATTTTCTCCCCTTTTTTATTTTATTGAATTAACATATTTTTAAACTTTTTGTCTTTTATATTTTTAATTAAAAGTGACTTGACCCATAGGTTTTGTTTCCACTTAGAGTGTTTAAAAGTTTAGTCTTTTAGACTTGTTCAATTTATATTTATTCTTCAATCTATTTGGTAGATTGATGAAAACTGTTTGACCCTGAGGTTTATGGCCATACAAAATCTATAAGGTTCGGCTCTAAGGCCAACCAATTAGGTTGATAAAAATAGCTCGACCCTTAGGTTTGTGGCATGAAAGATTTTCAAATGTTCGATTCTTAGACTTGTTAAACCTATATAATTAGCTTTACCCTTAGGTTTATAAACATGAGAATTTATAAAGTTTGACTCTTAGACTTGCTGAACTTATGGATTTTATTACTCAACCTTTTAGGAATGTTAATGAGAATGCACCTCAACCCTTGTGTTTGTGAGCGATGCAATTTTAGCAGTTGACTATAATGATGGATCATTTAGTCAATATGCAGTTTTATAATTCCCTTATTTTATTTAGCAAAGATGTATTTTATAAAAATTGGTTACTATCTTAATAAGAAGAGATAAAGAAAATTTATTCTCCTACCTTATAGATGTGTATATATATCACATATCTCCTTCTTTATAGGAGAGATAAAATTGCTTCCTATCTTTAAAGATGAAATTGAATTATCTCCGATCATAGGAGGAAAATGAATTTGTCTCATATATTGTCAGAGATTATAAAAATTGTCTCTTGTCTTTTAAAAGGTAATTAAATATCTCACTTATTATAGGAGAATATAAAAAATTTATTGCCTCATATCTTTTAGGAGGATTGATATTTTTTGTTCCATTGTAGTAAATTTTTCATACATAACACATCTTTTTGCTAAGTAGTTATGCGTGATATTTTTTCAAATATTGAGTATTTATTGGTGGCATTGCCTTTAACCTTTTAGGTATATGAGGTAATAGGATCCTCTTTCTTACATTATTTCAATGATGAAGGGTTTTTCTAAGGTTGGGTTGAATTTATCGCTGAGGTGATGATTAGAAATTATAGGTCTTGGTGAATCAGAATAAGTTCACCATCCTTGAAGCTTTTAGGATGAACCATTAGATCATGAGCCCTAGTCATTTTTGTTTTATAGGATTTTCAACTTTTCTGTGCCTGAATTTGACTTCATCATTAGCTTCAAGTTCTTCGAGGCGTAGAATATCATTTTCATCTTTTTTAAATTTGTATTGAACAACAATTCGAAGAACAAGCGACTCTACCTTGAGAGGGAATATGCAATAGTTTTGAAAACCAACGAATATAGGGTGGCTTGCGTTGCAGTTTTATAAGTAATATAATATGTTCACAAAGCTTCTATCAACTTATCATTCCATTCTCTTTTATTTTAAGAGAGAATTTTTCTAAGCAATTTTACCAAGTTTTTGCTAAAAGCGTGATCTAAACTATTGGCTCGTAGATTATATGTCAAAGAATAATGTTAATTTATTTTATGTCATTTAATAAATTTATTTATTTTAACACTTTTATAAAGGCCGTACCTTTGTTAGGTGTGACTTGACATGGTGCTCCAAATTGATAGACAATGTTATCTCGAAAGAATTTCATCATATTATTTTCTTTAACTTCTCTTAAGGAAAAATTTTCAACCCATTTTTTGAGAAGCAGTTAGTGATAGCGAGGATGAATCGATATCCTAAAGAAGATGGTGGTTCTATAAAACTAATTATATCGGCACCCCAATGTTCAAATGGCCATGACACTACCATTGATTGTACTGGGTTCGAAGGTCAATGCATGATATCTCTAAGCACTTGACATTGTTGACATTTCTTAGCATAACTAATACAATCTTGAACCACACTTGGCCAATAGTATCTCATACGTTTGATTTTGATTTTCTTTTTTCGACTTGATTTTTGTGCACCAGACTATCTTTCATGAACTTCTTTATTACTTTCTGGGCTTCCTCAAGACCGAAGTATCATAGTCACATTTGATCTAACAATTTACAATATAATGTATCATTTATGAAAGCATATCTTAATGCTCTTCATTATATTTGTAAATCCATGGATTTATTGTTGGGCAATTTTCCTTGCTTGAGGTATCTCATAAATGGCTCTCTTCAATCATCTTCATCAAATATACCTAGGCTTTCTTGCATTTTTTTTTCCTTTATCATCTTACATGAAAGCAGGAGTTAATGCATGCTTATTTTGAAAAGTTATGAGAATTGGATCTTCTTGAGGATTTGCTAGTTCTTTGATTAGTTTTGCAAGCGCATCGGCTTTACCATTTTTATTGTGTATAATTCTAATGAGAGTTACTTAAGAATTTTTTTGTAGGAGTTTTGAAGTATATTCATGATATAAGGCTAATTTAGGCTTATTCATTTTGAAAACACATGTTATTTATTTAATTCTGAGTTGAGAATCTTTATATATATATATATATATATATGTAATTTTTGAATTTTCATGTTAATTACTAGCTTAAGACCCGATATTAAGGCTTCCTATTCAGCCTCATTATTAGTGTGAGCTCTATAAACTCTGTTAATCTATAGGAATATCAGAATATCCATTTTTATAATAGAATAAATATAAGGTCAATGCCTACCTAAAGTTTTTGAAATTTATGTGGTATGAATGGTTTTATTGATGAAGCTCCATCAAAATAGAGCTTCCATCCTTACATATATTCTTTTTCTTCCACTTAAAGTGTTTTTGCTCATCTGAAAAATTATCATTGATTGGAGAATTTGCTGGTAAAGGATGGGTTGCTAGAAAATCAGCTAGAGCTTATCATTTCACTGCTTTTTATGACATATATGTTATATCAATTAACATCACAAGACAACCCACTTGCCTAGATGACTAGAGAGAGTGGGTCTAGTCATTAGAATTTTTAATGGATTTACTTTATATATTAAAGTGATTTTATGGGATATAATATAACGCCTTAGTTTTTTAGCATCAAATATTAATGTTAAACATCACTTTTTGATTCATGAATACTTATATTATGTTTCTATTAATCATTAACTGATATAATAAAGGGTGTTTTCATTGTCATATTCATTTGTTTAGGCTAGCAATGCTTTGAGTGATTTTTTAAGAGCTGTTGTATATAAAATTAAGGCTTTACCCGGGATATGGGTATCAAAGATTATAGGATGTAGCAAATATTATTTTATTCTATCAAATGCCTTATGACAAGCATCATACCATATAAAAAGTATATTTTTCTTCATTAGAGGTATGAATGGTTTACATATACCTAAAAGATTAGATATAAACTTTCAAATATACACCAAATTTCCTTGGATTAAATGAAGTTGTTTTAAAGTTTTTGGAGGTGGCATTTCCATAATTTCTTTAATTTTAAAGGGGTCAATTTAAATTCATTTATGGCATATAAAAAATTCAATGATTTTTCTGGATTTAACATCGATATATCAATATCACAATTTAATAGATTCATTTTTAAAATGAAATTTTAAATTCTTTTGAATACAATTTTAAGATCATTTACAGCTCATGTTGAACTTTATTTTCTACAATCAAGTCATCAACATAACATTCAACATTCTTATGAATTAGGTCATCAAAGATTTGAGTAATTGGTCATTGGTAAGTAGATCTGACATTTTTCAAGCCGATGACATCACCTTTTAGTGATATATACCATTGAGAGTTCAGAATGAGATATATTTTTAATTCTCGAGATAAATTTTGATTTGATTATAGTACAATAATCTATCCATTAATGAGAACATGACAGGGTTTGATGTATTATTGACCATAAGTTCTACATTAGGCAATGATAAACCATCTTTCGGGCATACTTTGTTTAAATCTTGATAATCTATGCAAACACAAATTTGATAATTCTTTTTCTTTGTTGAATAAAACTAGCTTCAATAAGCTTCTTTATTTTAGAAATGACTTGTTCTTCAATTTCAAGTCGCATTCACTTAGGTGCTTGCTTGAGAGGCGGTATTCTAGCATCATTGGAGAGTTTATTCACTACCACCTCTAGTGATAAATTAGGCATTTCATTATAGTTTCACGAGAAATAATCTTTGTATTCAAGTAGCAGCATTTTTATCTCTTCCGCTCTGTCTTGCGTGAGATTAGTACTAAGGAATGTAAGTTTGAGATCTTCTTTGGTACCCCAATTTATGGTTTTGAGTTCATCCATAGTAGCTTGACCACCTTCTTCAAACTCTTTTGGAGTTTTTTTTAGATCTACAATTAGTTCTTCTACTTATTTTTCGAATTCCTATGGTCTATTCTCCTTATATGTAATATTATAAGAGGTATATGTAAGATGTAGATGTCGGAGGTACTCAAGATAATGATAGGATGTTGCTCGTGTGAGATATGAATGTTGAGCATATCCAAGACCACATGTTATAGACATACCATAACTAATGGGTTTTTGTGCATGCTCATTATGACAAAGCTTTTTTAAATAATGGGCTTGCTTGTTTGTTCGTAGAAGAAGATTTTTCTCTTCATAAGTTTTCTCATAATATGTGGAGGATATTTACAAATGAATATCAATATATATCCGTATTCTCAATCATATTTGCATTTTATTTCATGAGTAGTATGATACAATATTATTCTTAATTTATAGAAAATAGATAAGCATTCATTAAGACCTCTTTTAGGGGTAACATAGAAAGTTTTTAATATTTTTATATTTGTATTTGACGAGGTAGTTAATGTTTTGGAGTGCGTCGTGGAATGGTTATTATTTTGATAATATATATAGATATTTAATTTTCAGATGTCTTTATTATTGAAATTAATAGTTTCTTCAAAATCTTAGATATCTGGATCCTGGGTCCCCTTCCTCCTGATATTCTATAGTAGCCTTATGTTTGATAAAAAAATTCTTCTTCCTTCTCAAATATTTAGTTTGCTTGAACAACATACCTTGTTTGCTGGATTAGCTTTGTAATTAAAAAGGATGGCTGATAGTCCACTCCTTTTCCTTATGATTAATGGTTTAAAAGTTTCGAAAATATCAACATCCTATTCAGTATCATTATCGATGTGAGGCACTATGCAAATTTTCTTAAATTTATTCTTACATTTATCTTTCTTCTTTCCTTAATCTAGCATAGTGGCCTAAATTATCGGAAGCTCGTTGCCTTTTGGCTTTTGTGCAATATTTTGCATATACTAAGCTTCTTTAATGCTTTGATCAATAAAGAATTCCTTATACTATTCTAGATTCTCAAAGCCTTGATAAGTGTTTCTTGAAGGATCTTGGACATAAGAAGGGTGTCAGAGATACTAAACAATCGATGTATTTTTGCATTATAATTTTATCGCTTTTTAATTTATGAGATTTTGATCCATGCTTTTACTTATCTATTAAAGTGATATTTTGATGTTACATCCGAAAAATTTCTTAGATTTATTAAACGCCATATGAGAATAAAAATTGACCCCTCTAAAATTAAAGCAATTGTAAAAATGTCACCTCTAAAAACTTTAAAATAACTTCGCTCAATCCATGGTATATGACGTATATTCGGAAGTTTATATCTAACCTTTCAGCTAAATGTCAACCATTCGTTTGTTTAATGAAGAAAAATACACATTTTATATGGGAAGATGCTTGTCAAGAAGCATTTGATAGTATAAAATAATATTTGCTACATACTCTAATCCTTGTTGCCCCAATTTTGGGTAAACCTTTAATTTTATATACAATAACTCTTGAATAATCACTCAGAGCATTGCTAGCACAAATAAATGAGGATGACAAAGAAAGTGTCCTTTATTATATTAGCCAACAATTAATAGGTGCAAAATCGAAATACTCACCAATTTAAACAAAATACTCAACATTAATCTTTGGTGCTAAAAAGCTCTGGCATTATATGTTATTCCATAAAATTACCTTTATATCCAAAGGGGATAAATTAAAATTTTTAATGTCTAGATCCACTCTAACTTGTCTAGAGTGGGCAGCCTTGCTTGATGCAATTTGACGTAACATATATGTCACAAAAAGTGGCAAAAGGATATGCTCTAGTTGATTTTTTAGTAGCCCATCCTTTACTAATAGGTTCTCCACTTAATGATGAGTTATCAGACGATCGAACACTTTTAGTAGTGTGTGTGTGTGTGTGTGGAGATTCTCAACTCATAATCAAATAAATAATAGACTTTTTCAAAATCTACAAGCCTAAGTTAATCTCATATCATCTCATATTATGACTATGCTCTGAAACTCATACAACAAATTCTTGAAGTAACTCTAACTAGATTTATACGCACTAAAAACAGAAATGTTTATGTAATGACAAAGTGAGCCAAAAAATTAGTAAATCCTCAAAAGGATCAAATTCTCATAATAATTCAAAATAGGCTTTAATTAACTCCAGATGTCATGCAAGATGATGAAGTGAAAGAAATGTAAGAAAGCTTAGCTATATCCAATGAAAATAACTAGATATATCCCTTCATCAAATACTTTAAGTAAGAGAAATTATCTAAAAATTAATTTATGACTTCACAAATATTATGAAGTGCAATAAGATATACTT
This sequence comes from Dendrobium catenatum, assembly GCF_001605985.2. Lineage (NCBI taxonomy): Eukaryota > Viridiplantae > Streptophyta > Magnoliopsida > Asparagales > Orchidaceae > Dendrobium > Dendrobium catenatum. Next base: position 156,730 of record NW_021319898.1, on the reverse strand, counting down.
TCATGAATGATACACTATATTGTAGATCATTTTGTCTAATGTGACTATAATATTTGAATCATGAGGAATCCCAAAATGTCATAAGTGAAGTTAATGAAGAATTGTGTTGTGCATACCAATCTAGTTTTAAAATGAAAATCAAAATTAAACATATGAGATACTATTGGCCAAGTATTGTTTAAGATTGCATCGACCAAGTTAAGAAATGTCAACAATGTCAAGTGCATAGAGATATCATGCATTGACCTCCCAGCTCGCTACATCCAATGGTAAGTTCATGGACATTTTAAAATCGGGGTGCCAATATAATATGACCTATAAAACCACCATCTTCTTTCAGATATCAGTTCATCCTCACTGCTACTAACTACTTCTCAAAATGGGCTGAAGTGATTCCTTTGAGGGAAGTTAAAGTAGATAATAAGATGAAATTCTTTCGAGATAATATTATTTATCGAATTGGGGTTCCTCATTGAGTCATATCTAATAATAGTACAACCTTTAAAAGTGCTAAAATCTATAAATTTATTGAGAGAAATTAAATATTGGCGCTATTCTTTGATATGCAATCCAAGAGCTAATGGTTTAGTTAAAGCTTTTAACAAAACTTTGGTAAAATTTCTCAAGAAAATGCTCTCTAAAAAGTAAAATGGTGGAGAACGATAAGTTGATAGAAGCTTTGTAGGCATATCATACCACTTATAAAATTGCAATGCAAACCACTCCAAATTCGTTGGTTCTTGGAAATGAGGCATATTACCTCTCTAGATCGAGTTGTCGTCTCTTTGAATTGCTGTTCAATATGAATTAACCAAAAAAGAAATTGATCTTTTGTAGCTTGCAGAACTTGAAGCTCTTAGTGAACTTCAACTTCAAGCTAACAAAGACTAGAATTCTATAAAGCAAGAATAACAAGTACCCATGATCGAGTGGTTCATACTAGAAGTTTTAAGAAGGGTAAACTTATTCTTGTTTGTTGAAGACCTACAATCTTTCATCATTTTCTCGGCGATAAATTAGACCCAATCTTGGAAGAACCCTTCAACATTGAAATAGTGTATGAAGGATGAGCTTATCAACTCATAGGCCTAAAAGTTCAAAGGCCCATAACATTAATAAATGATCAATATATGTAAAAATGTCATACATAACTACTTAGCATGAAGTGGTGTTATCTATGAAAATTTTCCTTTAAAGGAATAAAAAAAATCAATCATCTCCTAACGTCAGGAGGAAATTTTTATAATCTCCTACAAGATAGGAGATAAATTCAATTCCTTTCTAAAAGACAAGAGATAATTTTTATATTCTCTGACAAGATAGGAGATAAATTATATTCCCTCCTTAAAGAAAGGAGGCAGTTTTATATCTCCTGCGAACCAAGAAATGTTTGTTGTATACACACCTGCAGGGTAGGAAAATAACTTTTTAATCTCCTCGTATAAAAAAAGTGATAATTGTTTTTTAAATACCGCTTTGGTAAATAAAGTAAGGAAATTATGAAACTACATATTAACTAAATAATCTATCAAAATAATCAACTACTAAAATTGCATAGCTCACAAACCTAAAGGTTGAGCTATACTTTCATTAATCAACCTAGAGAGTTGAGAAATAAAATTCACAAATTTAACAAGCCTAAGGGCCGAACTTTATAAATTTCTATGCTCATAAACCTAAGGGTTGAGCTAATTATATATGTTAAATAGATCTAAGGACGGAATCTCTAAAAATCTTTTATGCTCATAAACCTAGGGATCCAACTGAAATCAATTGGCACAATAAGCCTAAGGGACAAACCTTTAAAACCTTTTAACTTCAAACTTCTAAGGGTCGAGCTGTTTTCATCAACCTAATTGGTTAAAATGAAATAAAGGATCACCAAGCCTAAGGGAACCTTACAAATTTTGCATGCTCATAAATCAAATGGTCATGCTATTTTCATCAATCTACCCAACAAATTGAAGAATAAATATAAATTTAGCAAGTCTAAAAGACTAAACTTCTAAACACTCTATGCCTACAAAACCTAAGGGTTGAGCCATTTTTAATCAAATATAAAAGACTAAAAGTTTAAAAATATGCCAATTCAATAACCCAAAAAAAGAGAAGAAAATTAAATAAAATACATGCATATATACATACCAAAAAGAAGCAAAAAAAAGCTACCGAAGTTTGGACTAGAGGTTGCCTATCTAATGTCTAACACTGAGCCAGTGATCCTGTAGCATCATCTGCCAAGTCTGAGTGATCTCCAACTGATGATGCCCTAAGTCAAAGTCCTCAGTGGATGATGATAAATCCTACTATAATCTCTCAACCTTAATAGTTGTCTAAGGAAAGACCTCAGTATAAAAATTTACTGCTCGAAGCTCTCATCATCTCTCCAAAAGAGCTCTCTCCAACTGTCTTAAAGCCTTGAGCTCTATTAATATCTAAAAAATTTCATGATGCTCTTCTGAATTATCCTGCTAGTAGCACCTTAAAGTTTAAAGGCCAAAGTTAAAATCCATATGAGCTCCCCTTATCATCTTGCAAGCAGCTATTACCCCATCCTCCAAGCCATCAGAAATTTTAAACGCCAACTCCTGAGAGAAAGTGTAGCTGATACAATCCAAAAGCAACAACCTAACAAAGGTACTCCCATGTCCTCCCTTCTCTTTAAAGTCGCATCCCAGAGTTCTAAAGCTGCAACATAGTCTAAAACTATAGAAGCCTCTACACAGAAGCTAGACAATTCTATAAATGATAAATCATCAAGATCCACTCATAGTAGTAAGTGTCACAGTGTAGTGATAATGTGACGTGTTATACTTAATAGCTATCAACTAAAATATCTGCATGCTCGATTAGTTACTATGGATATGCTAGTTCTAAACTTCAATATAAAACACATTAGATCTATTAGAAGAGGATGGGATAAGAAAAGAAATGCAAAATTATAAAAGAAATATAAACATACCTGAAGGGTCTGTCTACTCTAAAAAATTTGTCAATCGATGATCATTTAAACAAGAAGCAACATTTGGTGATAAATCATCTACAAGCACCTTAGAAGAATTTGAGAAGGGAGAAGGTGAAACAACAAACGCTGTAACAGTGTCATAAGTGACCTTAAAAAAAATTGTGTAGAATTACTATGTACTAATTGATTAGATGATGATCGTTCATATATGTATAAACGCAAAAGAAAAGTTAAAAGGAGAAATACTGATTAATGAATTAAATAGGTAGATAAATATGCAATATATTTAAATTTAATGTTATCAAATGTATATTCAATAGCAAGATGATTGTCCACACCCAAGATACCCAGTGAAAATTCAGGCTCGTATCCACGGGCTCGACATCTAAAACATAAGCATATTGAAGGATTGAAGGAACAAATGAAATATAAAAAATATACATGTTAATACCTGATACTGGCTCAAAGTGGTTCCATGGTTTGGTAAGAAAATAGAAAAAGGGAAACCTAAAAGAGTACGTAGAGAATCTAGCTCCAAAATGGGAGAACTCAATAGGTCGGTAGGGATATGTCTGAATAATGTAAAGAGAAGAGAACATGCACTGTGATAATCTAAATATAAGAAAAATCTAAAATAAATATACATAAAGAATAATTTTTTAACCTAAAACATTATGTGAATCCTGAAGTCTAAGGTGACCCCTGTCAGTAGAAGGGGAGATCATTCTATCTCCATAAGCTACAACATTTGTATTTTTGTAAGCATGAAGGGTCTTCAAATTTTAAAATTCAACTCGTGAAGCAAGGTCTTCCGATTTTAAAATTGAACTCACTATGATCAAAGATCCAACTAATGAGATATTTGAAAATTGAAACCATTAACTCAAATTAAAAATCACGATGCGGGTCTTCAAATTTTAAAACCATCTTCTCGCATTAAAAATCATGTCGTGGGTCTTCAGATATAAAATTCATCTCCCCCAAATTAGATATCAGTGGCGCGAGGTTTTGAATTTGAAATACTTGTCGTCCTTTTAATTTAATATTTTATGTTTGATTAAATCTTATTACAAAATACTCGAATAATTATATATGAGATGGAATAGTAATTCGCCTACAAAAATTCTTCCTTGAACATTCATAGGCCTTTAGACGACAACGACTACAGAAGTAAGATTATAATTGATATACTATCTTTTACTCATGTACAGTTTTTGGGGGTTAAAAATCTTTAAGGAGTATAAGAGATAAAGGTTCTCTATATAAATTGAACCAGGCGCAGAGTGAATCAGTCTTGAACGAACAAGTGTACGTAGGGCTTTCGATATTCGAGTGTGTGGTGTGAAGGAGATATGAGCAATTTGGCTCACGGGGATGAGGGCTCGAGGGGTTTCAAAATTTGTAAATTAGCTCGATTGTTGGATTTAACGCATATCAGTGTAGGTTGGGGACATGCAGACTAGACACGTTACATGAAGAGTGAAGGCTGGGTCGTTTGGTGCTTGCGTGATTGGGAGTAGTCAGACTGGTGCATGGGTGTTCACATGCGGGAATGAGCTGGATGGAGTTGTCGAACATAGTGAGGTGAAGACGAAGGGCTAAGCTTCCCGGTACTTCCTCAATTGGGAGGTGATTAGATCAGAAGCGTAGATAGAGCGGGTGTGAGGCCCCTGTGTGTGAGGTTTTTCATTCGAGAGTTGAAATGGGGTGTAGGGAGATGGATGACTTGCTTGTAGTTAAGAGGAAACTTCATAGAGAGGGGCTCACGATCATTAAAACTTGTAGTTGGGCTTCACGTGGAAGGAAGTAGAGATCAATTTCAGAGAAACTGAAACTTTACTTGTTAAATTTTTTTGTTCGAGTTTTTGATGTAATTATTATCTTTATTTGCTAAAAGGGAGTTTCAGTAGCAAAGAGATGCATTGTTTGATAATTAACTGGTTATTGTCGGATCAGATTACAAAGATTATTATTTTTTTGTTCTGTTACTATTTTCTCCTTTTGTGTTTTTTCAAATTTATTTCAGTCAACAATTTTATGTTAGTTAGTCAACAAATTACCTCATAATGGATTCGTTCGGTGACTTTCACAGAATGAATTTGTTGTAATTCTTGATTGCAATATTTTCATTTCCCTTCCTTTTTTGTTTCAAGTTATAATGTCCGATTGGCATAGACCCCCTTAAATATCCAGAACTGAGCCTCTGGAAGAGGCTATTTGGTGGGAGATTGATGATTTTGATGGTTCCCAGTTAGCTTTGATTTTAGACAAATTTTTTTGGTATAGAGAGATTAATTAACAGGGATATTTTTGACACCATATTCTCCAGTTCTCCTTTAATGTTGCCACTTGATTTGAATTTTCCAATTGGACATATTTCATCAGATTGAGTCATCTCTCTCAGACTACAACATAGTGATGGTACTTCTTTGGAACACATTATTAAGGGGTTGAGTTATGGGATCAAGACATTTTACAGCCAGTAATTGACTTGACAGAGCGTAAAGGTGTTGTTAGATTATTGAGCTATCGTCTGGTACATCATGACATTGAAAAAACAACACTACGCTCTATTGTTTGGTAGTCCCATTCATGTTCTCAATGATCATACTAGATGGGCTAGTTACATGCTCAGAAGACACCAATTGATGTCGATACAAGCTGGAGTGTACGAAGCCATTTATATCTCACTATTTGATTATAGTTGTTTGTCTTCTTTCTACTTGAGAGTGTTATTGAATATATGGATAATGCTATGAATACTTGTTCGGTTAGACCCAAAAAGATTAAATTTACTTTGTGGGATCTGTATATTACTTTTAGTATAATAATTTTATACATTCCATATGAGGAATGTATTCCTTTGAATTATGATTTTTTTAGCTTCGACCCGCTAGGCAGTAGAGGAGAGGAGAATTTATATACTCACTTGGGCTTCACCATAGTTTGAGGCATTGTTACCACCTTTGTCAACAAAAGAAGAGGTGTTGTGGTTGTAAAGCAGTTATATACTTGGATGCCTAGAATGAGAGCTTAATGCTTCCAGCAGTACTTATTATAGGTTTTGCTCCTGTTTATTATTATTTTAGCAAGAGGTTACCTGATATGGAACAATTTTTAAAGGATCTATTAGAGCCACGAACAACAGATGGATTAAAGGCTATTTCAATTAAAGGATTTTAGATTATATGATTTTTGTGTCTTTCATTTCTATGTGGCTTTGTTACTTTATTTTTCTTAGTCAAAGCAGAGTTCTTTGACACAACATTCTTTTGATAGCTATTTTAATAGAGAGTGGGAGGAGAGTATTGCTAGCCTCTTTAATTCTTGCGTAGATTTTCCAAAATTTGGGGCATATTTGTCCTTGACAATATATATATATATATACACCTTGCTGACACTTTCACATGTCCAAAGCTACCAAGTTACTATACCTAACATCGCTTTTCTTCTTTAGCTTAATTATCTAGAGAGACCTCTTCGACAGATTGAGCTCAAATTTAGCTATTTATGTGTGCACCTTTGCAGATGACTGATCATTAAGTACTGATCTACAGATCCTCTTGGGGTTTTTTTCTTCACAGCACTTTGTTGTTTCATTAGGTGATTCCTAGATTGAGAGGGGGACTCTCATTTTACTTACCTTATGAGGCTACACACCGATTACTGCATACTTTAGTAGCATGAGACCTTGTTAAGTTTATTATAGAAGTCATGGCTCGGTGATATTGGGGGTATATAATCCCAACTAGGTTGTGAGACAATTTGGACTGGTTCAAGCCTCTCATTTAGATGGATTACCAATAGTTCTTGGGATAGGTGACACACATCAACTATGGTCACTTCTATTGTTAGTACATTTGGAGGAATCTTCCATGAACTGGTCGTTTCTTCGTCACATGGGATGGGCTCTTTGTTCTAAATTCCTCATGTGGATGCTCTATAGTAGATGATTGAAGAAGAAAGAGGAGTCTTGAGCAGCCTTTCAGACATAGTGGCCTATGTATATTGGAGTTCCTTTCGTAATCTAGGAATCAACTAACGAAACAACAAGCTCTCAATCCAAGTGTCCAATTAAATAATAACTCTAGGATCATGACCCCTCTTCTTCTATTGAAAGAGGTGGTAATAATGACAAACTCTAGCGATGCCCTAGTGAGTATACAAATTATCCTCTCATCTGTTGACCAGCTGGTCGACACTTAAATAAATAATAATCCAAAGGGATACATTCTTAATTTGAAATACCTAGGGCTAATAGACTAGAAATAATGTGTAAAATCCCACAAAGTACTCTTATCTCAATTCATCTAAACCAACAAGTATTTGTAGCATTTTCCAAGTGTTTAATAACACTCTGAAGTTAGGAAGAACAAATGATTGTATTCAAAAAGTGAGATATAAATGGCTTTGTACACACTAGCATGTCTCATTATCTGTTGATGCCTCCTGAGCATTTAGTAGGTCAAGCTAGTTTAACCACTAAGCACCTTAATGGGACTATCAAACATAAGAGTGTAGTGATGTTTTTCAATCTTATGATGCAAAAGATGATAGCTAAGTAACCTTATAGTATATGTACTCTCTACTAAGTCAGCTATTGGATGTTAAACATCATGATCATCTTAACCCAACCCCTTAACAATATGATCAAGACAAACACCATCACTATGTCATAGTCTAAGAGTGACTACCTAATCTAAAAAATCATATCCAACTGGAAAATTAGAATCAAATGGAAACATACGAGGTGATCGAGTAAAGATGCCATCATATATATATATATATATATACCAACCAACATCTCTCTATGACAATAAAGTAGATCTAAAATCAAAGCCAGCTGCATAAGATTGTATTCATCAAACTACTTAGAAATATATTCTTTTGAAGGCTCCAGATAAGATAATAATGGAGATCTCCTCCAGTCCAACATCTTGGTCTGAAAAGATAAAAGAAGAACAATGAAAATTATATACTCAATGCTTGCAAAAAATCCCTTGCGTGAAATTACCCAAGAATTTTGTTTGAAGGAAATTTGTTGAATAAATAAAAAAAGAGAGAAATGAAGAAAACCTCTCATTATTGTGCAAGGTCTAAATACAAGAAAGCTTTATAGATGAAAATGAGCAAGATAGTGTACTGAAAAGTATGGAAAGCAAGGCATAAAAATATACATTATGATGTTTAAAAAAGCATGCAAGTTCAAATATTTTAAACATGAATTCTATTATGCAAGGTATTGAATAGCTAGCAAAATGGTGCTTCAAATAGCACATGACATGAAGTATTAAAAGCATGTAGAATAATGCATCCTACACAATGCAAAAAAACATACCGAATTTTTTGTGATATGTCACATCGACAAGCATGTAAAATGGTTCATTAAAATTTGTGGAGTCATGCAGAGCTTGTAAAGTGGTTCTTCATAAGTATGCAATATGATATATTAAAAAGCAATTCATAACATGACTCCCAACCTATAGGCATGGCCGTCAACAAATTACAAATCCCATTTACAAGCTTGATCATCCACATGATGGGGTAAAATTAACATGACCTATAGCTCAAGAATATTATAAAGCATGATTCATCTTATTAATGCAACAAAACATACCAAATTTTTTCACAACGCATGTTCCCCTATCTTAGCAGTTTTCAAACATGCCCCTACTGACCTGATGAGTTCTCACATTTTTTGAACTAGATACTATACATACTCATCCATGTTTCCCTTTTCTTATTTTCTTACCAAACCACAACACCACTTTAAGCCTAATAACAGGTATTGACATGTATAATTTTTTTTTATATATTTTGTTTGTTCCTTCAATCCCTTAATATATTTATATTTTAGATGTTGAACGAATGGATACAAAGCAAATGCTTTCACTTAGTATCTTGGGTTTGTACAGTCATCTAGCTTTTGAATATACATTTGATGATGCTGAAGGTAAATTCATGGTATATTTATCTACCTATTTAATTTATTAATCAATATTTTTCCTTTTCACTTTTGTTTTGAATTTATGCATAGGTGAACAATCATCACCTCATCAGTTATTTCATAGTGATTCTACATGGATTTCATTTGAAGATGCCATTGATGACACTGTTACGGAGTTTGTTATTTCACCTTCTCCCTTCTCAAATTAGTCTTGGGTGATTGTAAATAATTTATCACAAGGTGTTGCTTCTTATTTAGATAACCACTACTTACCAGATTTGTCAGATGAGACATGCCCTTCAAGTATATTTTATATTTTTTTGTAGTTTTACATTTCTTTTCTTATCCCTCCTTTTCTAATAGCTCTAATATATTTTACATTCAGGTTCAGAGCTAGCATGTTTTATATCCATAGTACTATCTTGAGCTCACAGATATTTTGTACGACAGCTATTGAGTAAAGCTCGTGACATTTTCACTATACTATGCCATCTACTAACAGTAGTGGACCTTGATGATTTGTCATTTCTAGATTTGGCTAGCTCATGTATAGAGGCTTCTCTTATTTTAAACTATGGTGCAATATCTAGACTCCGAGATGCAACTTTAGGGACATGGGAGTACCTTGTCTGGGTTGTTTCTTTAGGATTGTATCGTCTACACTTTGTCTCTCAAGAGTTTGCATTTGGAATTCCTAATGCCTTTGAGGATGGGGTAAGAGCTGCTTGGGAGAGGATGATGAGAGCTCGCATGGATCTTGACTTAGGCCTTTTGGCTTTGTTACACTTCTAGCGTTATGTTTCAGAGGATTAGCTTAAGCTTTTGGAGATATATAAAGATCTCAGGGCTTTAAGATAGCAGGAGAGGGCTCTTTTGGAGAGATGATAAGAGCTTCGAGCAGTTGGCTTATACTAAGGAGGACTTTGCTTGTATAACAACTAAGGTTGAGAGATTATAATAGGATTTGTTGTCATCCACCGAGGAGTTTGAATTATTGCATCATTAGTTGGAAACCACTCAAGGAAGATAATGCTGCAGGATTGTTCGCTTAGAGTTAAACATCAGATATGGAGCCTCAAGTCAAAATTTTGACAACTTTTATGGTCTTTTTCTAGCAAGTATATATGCCTGTATTTTATTTAATTTTCTACCCTTTTTAATTTTATTAAATTGACATATTTTTAGACTTTTAATCTTTTATATTTAATTGAAAGTGGCTTGACCTATAGGTTTTCTCAGTACATAAAATGTTTAGAAGTTTTAGACTTTTTAACTTGTTTAATTTATATTTATTTTTTAATACTTTAGGTAGATTGATGAAAGAGCTCACCGGTTTGATTTATAAGCATGCAAAATTTGTAAGATTCGGCCCTTAGGCTTGGTGAACCTGTATTTCGTTTCAACCAATTATGTTGATGAAAACAACTCGATCATTAGGTGTGTGAACATAAAAGATTTTAAAGGTTAGACTGTTAGGCTTATTTAACTGATGGTTCATAGCTCAAATCTTAGTTTTATGAGCATGATAGAATTTTAGACGTTTCATTCTTAGACTTGTTAAACCTATATACTTAGCTTGACCCTTAGGTTTATAAGCATGAGAAATTTATAAAGTTCGGCCCTTTAGCTTGCTGAACATATAAAATTTTCTCAACCATCTATGTAGGCTAATGAAAATATAGCTTAACTCTTATGTTAGTGAGCAATGCAAATTTAAAAGTAAATTATAATGATGGATCATTTAGTCAATATGCAGTTTCATAATTCTCTTAATTTATTTGGCAAAAAGATATTTTATAAAAATTACCTCCTATTTTTATAACAAAAGATTAAAAAGTTGGTTTGCTGCATTGCACATGTGTATATATAGCAAACATCTCCTACTTTACAAGAAATATAAATTTGACTCATATCTTTAAGGAGGGAATTGAATTTATCTCTTATCTTGTTTGAAATTATAAAAGTTATCTACTATTTTAGGATAGAATTTATCTCCCATTTTATAGGAGAATATAAAAATTGCCTCATGTCTTTTAGGAGAGTGTTGATATTTTTTTATTACATTGTTGGAAAATTTTCAACATAACACCTCTTCTTGCTAAGTAATTTTGTGTGATATTTCTTTAGATATTCACTATTTATTAGTGGCATATGCCTTTGACCTTTAGGTCTATGAGGTGATATGGTCCACTTTTATGCATTATTTCAATGATGAAAGATCTTTCCCAGATTGTGTCAAATTTATCGCCAAGGTGACGATGAAAAATTGTATGTCTTTGGCGAACTAGAAGAAGTTCACCATTCTTGAGACTTCTAGAATGAGCCATCAAATCATGTGCCATAGTCATTCTTGCTTTATAGGATTCTAGACTTTGTTGTATTTGAAGTCAAACTTCATCATGAACTTCAAGTTCTTTAGGCCATAGAAGATCATTTTTTTTCTTTGGTAAATTTATATTGAATAATAATTTGAAGAGACGAAAACTCGACCTTGTAAGGTAATATGGATCATTTCTTCTTCAATTTTTCACAAGGAAATTATTTCAAACCATTTTAAGAAGCATTCAGTGGCAATGAGGATGAATCAATGTCCTAAAGAAGATGATGGTTGTATAGGACCAATTAGATCGGTACCACAATTTTCAAATGACCATGATGCTACAATTGGATGTAGAGGGTTGGGAGGTTAATGCATGACATATCCATTGACTTTACATTCATGAATTTTCTTAGGATGACCGATAGCCATACTTAGCCAATATTATCCTGTACATTTAATTTTTATTTTTATTTTCAGACTTGATTGGTGTGTACCATACAATCCTTCATAAACTTTACTTATGACTTTTTGGGCTTAGTCAGGACCGAAGTATCGTAGCCAACAACAATAACAACAACAACATCAAGCCTTTATCCCACTACGTGGGGTCGGCTACATGAATCTTTTTTCTCCATTGTATCCTATTAAAAGTCAAATTCTCGTTTAAATCTAATAAAGAAAGGTCATTCATAATATTTTCTAACCAAGTCTTTTTAGGTATACCATCAAGACCTTGGCATTCAAACCCCTAACTTTTTTTTTTTTTTTTTTTTTGAAGAAATGCATCATTTGCATTAAAAGTAACAGCAAAAGAATTACATACAAGTATTCAAAGTATCACATTCCTTCTTAATTAAAGTCATCAAGACGGAAGGGATACTATCAAAGGAAAAACTATTTTCCAATGCCAAAGTAGCACAAAGATTAGCTACTTTATTACAAGATCTATAGGCATGATGGAAAACTACTTTATTAAAATCATTTAGAAACAATACCTCCTTTGTAGACCAACTATTTAAAGGTCAGTTATTCTTCTTCAAAGAATCTTGAATGAAATGGATAATGTTGACATTATCACTCTCAATGATCACCCCCTTGCATTCCATCATCCAGCTTTTAAGAAAATCCTTCACAGTAAGAATTGCTTCCATTTCAAGTTGTGCCACATCCCAATGAATCTTCTTCTTGCCAAATGCATTAATCAGACGTCCTTTATGATCTCGAAAGACCCCACCAATACCCCCAAGATTAGAGCAAAGTAAAGAAGCATCTAAGTTGATCTTAATCCACTCTTTCGGTTGAGGGCACCAAGTATTTGAGGACTCCCTAAGGAGGTTAGTACCCCAGCTAGAAAGATAAGGACTAGACTTGGAAACAGCTAAAAACAATGCATTAGAAACAACCAAAGACGCAGGCAATGCATCCCATGCTTCACGTTGTTTTTGTTCTTCCAAGATAGATAGATCACCGAGCAGTACAACTTTGCAATTCCAGAATTAGACGTTGAAAACCTTTTAAGTTCATGTAGACATTCCTCCAAAGAGTTAAAAACAGGGATCATAATACCCCATTCTCGCACCTTCATGATGATCTCCACCATATAACACTGAACCATAATATGTTCATAAGATTCAACCACCTGGCATTCTCTCTCACAACAATCCAGCAATGAGATTCTATGGTTCTTAAGAAATAGATTAGTTGGAATTGCAGCTTTACCTAGCCTCCACCAAAATATTTCAACCCTCTTACTGAGTTTGAGCTTCTGCAGCCATTTGAAGTACTCTACATCATCAAAATTGTATCTGTTAATCAGCATTTGTTCATAAACTAGTGCAGAAACTGTTTTCCCTGAACACCATTTCAGCAACTCTATACTATCCTCCTCCACATCCTCGATTTGGATTTGAACAATCAACAAAATAAGCTCTGAATGAAAGGCCCTTTGAAGCAATTCATAATTCCAACCACTATTAAAAGTTAATAGCTACTGAACAAACATCCCCTCCAGCACATTACAGTCCACATAAGTTGGCCATCGATTGATGCTTTTATCCAACAAACAAGCATCATTCAAAACACTGATTTTATTTCCCTTACCCACCTTCTATCTAATAGCATTCTTCAAATTTCTGCCCCCATCCAGCATTATCTTCCAAGCACTAGGCATGACTTTTATCTGATCATCCTTCTTAATATCATCTCCATACTTTGTCTTCAGTTTGTTTTTTCTAAGTGATATCTTGACCCCTAAATACTTCATCTCCTTAACCTCCTTAAAACCAAGGATTCTGGTAATATTCTTCTTCAAAGGGTAGCTCACCACCTTACCAAATAAAATATGTGATTTGTTGATATTGACTCTTTGTCCTGTCCACTTGCAAAACTCCTTCACAATTTTCTTCAATTCTTTGGCTAAAGTAATAGAAACATGAGACAAGATCAACACATCATCTGCATAAACGAGATGTGTGATCCTAGGACCTCTAGGTGAAATCCGAATACCAAGATCCTTCCCCCTTTTCTCCAAAGAATTGGATAAGAGTTGAGAGCACAGAATGAATAGATATGGAGAAAGTGGGCATCCTTGACGGAAGCCACTTTTAGCACAAATCCAATTGGAATTTCTTCCATTGATAATGATAGAAAACCTCACATCTACCACACATTCCATAAGGAGGTTAGAAAACAAAGTAGGAAAGCCATGCCACTTAAGAACCTGATGAAGTGTTGCCCAGCCCATACTATCATATGCCTGTTCCATATCCAATTTAAGAGCCATCAATCCCTTCTTATTCTTGGATAACTTGAACTTAAAGATAATCTCCTAAGCCAATAGACAATGCTCAGAAATGGATCTATCGGGAATAAATGTTGCTTGCTCTTCATACACCATCTTGTCAATGACTTTCTTCAATCTGTTGACTAACATGCTAGCCACGATTTTATAATTGGTCTGACATAGGCTAATAGGCCTATAATTTGATGGAAGCAAAGGATATTTTACTTTAGAGATCAAAGTAATTAAAGTATCCTTCCATTCTCTATTTAAAATACAAGTTTTGAAAAAATAGTTGATTGCATTCCATAAGACTTCCCAAACTATGCTCCAATAGCTTTTATAAAAAGATGAAGTAACACCATCAATACCTGGTGCCTTGTTATTCCCTTGCTAAAAAACCGAGATCTGCAGTTCATGAATTGAGAATTCCTCATTAAGCATAGCTAAATCAGCATTACTTACTTTCTGGATTTCTTCAATGAATGGCCACCCCTTCAACTCACAATCTCTATGCTTCCATTTCTTCTCAAAAAAATTTGTAAAAACCTTCTCTATTTGATTCTCCTCCACATGTAGCGTATTGAACTCATCTTTAATTTGGTTGATGCGATTGCCATTGTGTCTTGCTGATGCAAAATTCTAAAAAAATCTTGAATTAGTATCTCCTTCCTCATGCCATCTCACTTTAGCCCTTTGATTCCACCAAGTAGACAACCGCCTCAATGTAACATTCAATTCATGTACTTTGTTCCTTAGCAAAACAAGATCATCAGCGGTCCAGTTAACATCACAAGCTTCCCTATTTTGAAGATCAAGAATTTCCCTCTTCAAAGGTTCCTTCAATACATTCAAGTCCTTGCATTTATTTTTATTCCAGAAAAACAAAGCCTTCATCGTACATTTGAGTTTCCTTTGTAGCATACTATACTCATCACCATAGTCATTCTTCATCCAAGAGTTATAAACAATACTCTTTGCAGCATGGTATGATCTCCAAGTGTCCTCAAACTTAAAAATTTTATCCTTACAATGCATTTTATCCTTCATACTTAAAACAATAGGACTGTGATCCGATTCTACTCTAGCACGATGCTTGCTAGTAGCCATTGGAAGCAATTGAATAGCAGCTGAATTCAAAATACATCTATCCAACCTTTCCCAAATCCGAGAGGTCCCCTCTTTATTATTACACCAAGTAAATCTTGGTCCCATACTTCCAATGTCATGGAAATCAGAATTCACCATAAAACTTTTCATCTCCCTAGGTCCTTTTGAGAACACGAATCTTTTGCCTCATCTCTTCTCCTCGTTGTTAACAATACAATTAAAATCCCCTCCAATTATAGAGGGAACTTAATCCTTCATACAATCTCGAAGTTGCTTCCACAAGCTTTCCCTTTCCTTACAAATTCTGCTCCCATAAACCGTGGCAATTCTCCAAATTCCCAAGTTAGGAACCGAGAGACTACCAACAATTACTTGTGATGATGTCTCCCCTATATCAAAAGAAACCATATTCTTATTCCATAAAACCAGGATGCCTCCTGAAGTACCCTCAGCAAGATAATGAAAGTAATCCCACTCCTTCCCAATCAAATAATCAACATCTTTTCTATCAATGCTAACCAACTTGGTCTCCATAAGCCCAATAAAATAGATACTATGATCTCTAACAATTTCCTTCAAGTATAAGGAGGCTTCTTTTTTCCTTGCCACCCTACAATTCCAAAAAAGAATTGAAGACATTAACTAGGTGTAATTGATCTCTCCCCACTCTTGGGGTTCAACCTATCATACCTCTTTTTCTTCTTATAATCCACTTCCACAGGACCTAGTGATTTCAATTCCTTAGCCAACTTCACCTTGACAGCAGCACTGAAGACACCCAAACCACTATTATTGATATCAGCATCAATACATTCCCGGTCTTTTTCTGTAGTTTTTATTTCTTTTGCCTGCTCTACCAAACAGTTTTCTTCAATATTTTCACTCAGTACAGCAAACCTGTTGGTTACAGTAGTCTCCGAATTCTCCATTCTAACAGGTTTTTCATGCCATCCCAACTTTCTGGAACTAGGACATCGTTTCCATCAACATTATCCTTCTTATTTAACATTTTTTATCAAACTGTACATTATTCTTCTGATTGTTGTCTTCCCTGACAGAATTGCCAATTCTATCAGCATTCAATCCCTTCCTAGCAATGTTCCCTCTCCTACCTCTCCTGTCTTTGAAGTGAACATGGATCCATGGACCATATTCGGAACTAATCACTAAGGATTTATTCACCTGCATTTTCTTCTCACCAATTTCCTTACCTACCTCCTTCTCCTTTAAAGATTGGTTTTGTATTCCAATAGACACATTTTCTGGGCATATCACTCTGTTGTGTCCAACTCTACCACACTGATAACAGAGAAGATCGATTTTCTCATATTCAACCCGCTGAAAGAACCTCCCAGCTGAGCCATCCACCCACACACCATTCAGCAGCTTCTTCTCCAGATCAATCCTTACACACACTCGAGCAAACTCCCGTTTACTCCATCGGAATGTGTTGCCATCAATGTACATTGGTGTTCCCAAACAGGAAGCAATTCTTGCAATGATGTCCTCATCCCAGCAATACAACTGTAGACATGGAAATCTAACCCATACTGGTGCCGAAACTCCTTTATACGTGTTCGGATCAAATGCAGGCGACCACCTATCCATTCCAACAATGAATCTGTTTACATACCAGGGTCCTCCATTCAAAACTTCTTCAACCACTTCACTCGTATGGAATGAGCACAGGATCAAATCCATACCAATCGACGTTAAGTGGAAACCCCCAAACCTGCTCCATTGCTTTCTCAATTCGGTGCTACAAACCGAAAAAGGCACATGGTTACCCAGCACTTTAATCACCACAGAATTCTTCAAAGTCTGCGAATTCCTTGCCTCCATATCAGCATTTAGCTTAACATCAATTCCAACTTCTAAAAATTCAACATGGTCCTTATTGAATGATAGCTTGATTGGTTTTGGTTTCAACCAGGCTTCAACTACCTCATTACTCTTGTTCTTTCGCAATTCCATGTCCACTGGTCCTTCCTCCACAGCTACATCCTCCTTTAGAAATCCCACCGACGACAAATCTTCACTAATATTACGCCCCTTAAGCGTATCAAGAACCCCTAAAAATTGTTCACACGAAGAATCAAATCATCCGATGCCGACACGAAGAATCAAATCATCCGATGCCGACGATTCATCAATTGCTGCTCCTGGATTCACTTTTCCACCAAGAGTCTCCTTCCCATCCATATTCTCAATCAACACGCTCTTTCCCTTACCTTCAACAGGGGCTATTCGGCAACGATTTACCTCACCTTCTCAGATCACAATTCCATTAGCACCTCTACCAATTGGGCGCACAGGTCCCATAGGTCGCGGAGCGTTCATGAAGACGAACGCCGCAACCATCCACTGCCGCCACCACCGATCGCGGGAAACCCGCGAAAAAACCAAATTCAAAAAACAAGAAGACAGCTTTCTCTCTCTAGAATTCGGGAGTTTCTCTCTCTCAAAAGTATTCAATCCCTCACTCCTGCTAATCAAAAAATACCCCCTACCTTTCTTCACATAAGTCAAATCTAATAACTCTCCTAACCGGGTCATCGAAAGGCCGTCATTTTATGTGACCAAATCACCTAAGGCGACTCTCTCTAATCTTATCTTCTACTCGAGCTACTCCAACCTTTTCACGTATATGCTCATTTCATATCCTATCTCTAAGGGTAAAGCCACTCATCCACCTGAGCATCCTCATCTCTACCACACTTAACTTAGTATTATGCTTCTCTTTTAATGGCCAACATTCGGCACAAAAGCATACACCAAGGTACATCCTCTTGCAAATGTTTAGTGAGAACATCCATGACTAAAGCAAAAAAGATATGGGCTTAAGGCTAATCCTTGACGTAACCCAACCGAAATAGAGAAATACTTGGTCAATCCACCTTGTGTTTGAACACAAGTAATAGCTCCTGCATACATATCTTTAATGATTTGAATATAAGCATTATTTGAGCAAGTATTGTAGCCATATTTGATTAAACGATTTACAATATAATGTATCATTTATGAAAGCTTATATTAATGCTCTTCATTATATTTGTGAAGTCATGGATTTATTTTCGAGCAATTTCCCTTGCTTGAAGTATATGATGAAAAACTATCTCCAATCATTTTCATTAGATATAGCCAGGCTTTCGTACATCACTTTCCCTTTATGAACTTACATAAAAGATAGAGTTAATGTAAGACTTTTTTGAAAAGTTATGAGAATTGGATGCTCTTGAGGATTTGCTAGTTCTTTTCCAAGTTTTGTTAGTGTATCAGTTTTACATTTTTCATTTCGTGTAATTCTAGTGAGAGTTACTTCTGGAATTTTTTTTGTAGGAGTTTCAAAAATATTCATGATATGAGGCCAATTCGTGCTTATTCATTTTGAAAACATCTGTTATTTGTTTGATAATGAGTTGAGAATCTTTAAACATATTGAGTTTTTGGATTTTCATGCTAATTGCTAGCTAAAGACATGATATTTAGGAATCCTATTCAGCCTCATTATTAGTATGAGGCTCCATTAATTTATGGAATATCAGAGTATCAATTTTTATGATGTAATAAAAATATGGTTAATGCATACCTGAATTGTAAGAAATGAAAGTGTCAGGGACGAATTTAATTATAAAGATCCATCGAAATAGAGCTCCCATTCTTGCATATTTTTTTTCTTCAAGTTCAAGTGTTTTTGCTCATCTAGAAACTTATTATTGAGAGGAGAATTTACTAGTAAAGGATGGGCTGCTAGAAAATTAGCTAGAGATTGTCCTTTCACTACTTTTTTGTGGTATATATGTTATGTAAAAGCTCAGCCAGACAACCAACTTAGCTAGATCACTAGTGAGAGTGACTCTAATCATTAAAATTTTAATGGATCCATTTTATATATTCAAGTAAATTTATGGGATATAATATAATGATGGAGTTTTTGAGCGATAAAGATTAATGCTAAGCACTGCTTTTGGATTGGTAAATACTTAGATTCTGCATCTATTAATCATTAGTTGACACAATAAAGGACATTTTCTTTTACATTTTCATTAGTTTGTGCTAGTAACGGACTAAGTGATTGTTTTATAATTACTGCATATAAAATTAGGGATTTACTGGGGATAACGGTAGCGAGGATTAAAAGATTTAGCAAATATTATTTTATACTATCAAATGTCTCATGACAAGAATCATCCCATATAAAAGGTATATTTTTCTTCATTAGACGTGTGAATGATTGACATCTACTAGAAAGGTTAGATATAAACCTTTGAATGTATGCCAATCTTCCATGGATTGAAAGAAATTGTTTTAAAGTTTTTGGAGGTGGCATTTTCATAATTGCTTTAATGTTAAAGGGATTAATCAAGCTCGTTAAATAGTGCAATGAAGGTTCTTTTTTCTGTTGTTATTAATGGCAAAAGCCATTATTTCTCTAAATCCTCACATAGTGTAAGACAAGGTGATCCGATCTCTTCAACTCTTTTTGTTATTTCGATGGAGTATTTGTCTATAGGCATTATCAATCTTTGTCAAAATTTTCTTAATAGTAATTATAGGACTTTGGCTGGTTTTCCTATTTCTCACTTATGCTTTATTGATGATGTTATTATTTTTCCCAATGGCTCACTAAACTGGGTTAATAGACTAATGAGGTTATTAAATACTTTTGAAAGTCTAGTGGGCTTATTGTTGATAAAAGTAAGAGCTACGTTATTGTGTAAAACAAAGGGTCTCATGATCGAATGCAAGTATTTAGTTGTTCCCTTCTATAAAGGTAGGATGAAAACATTTTAGTTTGATGATCTCCTTTCTTCTGTGCATAAAAAGCTTAATTCTTGGGATTCCAACTTTTATAAGTTATGGTGGAAGATTAATCCTTATCAAAAGTGTGTTGTGCTCTTTACCGATTTATATCCTTCAAACTTTACGACCTACTCATGTTGTTTGTAATAGGATTGAGAGATTTTTTTGCAAGTTTTTTGGAAAGGTTCTAAGAGCAACTCGAAAATTATTTGGTCTTCCCTGAGTAACTATTGTGGGGCTCTTAAGGAAGGGGCTTTGGATTGTAAAAATATGTTTGATTTATCCTATGCATTTTATATTAAGCTTTGGTTCAATTTTCATACTAAACCTAGTCTTTAAGTGATGTTTATGACTGCTAAGTATTATGTTGGTAAACATCCTATTATGTGCTGTTATAATATTGATGATTATAGAGTTGGAAGAGGCTTTATAGTATCAATTGGATTGCTAAAACTCATGTTTGATGGGGTCTTAGTAGTGCTAATCTTTTTTTGTCAAGATTAGTGGCTTAATGGTCAGTCCATTCACTCTCTTTTTAATATACATTCCACAGTTGTTGTTAAAGTTAAGTTCTTTATCACTAACAATACTTGGGATTACAATAACTTCTTGACATTCTTCCTGAGACTGCTATCTTTAAAAATTTACATCTTCCCGTTAATATTGATTCTGATGATTAATTATTATGTGATCTTTCTCAAAATTATATGTTTAAATTAAAGGATGCTTGGCATGCATTTAGAGAAAAAAATTATGTAAAGAAAGCAATTTCTATGATTTGACATAAAAGTATTCCTAACACTATTTCTATTTTTATCTGGAGAATCATGCACAAATATATCAGACAATAGAACTAGGTTGTAAGACCCATCTTTCAGAATTTCATAAGTAAAGCTGTAAGTTGATGCAAATCTATTTTCATGAATTATGATTTTGATGTTAGCAAACACTCTTGTTTCTCTACGATTGCCTTGGCTACTAATATTTAAGGACCACAAGATCAGACGACAATCAGAACCAGCTCAAGATTGGGTAGACTAGGTCTGAGTTAGTCTGTAATTTTCTTCTTCCCTTTCTTGAGTCAATTGTAACCATTGAGGTGTTATGATGCTAAGTAACCCTACACACACACACACTTGAGTGATTTTTTCTGTCTGACTTAGAATTTCTGTTTTTACTCACATCATCCCGGATGATATTATTATCATCTTGGATGATAGGGTTCAAAATAGAAACCCTAATCAGTCATCATAGTTAAGGCAGCCGTCATTAGTCGATCGGCCTAGACGATACATGTATCAGCCAGGATGATAGGCTTAAAACAGAAAGAATCAGCCGCCATGATCTATTTAGGCATTCTTTATTTTTGGCAATCGGCCAGGACGATCTTATATCGTCTTGGACAATTTGATACAACTATGCCTAAATTAATCTGGTATTTAAGGAAAGCAATTAAGGATGATTGATATGATCAAATCGTCCCGGACGAACGCAAGATCGGCCAGGATGATCAGTTCAAAAACATTAGTTGCTCCGGGACGATCAATATCGGACAGCTCAGATTCCGGGCGATGCTCTAGACGATTTTCCTCTGATTTGAACTAATCGTCCGGGATGATCGTGAGATCGACCTGGACGATCAAGCTATTTTGGATTCGTCCAGACCTCATTTCAGAGCGATTGTCTAGCCGATATTCTATTATATGAACTAATCGTACAGGATGACATAGTATCGTCCTGGATGATATGAACAACTTTCCTTTGTTCATCCCAGATTGTCCCGGCTGATTAGGCTTAAATTGCACTGATCGTATAGGACAATATACTTATCGTCCTGGACGATAAAGTCGGTAACTTGCAATTAATGAGCTAATTTGAAGCTCTTCTATTTAAGAGCTATTGTTTAACATTTTGAACGATCTTTTGCTGCTGTCTTGACCTAAGAAAGCCTAGAGGAGAGAGAGAGAGAGGATCTTGTGAGGGGGAGCTTGTGAGGGAGATTCACAAGGGTTGCTCCAAGCATTGTTCCACTACTTCTTCCACTAAATCCTCTTATCCATGGAAGGGTTGGGAGAGGTAAGCTTCAGCGATCGATCAAGGTTCTATGCTTGCTTCAGGAGGAAGTAAAAGGAGTTGGGTTCTCTGCCTTGCAAGGGGTGGCAAAAAGGAGGTTTTTTTGTAAGGGCTTATCCGCCTTGCTGTGGGAGCAAAAGGAGAGTCACTTTGGTAGTGCAATATTTAGAGAGCGCCTCCGGGGAGTGGACGTAGGTCGAGTTGATCGAACCACTATAAACCCTTGTCTTCTTTTTACTGCTTCCGCATTTAATTTTTTGCACTCTATTTTTCTGTGGTGATTCTGGTTTGAGCTTTGTTGTGTTTTGGTTAAAAGATTTTTTAAAAGATACTAATTCACCCCCCACCTCTTGGTTAGCCTTCGGCTAGTTCTTAAGGGCCTAACATCCCCAACAAATTTTCAAGTGGTATTAGAGCGGGATTAATAAAAATTGAGTTTGAAAACTTTTTGAATTTTGATCCATTACTAACTTTGGGAATCGTAACACAATTGAAGGATATTCTATTACACTACCTCCTTTGTTTGACAATCTTCATTTTGATTTTTGGAAAACTTGCATGTCAACTTTTCTGCAATCAACTGACAATTGCATGTGGATGCTTATTAAAGAAGGTTATTCTCCACCTTCTCGTGAACTTAATGGAATTAAAATTGAAGTGTCTTTTACTAAATGGAAGTTTGATGAAAGAGATTAAGCTCAACTTAATTCAAAATATTTGAATTATTTTTCTGTGCTTTAAAGTCTGAAGATTACATGTGTGTTTCTACTTGCTCTACTGGAAAAGAGATTTGGGATAGGTTGTGCATTACTTATGAAGGAACCAATGAAGTTAAGCAATCTCGTTTGAATATTCTCTTGCATGATTATGGACTTTTTCATATAAAATCTTCTGAATTAATTTTTGATATGAATACAAGATTTACTCAAATTGTAATTTCTTTGCATGCCTTAGGAACAGAACTTTCAAATTATGAAAAAGTGAACAAAATTTTGAGATGATTGCCTTCCTCTTTTGATACTAAAATCACTGCAATCACTGAATCTAAAGATTTGAATACATATTCGGTTGATAAATTACTTGGCTCACTCATTGCTTTCGAGCAAGGGGTGAATCAAAGAAATCTTGATGCAAGTGAAAAAAGAAATGAGAAAACTATGACATTGAAGGTCAACAACATGAACTCTTATTCTTCCGGCTCTGAAAGCAATGACATTGCCTTAATCACAAGGCAATTCAAAAGCTTTCTAAGGAAGAGTCACAAGCATCATCAAAATTAGAGAAAATGTAAAGATAATAAATATTCTAAAGGATCTTATGATGTTATTTGTTTTAAATGCAGGAAGCCTGGACATGTCAGAGCTGATTGTCCTACACTTCAGGATCACTCAAGCAAAGAAAGGAGTGAGTAAAAACCCATGTTTATGAAGGACAAAAAGATACTTCAAAAGGCATTCTGGGTAGACTCTACTTCTGATACATATGAGATTGAACCTGAAGATGAGACAACAAACTTGTGCTTAATGGGAGAAGATCATCTTGATCAAAGTGATGAAGAAGAGGTATATAAACCAACCTATGATCAACTGTTTGAAATTTATGAGAAAATTCATGCATCATACAAAAAACTTAAGAAAACTCATACTAGTTTAAAATTGGAGCTTTTTAATTTACAAAAAGATCATAAATTATTCTCATAGATCATTCAATGGTTGATTCAAATCACATGGCTTTACTTGATGAATTTGATGAATTAAAGAAAAAGCAATTGTAATTGATTGATGAACATGATTCATTAAAATCTTTACACACCTCACTTGAATCTGATTTTAAGAAATCTAAAGAGATGGAGAAAAATTTGAGGATTAAGAATGCTTCTTTAGAAAGTACTAACTCGATGTTTAAAACTGAATTGGAAACAATTAAGAGAAATTGGCTGACACCCACTTTTGATCTAAAGCCAAGACCTAGGAAGAGACATTATAACCCAAACCATTTAAGAAATCTTTTTCCTGGTGTTAGATGCTTTTCATGTGGCATGCTAGGACACATCTCACACATTTGCACTGTTCATCATAGTACACATTGGGTGTGGAGACCAAAATTGCATGATTCACAGCATAGTACACATGCATTGCACTCTACTTTTCATTAGAAGGGAACCAAACCTGTTTGGGTTCCTAAATCTAACAGTTGTTGATTTTTGCAGAATTGCTCTCACCATAGACCTCATAAGAAGCATATGATTCTTGGACAAATGGAGGCTCAAAGCTTAGAATTGCTTAAACTTGCTGCTTAATAAATTCTTAAAATGCATGTCTTGATCATCGTTATTTTTTGTCTTTTGTGCTTGGTTCTTTTTAGTTGTAGTTGTTTTTGCTTTCCTTTTCTTTATAGTGATTTTTCCTAGTTCTTAAATTTGGAGATTTATAGCCAATGATTAGCATCTCTAAATCGGTTAAAGGGATAAACATCGTTGATGGTTTCCCTCCCTCTAACCACTTTTAGTGGTATAATTTTCTTCTCTAAATAAAAGTCTATCCCATATTAACAATTGGTTTTTAAAATTAAGATCTTTTTAATCTTGCTAAAGTAATCTACCTTATATTTATAATATTAAAAGCTTTTATATATCTTTCAAGTTAAATGAAATATTGCCATTGCACTTATATAATTGCTAAAGTCTGCTTTGTGGTCTATTCTTTCTTATATTAGAGAGTGAGTTTTTTCATATCTAATATCTCGAAGATCTACTTACAGCTAATTATATTTTAAGAGTTGTAGAAAAAGGGATCTAGCTTTCAAGAACAAAAAAATAAAAAGGACAATGATGCTAAAAATAAAAAGATGTGCAATGACGCCAAATTGAAAAATTACACAAAAGTGTATCAAAAATCAAAAGATATGTAAAGAGTGTCATTCAAATTGACAAGAGGCGTAAAATGAGCCGACATAAGACAAGCTTACCCCTCTTTTAAACTTTTAAAATTTTAGAAGAATTCATGAGTTACTTGTTATTTTGAAAGGCTTGATTTTAAATACCATGATTGAGACAAATTACTTCGGTATATTATTCTATAGTTATTTTTCTTTAGAGCAAGTTTTGAACAGATATTCTTTTTATCCAATTTATTTATTCTGAGTTAGGCAATTTGTTTTCAAAAGATGATTTGTGCCCTGAAAAAAGTCCGAGGTAGGGTTAACAGGATCGGATATTCTACCATTTTCAGATTTTTTACATTGTTAACTCATTGATCTTTCGAATCTTTAAAATTTAATTATTTGGGAAATTTATCATATGCTTCTTTACAAAAACTTAAAAAAAATAGAAAATCTAAAAACAAAAATTCTTTGTTTGTTTTTTATCTTTTTTATTTTATTTTTTAGTTATTATTTTTAGATTAGTTTTATTGTTTATCAGCTCTCTCTGATCATCTCCATCTTTCCCTGGTTTTCCAAATTTTATCACATCATCCTAGCCAATTTTTTATCGTCCTGGATGATTGGACTATCTCTGTTCTAAATCCATCTACTGGACCTTTCAGACTTTGCTAAAATTCATCATCCATGATGATCCCATATCATCCTGGATGATCTGATCAAACTCTGTTACAATCATCTTGATCGTCTTGGCCGATAAAATTTTCATCCTGGCCGATGCGTTTATGAACATTGTCCTGGACGATACACCTAATCGTCCTAGACGATACACATGTCAGTACATTTCAAATCTTTAAAATCATCTGGGACGATCCATTATTAGACAATCGTCATGGCCGATCCACTGTTCATCCTGGACGATACACGTGGCACAGATTTAAAATATTTTAAATTCGACCGGTACGATCAATTATTGAGCATCATCCTGGACTATACACCTAATCGGCCTAGACGACTTCCTTTTTCAACGGTCGTCTGGCGTGACTCCTCGAGACGATCGTCTGTGTCTAATCGTCCCGACCGATATCTGATCGGCCCGGACAATCGGACTGCCTTTTTGACCATCGGCCTATACGCAATTATTGAACCTGATCATCCTGGACGATTTTACGATTGTCCTGGATGATATGGCCGATTCTTTAAATTCAGCTAGATTTCAACCATTTTTCTTCGCACTTTCTTTCCCTTTGCTTTCTACTCTCTATTTGCTTGCTGTTCTTTACTTATGTCTGGCGAAAAGTGCATTCGACAACCCTCTAGAAGCTCCTCGAGGGCCACATTGGACCCTCGATTCAGGGAGGCAGAAGATCAGGCTGTCTACCATCGGTACAAAGAAAGCGGGATCACTCTCTCCAGAACAATCAATCCTGTCCACCTCTCATATCCGGTATTAGACCTCTTCACTGACACTTCTCTGTGCTTTATTTTTACTCTCGATGTCCCCTTCTCTTCTGAACTTCTTTTCAAATTTTTTGCAAACCTCGGCATAAACTCTTCCTACACTGCCCTCACCTCCTATGTGAATTGACGCCCTGCGAGATTACATACCAGGACTGTGCTGAATTGTTGAAGCTATCCACCACTGGGGATAAGCTGCATACCATTGTCTCTGATCCTGACTATAATTGGTCCTCTGTAAATCACTTTCTTTGCCACACCAACACACCCTTTCATGTTGGAGAGACTAGCTCTTTACTTAAAGATGCTAGGGCAATCTAACATGTCCTTCGCACTTCCATTATTCCAAAAGCTGGGGACCGAGTCCACATCACTCCACTTCTTTCACTTGCTATCTTTTACATCATGGCCCATAGAGAGTTTAATGCTACTGACCTGATTTTTCAATACATTGATTATTTTACAACAATCAGCGATCCATATCATAAGAGGAAACCCAACCTTGTTTTAGGACACCTCATAGATTATGTTCTTGAAACCAAATACCAACTTTAATATCCTGCTCGTCCCGACCTTCAGCCTCCTTGCTACTCAAATAGTTCCTTCAATGTCCTTCATAGTACTCGTCTCCACCCAGGAGATGGGGAAGCTCAGGGGGCCGAGGAGGAGGAGGCTCCCACTCCCGTTCCTGAACCTGTTCCTCTCTGCCATCACTCACAACTGGATCAGTTGGTGGAGAGATTTGATCAGTTGTAGACCCAGTTCGACACTTTTATAGCTCACCACCAGCAGCAGCACGATAAGGACATGGCCCATTTCGATGCCTATGCTACACACCAACAGCAGCAGCACAACCAGGACATGGCCTGGTTTAGCTCACAGTTCGCTGCCCTGACCAGTTACTTCCAGCAGCCACCACCACCACCTCCGTCTGATGATCAGGGTCCCTCATTTTTCTAGTTTTAGCGTATGTTTTCTGCAGTTTGTTTTTTCTGTATTGTGTTTTTTCTTTAAGTTGTAGTTGCTTTAGTTCATTTTTAGTTTCATCCTCCTTTTTGAGATGTCAAAAGGGGGAGTAGTATGGTTGTACTTGTACTTTTTTGAAATTTGAAAGCTTTCCATGTTCTAGTATTGAACGTCGAAGTGTTTTCCATCATAAAAAAGGGGGATATTATTGCAAATCTATTTTCATGAATTATAATTTTGATGTTAGCAAACACTCTTATTTCTCTACGACTGCCTTGGCTACTAACATTTCAGGACCACATGATCGGACGATAATCAGTAGCTGAAGATTGGGTAAACTAGGTCTGAGTCAGTCTGTAATTTTCTTCTTCCTTTTTTTGAGTCAATTGCAACCATTGAAGTGTTCCGATGCTAAGTAACCCTACACACACACTTGAGTAATTTTTTCTGTCTGACTTAGAATTTCTAGTTTTACTCACATCATCCCGGACGATATTATTATCGTCCTGAACGATAGGGTTCAAAATAGAAATCCTAATCAATCATCATAATTAAGGCAGGGGTCATTAGCCGATCGGCCTGGACTAAACATATATCAGCCAGGATGATAGGCTTAAAATAGAAAGAATAAGTTGCCATGATCTATTTAGGCATTCTTTATTTTTGGTAATCGGCCAGAATGATCTTGTATCGTCCTAGACGATTTGATACAATTATGCCTAAATTAATATGGTAATTAAGGAAAGCAATTAAGGATGATTGATACGATCATATCGTCCCGGACGATCAGTTTAAAAACCTTAGTTGCTCCTAGACGATCAATATCAGATAGCTTAGATTCTGAGCGATGCTCTGGACGGTTTTCCTCTGATTTGAACTAATCGTCTGGGACGATCGTGAGATCGGCCTGGATGATCAAGCTTTTTTGGAGTCGTCCAAACCTCATTTCAGAGCGATTATCTGGCCGATATTCTGTGCTTTGAACTAATCGTATAAGACGATATAGTATCATCCTGGACGATATGAATAACTTTCCTCTGTTCGTTCCAGATCGCCCCTACTGATTAGGCTTTAATGGCACTGATCGTATAGATCGTCCTGGACGATAAAGTCAGCAACTTGCAATTAATGAGCTATTTTGAAGCTCTTATATTTAATAGCTATTGTTCAACGTTTTGAATGATATTTTGTTGTTGTCTTGACCTGAGAAAGCCTAGAGGAGAGAGAGAGAGAGAGAGAGAGAGAGAGAGAGAGAGGGAGAGAGGGAGAGGATCTTGTGAGGGGGAGCTTGTGAGGGAGATTCATAAGGGTTGCTCCAAGCATTGTTCCACTTCTTCTTTCACTAGAGTCTCTTATTCTTCGAAGGGTTGGGAGAGTTAAGCATTAGCAATCGATCAAGGTTCTATGCCTGCTTCAGGAGTAAGCAAAAAGAGTTGGGTTCTCTGCCTTGCCGGGGGTGGAAAAAAGAAGATTTTTTTTATAAGGGCTTCTCCGCCTTGCTGTCGGAGTAAAGGAGAGTCACTTTGGTAGTGCAATACTCGGAGGGCGCCTCCGAGGAGTGGATGTAGGTCGAGTTGACAGAACCACTATAAACTCTTGTGTTCTTTTTACTTCTTCTGCTTTTAATTTTCCGCACTCTATTTTTCTGTGGTGATTTTGATTTGAGCTTTGTTGTTCTTTGGTTAAAAGATTTTTTAAAAAAATACCAATTTACCCCCCCCCTCTTGGTTAGCCTTGGGCTAGCTCTTATGGGCCTAGCATCCCTAACGAACTTTCAAGTGGTATCAGAGCGGGATTCATAAAAATTGGTATCAGCATCACTTTCTTCGACACACCAACGCACCCTTTCATGTTGGAGAGACTAGCTCTTTACTCAAAGATGCTAGGACAATCCAACATGTCCTTCGCACTTCCATTATTCCAAAAGCCGGGGACCGAGTCCACATCACTCCACTTCTTTCACTTACTAACTTTTACATCATGGCCCATAGAGAGTTTAATGCTACTGACCTGATCTTTCGATACATTGACATTTAACAATAATCCGTGATCCATGTCATAAGAGGAAACCCAACCTTGCTTTAGAACACCTCATAGCTTATGTTCTTGAAACCAAATACCAACTTCAATATCCTACTCGTCCTGACCTTCAGCCTCCCTACTACTCAAACAGTTACTTCAATGTCCTTCACAGTACTCGTCTCCACCTAAGAGATGGGGAAGCTCAGGGGGCCGAGGAGGACGAGGCTCTCGCTCCGGTTCATGAACATGTTCTTCTCCGCCAGCACTCACAGCTGGATTAGTTGGTGGAGAGATTTGGTTAGTTGGAGACCCGGTTTGACACTTACGTAGCTCAGCACCAACAACAGCACGATGAGGACATGGCCCGTTTCGATGCCTATGCTGCACACCATTAGCAGCAGCACTACCAGGACATGGCCTGGTTTGGCTCACAGTTCGTTGCCCTGACAAGTTACTTCCAGCATCCACCACCACCACCTTCGTCTGATGATCAGGGCCCCTCATTTTTTTATTTTTAGCATCTATTTTTTGTAGTTTACTTTTTATGTATTGTGTTTTTCTTTTAGTTCTAGTTGTTTTAGTTCGTTTTTAGTTTTCTCCTCCTTTTTGAGATGTCAAAAGGGGGAGTAGTATGGTTGTACTTATACTTTTCTGAAATTTGAAAGCTTTCCATATTCTAGTATTGATCGTCGAAGTGTTTTCCATCATCAAAAAGGGAGAGATTATTGCAAATCTGTTTCATGAATTATGATTTTGATGTTAGCAAACACTCTTATTTATCTATGACTGCCTTGGCTACTAACATTTTAGGACCACAAGATCGGACAGCAATCGGAACCAGCTCAAGATTGGGTAGACTAGGTCTGAGTCAGTCTAGAATTTTCTTCTTCCCTTTCTTGAGTTAATTGTAACCATTGAACTGTTCTGATGCTAAGTTACCCTACACACACATACTTGAGTGATTTTTTCTGTCTAACTTAGAATTTCTATTTTTACTCACATCATCCCGGACGATATTATTATCGTCCTGAATGATAGGGTTCAAAATTGAAACCCTAATCAGTCATCATAGTTAAGGCAGCCGTCATTAACCGATCGGTCTGGACGATACATGTATCGGCCAGGATGATAGGCTTAAAACAGAAAGAATTAGCCGCCATAATCTATTTAGGCATTCTTTATTTTTGGCAATCGGCGAGGACGATCTTTAATCGTCCTGGAGAATTTGATACAATTATGTCTAAATTAATCTGGTACTTAAGAAAAGCAATTAAGGATGTTTGATACGATCATAATATCCCAGACGATCGCAAGATCGGTCGGGACGTTCAGTTCATAAATATTAGTTGCTCCTGGACGATCAATACCGGACAACTCAGATATCGGGTGATGTTTTGGATGATTTTCCTTTGATTTTAACTAATCGTCAGGGATGATTGTGAGATCGGTCTGGACGATCAAGCTATTTTGGAGTCATCCAGACCTCATTTCAGAGCGATTATTTGGCCGATATTCTGTGATTTGAACTAATCGTACAGGACGATATAGTATCCTCCTGGACGATATGAACAACTTTCCTCTGTTCACCCCAGATCATTCCGGCTGATTAGGCTTAAATTGCAATGATCGTACAGGACGATATACTTATCATCCTGGATGATAAATTCGACAACTTGTAATTAATGAGCTATTTTGAAGCTCATCTATTTAAGAGCTATTGTTCAACATTTTGAATGATCTTTTGTTGTTGTCTTGACTTGAGAAAGCCTAGAGGAGAGAGGGAGAGAGAGAGAGAGAGAGAGAGAGAGAGAGAGGGAGAGAGAGAGGATCTTATGAGGGGGAGCTTGTGAGGGAGATTTACAAGGGTTTCTCCAAGCATTGTTCCACTTCTTCTTCCACTAGAGTCTCATATCCTTGAAAGGGTTGGGAGAGGTAAGCTTCAGCGATCGATCAAGGTTCTCTGCCTGCTTTAGGAGGAATCAAAATAAGTTGGGTTCTCTGCCTTGCCAGGGGTGGCAAAAAGGAGGTTTTTTTGTAAGGGCCTCTCCGCCTTTCTGTTGGAGCAAAAGGAGAGTCACTTTGGTAGTGCAATACTCAAAGGGCGCCTCCAGGAAGTGGATGTAGGTCGAGTTGACCGAACCACTATAAATCCTTATATTCTTTTTACTGCTTATGCATTTAATTTTCCAAACTCTAATTTTCTGTGGTGATTTTTGTCTGAGCTTTGTTGTGCTTTGGTTAAAATATTTTTTAAAAAATATCAATTCACCCCCTCTTGGTTAGCCTTGGGCTAGTTCTTAAAGGTCTAACATCCCTAACGAACTTTCAAGTGGTATCAAAGTGGGATTCAATTTGAGACAGATTTATACTACATATGATTATACTCAGTTTAGCATAGAGATTCCTTAGCACTACCTTCTGAGATATATACATATATATGTTGCCAAGGCTTTCAGCTATCTAGAGCTACGGAGTTACTTTATAGAGCCTCGCTTTCCTTCTTTGGTTCAATTAGCCAGAACGACCTCCTCGACTGATAAAGCTCATATTAAGTAATTTATGTTTACATATTTACAAATTATAGACTTTTACAAACTAATCTATAGATCTTCTTATCACTTTTACCTCCAGATTCCTTTGATGTTTTGTTAGCTGATTCCCAAACTGAGAGAGGCACTCCTGCTGTATTTTTTAGGTCTAGCTACATACCAATTGCTATATATTTTGCTAGCATGAGACCTAGTTAGGTTTGATATATAAAATATGGTTTGGTGATACTGGAGGGATATAATATCTGAAATTGATCTCTACCTCCTTCCAGCTGAAGCCCAACTGCAAGTTTTCTTGATCATTAGTCCCTGTCTGTGAAGGCGTCTATTAACCAAGAGCAAGTCTTCCATCTTCCTACACCCTGCTTCTACTCCCAGATGAAAAACCTCATACAGGAGGGCCTCACACCAGCTTTGTCCATGTTTTTGATCCAATCACCTTCTAATTGCCTAAGCACTGAGTAGTTAAGACAGTCATCTTCACGTCATTGCATTCAACACCTCCGTCTGGCCCTTTCCATTATGTGAACACCCACATGCTAGTCTGACTACTCCCATTCATATAAGCACTAAATGACCTAGCCTCTGCTCATCTCTAATGGCTCATCCTCTACTCTTCATGTGTCACGCTCTGTCTGCCTTGCCCCAACCTATGATGATCGCCCCAAAATCTAACAACCAAGCAAATTCACGAAAGCCAAAAACCCCCTCCAACACTCATCTACATGAGCCAAATTTCTCTTATCTCCTTCACACCACATGCATGAATGTCGAAACCCCTCCGCACACTTTTATCCATTCTAGAATGACTCACACTGCACTAAGTTCAAAATATACAAAGAACTACTGTCTATTGTACTCCTACTTAAGAATTTTAAACCCCAAAAAAATGCACTTTAGTACAATATAGTATATCAATTATAATATTATTCCTTTCCATCGTCTAAAAGCTTATGAATGTGCATGGAAGATTTATTGCTGTCTAATTAGTATTCCATGTCATATATAATTATTTGCATATTTTATAATAAGATTTAATTAAACATAAAATATAAAAGTAAAAGGATGACAAATATTTCAAACTCAACACCTCGTGCCATTGATCACTATACTGGGAATGAGGAATTTTATATCTAAAGATATGCACCATGATTTTGAATATGGGTGGATGGTTTTAAAATTTGAAGACCCGTGTCGTGATTTTTAATATGGGTAGATGGTTTCAATTTTTGGAGATCTTGTGTAGTTAAATCATTGTTCCTAGAGGGTCAAATTTTAAATTTTGAAGACCCTGCTTAGCGAGTTGAATTTTAAAATTTGAAGGCCCCTCATGCATACTAAAATGCAAATGTTATAGTTAATTGAGTTCTCCCATTTTGGAGCTAGATACTCTACATACTCCTCAAGGTTTCCCTTTTCTTATTTTCTTACTTAACCATGACACCATTTTAAGCTCAGACCAGGTATTGACATGTATATGTTTTTTATATTTCATTTGTTCCTTGAATCCTTCAATATATATATATATATATTTTTTAGATGCGAGCCTATGGATGTAGAGCCAATATTTTCACTAGGTATCTGAGGTTTGTACAGTCATTTGGTTATTGAATAAACATTTGATGACACTGAAGGTAAATACATAACATATTTATGTACTTGTTTATTTTATTAATAGATGTTTCTACTTTTCAATTTTATTTTACATGTATGCATAGGTGAACAATCATCACCTCCTAAGTTAATGTATAGTGATTCTACACGAATTTCATTTGAAGATGCCATCGATGGCATTGTTACAAAGTTAGTTATTTCACCTTCTCCATTCTCAAAGTCGTCTTTGGTGATTATAGATGATTTATCACAAGGTGTTGCTTGTTATTTAGATGACCACTTCTTATCAGATTTATCAGATGAGACACACCCTTGGGGTATTTTTTAAATTTCTTTTATAGTTTTGCATTTATTTTCTTATCCCTTCCTTTTCTAATAACTCTAATGTGTTTTACATTCAAGTTTAGATCTAGCATGTGTTGCATCCATAGCACCTTTTTTAGCTTACAGATATTTTGTATGACAACTATTGAGTAAAGCTCATCACATTATCATTACACTATGACATCTACTTCTAGGAGTTGACCTTGATGATTTGTCATATCTAGATTTTGGCTAGCTTATGTGTAAAGGGTTCTCTACTTTTATATTGTGCTGCAACTTCTGAACTTCAGGATACAACTTTAGAGACATGGGAGTACCTTTGCTGGGTTATTTCATTAGTGTTGCATTGACTACACTTTCTCTCTCAGGAGTTAGTATTTGGAATTCTTGATGGCTTAGAGGATGGGGTAGAAACTTCTTCAGAGGCAATGAGGAGATCTTGCATTGATCTTTACTTTTGCCTTCAGACTTTGAGGCACATCTAGCATGATTTTTTAGAGGATCAGGATCAGCTTGAGCTTTTAAAGATATCAATTGAGCTCAAGGCTTTAAGGAAGTAGGAGAGGGCTCTTTTGGAGAGACTACGAGAGCTTTGAGCAGCAACTGCTTATACTAAAGATGTCTTCGCTTAGATAACTATTGAGGTTAAGATATTAGAGCAGGATTTGTCATCATCTATCGAAGAGTTTCAATTATTGCATGATGCTACAGGATCGCTTGCTTAGAGTTAGATAGCATATAGGTAGTCTTTAGTCAAGACTTTGAAAGATTTTTTGGCTTCTTTGTAGTATGTATATATGGTTGTATTTTATTTAATTTTCTCCCTTTTGTTTATTTTATTGATTTAACATATTTTTATATTTTTATTCTTTTATATATGATGAAAAGTGGCTTAACCTATAAGTTTTGTTAACACATAGAGTGTTTAGAAGTTCAATCTTTTAGACTTGTTGAATTTATTTTTATTTTTTTAATCTGTTTGATAGATTGATGAAAATAGCTCGACCCTTTGATTTATGAACGTACAAAAATTGTAAGGTTCGGCCCTTAGGCTTGGTGAACTTGTATTTCATTTTCTAATTAGTTTGATGAAGATAGCTTGACCATTACGTGTGTGAGCATAAGAGATTTTAAAGGTTCTATCGTTAGGCTTATTGAACCAATGGATCATAGCTCAACCCTTAGGTTTGTGAGCATGAAAGATTTATAGAGGTTTGATCCTTAGACTTGTTAAACCTATAAAATTAGCTCGACCATTGGGTTTATAAGTATGAGAAATTTAGAAAGTTCATCCCTTAGGCTTGCTAAACTTATGGATTTTATTTCTCAACTTTCTAGTTAAAATAATGAAAATATAGCTCAACCCTTATGTCTGTGTGTGTTGCAATTTTAGCAGTTAACTATAATAATGGATCATTTAGTCAATATGTAGTTTCATAATTCCCTTACATTAATTTTATAAAAATTGCCTCCTATCTTTATAAGAGGATATTAAAAAGTTATTTTCAAGCCTTGCAAATGTGTAAATATAGGAAAAATCTTCTGCTTTATAAGATATATAAATTTGCCTCCTATGTTTAAGGAGGGAATTAAATTTATCTATTGTCGTGTTAGAGAATATTAAAATTATCTCTTATCTTTTTGGTGGGAATTGAATTTATCTCCCTTCTTATAGGAGTATAAAAATTGCCTCATGTCTTTTAGGAGATGATTGATATTTTTGTTCTCTTGTAGAAAAATTGTTATACATAACGCCTCTTCTTGCTAAGTAGTTATGCATGATATTTCTTCAGATATTAACCTTTTATTGGTTGCATGGACCTTTGACCTTTTAGGTCTATGAGGTGATAGGCTCTTCTTTCATGCACTATTTTAATGATGAAGGGTCCTTCATAGATTGGGTCAAATTTTTCGTTGAAGCAACGATGAGAAATTATTGGTCGAAACAAAACAAGTTCACTATCCTCGATGCTTCTAAGATGAACCAGTAGATCATGGGCCCTAGTCATTATTGCTTTATAAGAATTTAGACTTTATTGTGTTTAAAGTCAAACTTCATTGTGAGATTCAAGTTTTTCAAGCCGTAGAAGATCATTTTCTTCTTTGGTAAATTTGTATTGAACAACAATTCGAAGAGAAAGCAACTTTTCTTTGAGAGATAATATACATCAGTTACTAAAACTATTAAGTATGCTAAACTCTTTGAGAGATAATTATGGAATGGCTTGCATTGCAGTTTTATAAGTGGTATGATATGCTAACAAAGCTTATGTCAACTTATCATGTCATTCTATTTTATTTTTAGAGAGAATATTCTTAAGTAATATTTTTAATGTTTTGTTAAAAGCTTCAGCTAAACTATTGGCTCTTGGATTATATATAAAAGAATAATGTCAATCTATTTTATGTCTTCGATAAATTTATAGATTTTAGCGATTTTAAAGGTCATACCATTTTCAAATATGACTTGATGTGGTACTCTAAATCGATAGACAATGTTATCTCAAAAGAATTTCATTACATTGCCTTCTTTAACTTCTCTCAAGGGAATTGTTTGAGACCATTTTAAGTAGTCAATGACAACTACGATGAATGATGTCCTAAAGAAGAAGGTGGTTATATAGGTCTAAGTTTATCGGTACCCCAATTTCAAAATGTCCATGATGCTATCGTTGGATGTAACAGATTGGGAGGTTGATGCATGGTATCTCCATAAACTTGACATTGATGATATTTCTTAGTATGATTGATACAATCTGGAGGCATACTTGGTCAATAGTATCCCATACATTTGATTTTGATTTTCATTTTCAAACTTGATTGGTGTGCCCCACACAATCATTCGTGAACTTTACTTATGACTTTTTGGGCTTCCTCAAGACCAAGTATATAAGCCACCTTTGATCAAATGATTTATTATATAATATATCATTTACTTAAGTATATCTTAATACTATTCATTATATTTGTGAAGCCATGGATTTATTTTTAGGCAATTTTCCTTCCTTGAATTACTTGATGAATGACTCTCTCCAATCATTTTCATCAAATATGGACATACTTTCTT
The DNA here is from genome assembly GCF_001605985.2 of Dendrobium catenatum. Taxonomy (NCBI): domain Eukaryota; kingdom Viridiplantae; phylum Streptophyta; class Magnoliopsida; order Asparagales; family Orchidaceae; genus Dendrobium; species Dendrobium catenatum. Next base: position 119,853 of record NW_021319898.1, on the reverse strand, counting down.
GCATCTCTTTCCCTTCATCATTTTGAAATAAAGCTGGAGTTAATGTATTCCTATTTTGAAACATTATGAGAATTAGATACTCTTCAGGATTTGCTAGTTCTTTGGCTAATTTTTCTTGCGCATTGGCTTTTCCATTTTTATTACATGTAATTTTAGTGAGAGTTACTTCATAAATTTATTGTAAGAGTTTCAAAGCATATTCATGATTCAAGCTTATTGATTTTGAAAACACATGTTATTTGTTTGAATATGAGTTGAAAATTCTTATATATATAGAGTTTTGGATTTTCATGTTAATTATAAACTCAAGACTCGATATTATGTCAAATAACATCGATTAGACAATCCACTTGGCTAGACTACTTGTGAGAGTGGGTCTGGTCATTAGAAATTTTAATGGATCCATGTTATATATAAAAGTTATTTCATGGGAAATAATATAATGCCATAATGTTTTAGCGACAAAGATTAATGCTTGAAAGTTCGTCAGGAATGTTAAGCCCTTATGAACTAGTCTTGAGGCTAATTAAGAGGGGATGTGAATTGATATTTAAAAAATTCTTTAAGCAGAATCATAAGCACAACCAAATAATCACATAGAAATTAAATTGAGGAAATTAAATATGGAAGTACAACAAAAAAGAACTAAGGTTTGTGAACTGATCGTCTTGGTCGATCCTATAATTATCCAGGAAAATATGATTGTGAAATCAAATCTTAATTATTTTCCTTAATTACTAGATTAATTTAGGCACAATTGCACTACATCGTCCAGGACGATGTCTTGGATGATGTTCAAAAATAAAAGATACATAAATAGATCTGGCGGCTGATTCTTTCTGATTTGAGCCTATCATCCTGGACGATGTTATTTTCGTCCAGGACGATTCTCTTAATTACGGTTGCCTTAATCAGGATGCTTTAATTAGGGTTTATATTTTTAATTGATCATCAAGACTGATTTTCGGATCGTCTTGAACAATGTGATTGAAAATAGAAAACTTTAAAACAGTCAAAAAATTTCTCCCAAGTGTGTGTGTGCAAGGTTACTTAGCATCAGGAACCATATTGTTATGATGGACTCAAGAAAAGGTAAAAGACACTTGACGTACATTACAAACTGACTCAGTCCTAATCTACCTAATCTTGAGCTGGTTCAATTTATAGTTTGATCATGTGGACCTAAAATGTTAGTATGTAATGCAGTCGTAAAGAAATAGAAATATTTGCTATCATTAAAATTATATTTTCTAAAATTAGATTCACAACAATCTCCCTCTTTTTGATGATGGCAAACAATAAAAAATAAGTAAAACGTGAATAAAAGTAAAACAGTACGATGAAATAACTTAAAACACTACTCCCCCTTTTGTCATCACAAAAAGGAGGGAAAACTAGAAAAGAAAAGAGCAAAATAGAAGACGAAAAAAAAAGAACGAAAGTCAAAAAAAAAATTTTTGATCAAAGCATGAATATGATAAAGTCTCCATGTGATTGAATTAAAAATTTATAAGAACAAAGAGTTAATATTGTCGAAATTCAAAAAATGGTAAAGTAGCCGATCTTGTTAGCCCTTACTCAGACTTCTCTCAGGGCAAAATCGTCTTCTGAAAATAAAAGACCAAACTCATAATAACCATTTGGATAAGAAAAAGACATCCGTTCAAAACTTGGTTCTAGAAAAAATATATATCTTATAGAATAATATATCAAAGTAATTTGTAACAATCATAAAATTTGAAACCAAGCCTTTAAACTAGCAAGTGACACATGAATTCTTCTAGGATTTAAAGGTTTGAAAAAGGAAGCTTGCTTTTTGTGGGATCATATTATGCCTCTTATCAATTGATTGGCGCACTTTGTGCATTTTTTATTTTTGATACACTTTATGTATCTTTTAATTTTTGGCGGTCATTGCGCATCATTTTAGCTTTATTTTCTTTTTGGGGATAATTTTATGCCCTTGTCATTTTTTCCAAGCTAGACCCCTTTTCAAAATTTTTAAAAATTCTCAGTTGTGAGTATATCTTCTAGATATTAGAGAAGAAAATCTCACTCTCTAATAAAGATAAGAATATACCATAAAACAGAATCAAATTCATATGATAAATGCAACAACAAGATTTCAAAGAATTTAAAAGTAATATGAACACTTTGAATATTATATATATATATATATATACTAATTATTAATTTGAGATTAACTTTTGTTTAGAAAATAAAATTACACCGCTAAAAGAGGTTAGAGGAAGAGAAATAATCAACGGTGTTTCTCCCTTTAACTAATTTAAGGATGTCAGACATTTACATCAAATTTTCAAAAATAAAAACAAGACATAAAATAGTATTTCATCTATGACAAAAAAAAATCAAAGTGAGAACATCAGAGATGAAAACACTACAGAATAATAACATATAAAAAATCAACACTCAAAAACTAAAATGAAAGAATAGAGAATAACAATAAATTATAGAATATAAAACATGCAAAAAGAATTTATTAAGCAGCAAGTTTATGCAATTAAGAGTTGTGAGCCTCCACTGTCCAAGTACCATATGCTTTTACTAGGTCTTTTGTGAGAGCAAGCCTACAAAATCATCAAACATCATATTTATGAACCCAAATAGGTTTGAGTCCCTTCTTATGAAAAGAAGAATTCAATGCATATGTGTTATGCTGTGAATCATGTAATTTGGGTCTCCACACTCAATTTGTACTATAATGAATAGTCGAAGTGTGTGAAATGTGCCATAGCATTCCACTTAAAAAACTTCTAACACTAGGAAAAAGGATTTTATAATCTATTCGGGTTATAATGCCTCTTCCTAGGTTTCAAATATTTTGGTTTTAGATCTTAATTGAAAAACTATTCAAGTGTGAGTGTATTCCTATTTTTCCTAACTGCATTTAATTCAGTTTTAAACCTCGAGTTAGCACTTTATAAAATAGCATTATCAATATTCAAATAGTGCTCCCTATGCTCAGATTCTTCAATGTATATTTTAAAATCAATTTGAAGTGTGGAGTAGAATACTTTCAAAGAAAAATGCTCAAAAACCAACTTAGAATGCTTTTTATTCAATTCATCAAACTCATCAAGTAATGACATGTGATTGACATCAATTTGGGAGTGATCTTTCAATATAATTTCATGCTCTTTTTAAAAATTTGAGAACTCCAATTTCAAACTAACATGAGATTTCTTAAGTACCCTATATGATGCATGAATGTTCACAAAAACTTCAAGTAATTAATTATAGGTTGGTTCACATACCTCTTCTTGGTCAGACTGACCAAGATGATCACCCATCAAATAAATTTGTTATCTCCTCCTCAGCATCAGACTCAAAAGAATCAGATATAGAATCCACCCATAATGCATTTTGAAACCGCTTCTTATCCTTCATATACTTGGGTTTCTCCTCACCCTTCTCCTTGCTTGGGTGATCCTTAAGTGTAGGACAGTCAGCTTTGGCATGTACAGGCATCGTGCATTCAAAAAAAATAACACAAAAGGAACTTTTATAATTTTTGCTACCCTCCATTCCTCAATTGCTTCCCTCTCTCTCTCTCTCTCTCTCTCTCTCTCTCTCCATTCATCTATTTCTTCTCTCTCTCTTCCTCTCCCTCTCCATTGATCTATTGCTTCTCTCTCTCTCTCTTAATTCCTCTATTACTTCTATCTCTCTCTCTCCATTCATCTATTGCTTCTCTCTCCCCCCCTCTCTTTTAATTCCTCTATTGCTTCTCTCCCTCTCTCTCACCATTCCTCAATTGCTTCCCTCTCTCTCTCTATCGTAGTTCAGCTCTCTCTCTCTCTCTCTTCATCTATTCCTTCTCTCTCTCTCCATTCATTTATTTCTTCTTGCTCTCTCCATTCATCTATTGCTTCTCTCTCTCTCACTCTCCATTCATCTATTTCTTCTCTCTCTCTCTCTCTCGCTTTCTCTCCATTCATCTATTGCTTCTCTCGCACTCTCTCTTTGTCTATCTATCTCTCTCTCTTTCTCTTTTAATTTCTCTATTGCTTCTCTCTCTCTCTCTCAACTCCTCTATTGCTTCTCTCTCTATCTCTCTTTCTCCATTCCTTAATTTCTTCCCCCTCTCTCTATCATAGTTCACCTCTATCTCTCTCTCTCTTCATTTATTGCTTCTCTCTTTCTTTCTCTCTCTCCCCCTTAATTCCTCTATTTCTTCTCTCTCTTAATTCCTTTATTGCTTCTCTCTCTCTCACTCTCTCTCTCTTCATTCATCTATTGCTTCTCTCTCTCTCAATTCCTCTATTGCTTCTATCTCTCTCTCTCTCCACTCCTCTATTGATTCCCTCTCTCTCTCTCTCTCAGAGTTCAGCTCTTTCTCTCTCTCTTTTAATTCCTTTATTGCTTCTCTATCTCTCTCCCTCTCCATTCATCTATTTCCTCTCTCTCTCTCTCTCTCTCTCTCTCTCTCTCTCTCTCTCCATTCATCTATTTCTTCTCTCTCTCTCTCCCTCTCTCTTTTAATTCCTCTATTGCTTCTCTCTCTCTCTTTTAATTCCTCTATTGCTCCTCTCTCTCTCTCTCTCTCTCTCTCTCTCTCTTTATTCCTCAATTGCTTCCCTCTCTCTCTCCATCTATTACTTCACTCTCTCCATTCATCTATTTCTTCTCTCCCACTCTCTCCATTCATCTATTGCTTCTCTCTCTCTCTCTCTCTCTCTCTCTCTCCCTCTCTCTCTCTCTCTCTCTTTCTCTCTCTCCAATCATCTAATTTGCGGGTTTCTGAGTTCCTGCTGGAGGATATGAGTTGGAATAGGCCAAAACTACTGACCTGTTTCGGACGTCTTTTAGTCGATAGCATTTTTGAAATTCGAATGGAGAATGGCAGTGGAGCTGATCGTATGGAGTTGATAAAGAGCCCGCTGGGATCGACAATCTCTGCTATGGTTTACAATAAGATGTTTAAGGAAGAGGACAATCCGATTTGCATCATCTTGAAGCTTGGACTGAGACCGCGTATAAGACTCTTCAGGTGGAGAGTTTTTATTTGCAAGCTCCCCACGAATGATTGGCTTCGTGGTCGGTGTTTGCTGTCTGATCTGCTCTGCCCGCTTGGTTGTAATGAGACGGAGAATATTGACCACATCACTGCCAAGTGTGAACAACTGAATGCTATCCTTAAAATTTTGGATTCCTGGGGATTCCACACTCCCCAGTTCCCTTCTTTCCGTGATCTACAGGTCTCGCTGTCGGAGAATGCTGATAGCTGTGATGGGTGGATGAGGCTTTACTGCATTGTCGTGTACTATAGTTGGAGGAATAGGAATTCTTATAAGCACGGCAAAAGCTACTCCTCTACTGTTTATATGGCTGCTGAGATTCTTGAGGTTCTCAATCAAGAGTGTTTTTCTTCTCGCCTGGAGCAACGAGATCCCTTTCAATCCGCCGGATTGTCTTTGTCACTTTCTTGGTGTCCCCCCCCCCTACAGGTTGGCTGAAGATTAACGTTGATGGGGCTTTACGATGCTCTAATGCGGGGGGTATTGGCATTGTCATTCGTGACAATGCCGGGACACTGATGGCTACGGCCGGGTGGGGAGTAACGCATTGGGATAACACCCAGGTTGAGCTTATGGCGGTTGGCTTCATCGATAAGCTTTTGTGTGATTGGATGTTAGAGGCCAAGGGTATTATTATCGAGGGTGATAATGCCAGCGTTATTCGGTTTTTGCAGAAGTTCAAGAATAGGGAGCTCTGGAAGTTACATCCGATTGTTTGTGATGACTTGAACTGGATTGGGTTACTGCATAAGGTTTTGTTTTTACACAATTACATAAGATTTAATAGGGCAGCCCATTTTTGTGCTCAGAGGGCTATTAATAGGTCTTTTTTTTTGTGGATAATGGGGATAATTCTCCTGATTGTACTCCTCAAGGTTTTTTAGACATCCTTGAGGAAATAGGATGTTTTTTGTTTTTTGAGGGGCTGGTGGGCTCTTAGTTTTTTTTGTTGTTCTTCTTTCTTTGGTTGTAGCTTTTCTTGGGTTTAGATGAATGCAAACGCAAATGATCAGCTCTCTCCAATCATCTATAGCTTCTCTCTCTCTCTCTCTCTCTCTCTCTCTCTCTCTCTCTCTCTCTCTCTCTCTCTCTCT
>NW_021319898.1:33608-111327 GCF_001605985.2 Dendrobium catenatum | reverse complement strand
AAAGCTTGAAAGGGAGTGAGGAATGGGTGAAATCTGAGAGAGGGGATTCCATACGGTTGCTCCGGCGGGCTTTCATCTTAATATCGTCGGATTCAAGGCTTGTCTGGAGGGAAGTTCACCAAAGAATAAGATCTCTTTGGTGTCAAAGGACCCGGCGACTCCGCTGCACCGGGGAAGGTGGAAGTGATTTTGTAAGAGCTTCTCCGCCTAGCTGTGGGGGCTAAAGGATAGACACTTGTTTTAGTGCAATACTTGGAGGGTGCCTCCAAGGAGTGGACGTAGGTCAAGATTTGACCGAACCACTATAAATCCGGTGTGTTCTTTCTTATTATTTGCTTCCACATTTAATTTCCGCATTGGTTTTCTTTGTGGTGATTTTGGTTTGAGTTTTATCTTTGGTTTTAAAGTTATCCAATTCACCCCACCCCCCCTCTTTATTAGCCTTGGGCCAGTTCATAAGGGGCTTAACATCCCTAACGAACTTTCTAGTGCCATCAGAGCACTTTCATCTCACTCTCTCTCTCTCTCCATTCCAAAATTACTTCCCTCTCTCTCTCTACCGTAGTTCAACTCTCTCTCTCTCTTCATCTATTGCTTCTCTCTCTCCATTCATCTATTTCTTCTCTCTCTCTCCATTCATCTATTGCTTCTCTCTCTCTATCTCTCTCTCTCTTAATTTCTCTATTGCTTCTCTCTCTCTCTATCTGCATTCATCTATTGCTTCTCTCTATCTCCCTCTCTTTTAATTTCTCTCTCTCTCTCTCTCTCTCTCTCTCTCTCTCTCTCTCTCTCTCTCTCTCTCTCTCTCCATTCCTCAATTGCTTCCCTCTCTCTCTATCGTAGTTCAGCCCTATCGTAGAGAGAGAGAGAGAGAGGCAACTAACAAATAGTGAAGGCAAGGGAGAATAGAGAAAGAAAGGCTACAATTGATAGAAGAAGAAATTGATAGATAGACTTTTCAACTATGAGAGGCCAAGACCCAAGAGTGGGACATAAGGTAGAAATGAAAAAAATGGTGAAAGAGCTAAGATTAGGCAATTACAATCTACCTTGTAAACCAACTTGGTGTTAATCATGATCATTAGAGTAAATCCAATGGCCATGCATCCATCAGCGAGAACCGCAACATCACATCTCAATTTAGAGAAATAGTAAGAGGAAAAATTAAGTTATATGTTTTTCCATGACGAACCAAAATTTTTCCTAAGGATTTATTGATGTCATAAAATTCTTAAAATAACATTCCAATATTATTATTTTAAGTTTTACATATACTAATCACTAACAACAACAAACTTTATTAGGTTAAGTGATAGTAAAATAAATAAGTTTACAAATTAAACATTAATAGCTTTCACCATTGTTCAATGTGCAACATATCCATAGAATAGTCAATGGGTTTGCATCCATGAAGCCCAATTTTGATTTTTTAATAACTAGCTAGCTTAACCAATCCAATACATTAATAATCATCTTAACTAATGGATTGATTAAGCATCCTAATAATTAGCTAACATATAATTATTTTTTTTATTTTTTTATTTTTTTTGTATTTTCTAATAGAGAACAATTTTGAATAAGTTATAATTTTATTGATAATTTAATAACTAATTAGCCTAATTATATGTTAATTAAAAATTATATGAATTAGAATAATCTTCCTAATCTTTAAATAATAATTAATTATCTTGTCTATTTTTTCTACCAACTTAACTATAACTAATAATTAAATTATTGATAAAACCTTATAAATAACTAATCAAAGTACTCATAAAATATTAATTAGTATAACATACCATATATTTTTTTCGCTACATGAGCTAGACAATGCTTCTTCATCCGAATAAATGAAAATGCTGAGATTTGAAAAATAAGATAATAATAACTTTAAAAAGACCATACTAGCCATATTTCTAAAAACCTTTTATTAACCTTTGTTTGGTTACTCCAACTGGTTCACCTCAAATTAAATGGCCTAATGATTGTCAAGCTATAGAAACCAGACTGAGGTAATAAAAAGCATTACCAAACAGAGCCAAACAGGGAAAATAATTCATGTTAGAAAAATAGCATGAAACTCGCTATCAAAGGAGATGTCCCACTTCTAAATCAAAAATCAAATTGCACAAAAATAAAAGATTATCAAAATAACTGCACAAAAAGGTTGCCAACCAGAATAATTCTTTCACGGTAAATAGCAGCTAAATCTATCAGAAAGGAATGCTACCAGCTCAATCTATCAGGTGAACTTCTTTCTCTTCATGCAGAATAAGGCATTGTAATTCAGTCAATCTAAATAGATCAACAGGAACATTATTTGGTGCCCCCATGAAATTTGTCATCTTCATTGACGGGAATGGGAGGCTGTATTCACTATTATCAGAATAATTCTATCTGCTCAACAGAGAATCAGGTATTGGAATTGAAGTAGGATAACTAATATGCTTCCATATCATTTGCTCCGATGAGTTGGATCTTGAAGTGAAATCAAAACTGTAGCTCTGTAAGAAAACTGAAACTTTTCCTTCTATAGACATCATAGAAACTTGAACTTCCTATTTCGTTGTGAAAATCGAATATGTAATTTAAGGATTTAGTAAAGTGATCCACCTCTTTTGGAACAAAACATTTAAGAGCTGACAGCTCTTGCTCTGCAGGAACATCCCACTCCAGCAAAGGTGAAGTAAATTGTTCTTTAGCGATCTCTGGATGTATGTATGGGGTAAATGGTTGTTCTTGGAGGAAACTTTCAGAATTATAAATGTTGGGGAAGATACAATCAGCTGGGGATGAGTCACAATTTTTTCTATGAGGAACATGTTTGTTACTATCTACTTCTAGTATTGAATTTATTGAAGTATCTGAATCTTTTGTGACACAAAAATCAAACAGTCCTTTGTGGTCTAGTGCTGAATTGAAATGCAGGTTTTTGTTTCGTTGTTCCACACAATTAGCACAATCAGTTGGAAAAACATTGACCTCAGAAAGACCACAAGGTGAATTGAGCAGGGTAAGAGCTCTGTCAGTGTAGCTGTACTTGTTGCAATCAAATTCTTTAATCAATTCAATGGCTGAAGCTAGATTTTCGAAATCGGGAAAAAGTGTAGCAGTTTTCTCAGCAAGTAAATTCGACTTATGGTGCTTGCATTTGAAACTAGTTTTAAAGGAATGATTGCATGGAAAAGCCTGAATTTCGGTATTATCCCATTTTAGTGCTAAAATTTTTTCATGTTGTTCAGTCTTATAAGTACACGAATTCTCCTGTGAATTATCACAAAATTTAACAATTTGATCGCTTCTATTGGAAGATGCAGGAAATTGATGAGCACTCATATCTTGTTCTGGATTTTGGAACGTTTCATGCTGTCAAGTCATGGTTTTAATTCAAGTGATATAAGCTTAAGAAGAAGTATCATAATCATTGTGCAGCTAATCCAAACTTAAAAAAAAAATCATATTTTTCAATGGATCAACAAGCTTACTTTGTTTGCATTTTTCCTAATTCCCAGCCTTAGAAGAATCTCGAGAATGAAATTTGATCTGTGAATGCACTTCATTAGAAAAAATATACATCAGTACACTGAATACGTACCGATGTTGTCTGCTGAAAAGCTGACCTGTTAGACAATAAATCGTCAATATTTTTAGAATGAGTCCCAGCAGCTAACAGAAGTAAGCATGTTCTCTTTTCTGAAAAAGTTCCTTTAGGCTCTCGCATAGGTCCTACAATTTCACAAACGAAATCAATCATTGAGACTAAAAAAAGGATATATTTTCATGCTAATGGTTTGAAATGATAAAGTTGAAGTAACATAGGTGATGATATCATCAAAATAAAAGCTAGTTGTTTGCAAATAATTTACATTTAGCTCTCTAAGAAACTCATGTGACTCTGATATAAAGCGAACCAAGGTTTAATAAATATTTTGAGTTTTTCAAATAAGACTAAATTCTATCATCATCAGTTTGTTAAGGTTTAAAACATTATTATTATTATTATTATTATTATATAGTATTTAATAATTATATAATTCTAAATTATTTATATTCTATTTTTTATTATATATTTCTTACATGCAACATTATTTAAAAAAGATTAATAAATTGAAGGAAGATTGGTACCGCCAACACTTCACCTCTATATGATGCACCGACACTTCTCCTCAAAGAGGCGTGCAGTATCCGACACAACACGCGTTCGACACTCCTCCGACACGTGTCGGACACGCCGAAAACATGTCCGATTAAAAAAAATATTAAATATAAATTAGACACGCGTGTCCGACACACGTATCTTAAATATTTTATTAATTTTTTAAATATAATTTCTTGTATTTAAAATTTTTACTTATTTAAAATATAAAAACTAATTTTTTTTATTTCATATCCACAACATTAAATCAATCGTCCGCACTCAATACCCCATTCAACAATTATTCTCGTTTTCATTTCTCTTTAGCAGTGAAGGTATTTTCATCTTCTCTCTCGATGACTAATAAATAGCATCGATGTCCAACTCTCAACATCCTAATATTAATCATTTTAAGCGCATTCTAATTAAATGAATTTTTATTTCTAAATTATTTTTAAAATTATACTTGTTTAATTTTTATACACTATTTAAAATATAAAAACTATAATACCGTGTGCAACCCGTGTTCGTGTCCTATATTTTCAATAATTGTCATGTCCCGTGTCCGTGTCGTATCGTATACGTGTCGTCGTGTCCGTGTCTGTGCATCATAGCTTCACCTACACTTTTTTTTTTTTTTTTTTTTTTTTTTTTTTTTTTTTTGAGAAAATGCAACCAATTGCATTAATTATTAAAAAGGAAAGTACAAACTACTAGTTATTTACAATAGATTCCTCCTTTAACAAAGAAATAAGAGGAGGAACTTTATTCAAACTAATATCTTCCCAAATAAAAGAATTAAAGAGAGCATACTTAGCACATAAATCCGCTAACTTATTACTTTTCCTATCTATACAATTAAAAATCACATGATTGAAATCTTTGATAAAAGAAAGGTCTTCCATATTATGGCTAGCACTTGTAATTACACCTTGAAGAAGCTTAATTTATATTTACATTGTCACCTTCAATGATAATTCCCTTGTGATTGTAAATCCAATCTTTGATAACCTCCTTGATAGATTGAATAGCTAAAAGCTCCAATCGAGACACATTCCAATGAACACAGGTATGTCCAAACGCCAGAAGAAATCTTCCTTTAAAGTTACAAAAGACACCACCAATTTCAGCTTTATATGATGGTAATAACGAAGCATCAACATTGATTTTGATCCAATCGGGTGGAGGGGGATGCCAAAAGACACCACCAATTTCAGCTTTATATGATGGTAATAACGAAGTATCAACATTGATTTTGATCCAATCGGGTGGAGGGGGATGCCAATGATTGTCCAACAATCTAGAAAGCTGATTAGCACCCCATTTACCCGAGTTAAAACAGAGTTTAGATGCAGAAATTGAAGCATAGCACACGGCATTAAAAGCAATGTACAATGAGCTTTCATCATTTCCTTCATGAATTAACTTATTCCTTGCCTTCCATAAAAAGAAAATAACATTGCAATACAAATTAATTAACCAAAAAGTTTTATAAAGACAACCACTTACAACATTCTTCCACTTCAACAGCTTTTTACACTTGACAGCAACATGTTCAATATTTTTTGCATCATTGCAATTTCTAGGACAACCGTTCCCTCTTTGTAATCTCCTGTAATACAAGAATTGATTTGTAGGAATAGCATTGTTATAAACTCTCCACCAGAATACCTCCACCCGAGGATTAAGTTTTGACTTTCTAATCCAATTCCAGAATTGAACGTGAGGAAAATCAGGAATTGCAGCCTCAAATGCTAATGCTGATATTGTTTTTCCAGAATTTTTAGATATTAATTCCAGATGAGATTGGAATTTGGCAAATAAGATTAACAAGATCAATACCAAAAAATATTTTGAGTTCAAGAACATTCCAGCAACCATCTGAAATAAATTTATCGACTTTGAGCTCACTGAAATCTTGAGGGAGTAGATACGTCGGCCATCTATTCAAACAGTTATCCAGCACCCAAATATCCTTGAAAACATCTATTGATTCCCCATTAACAATGCTCCGCCTAACAATTGGCTTAAGGTATTTCCGTCCATCAGAAATAAGCTTCCAAGCAATAAAGCCCACCTTCCTTAATGAATCAACCTCATACAGTGAACCATATCTCGGAAAGATTATCTTATGCAACAAGGAATCCTTATCTTGAATATACTTCCAAGCTAACTTAGCTCTCAAAGGCCCAACTTTACTTGAACATGAATGTAAAGATCGACCACCCCGTTCCAATGGCATACAAATTACATTCCAATTCACATAATGAAGGCTACATTTTCCATTCATCTTATTCCAAATAAAGCTTCTACAAAGCTTATCAACCTCATCTAGAACACCTTTTGGAAGAATGAGTACAATGGAAAACAATATAAGAAAGCAAAATCGACTTCACAAGAGTGATTTTACCAACCAAAGAAATAAAATTTCCTCCCCAAATATTTATCATCCTCAAAGCCTTATCGACAATGAATTGAAAATCAGCTCCTACTAACCTCCTCAAAGCTACCTTAACTCCAAGGTAATGAAATTTATCTCCCATAATGCGAGAAATAGCTCTCTTTTTCTTATTCTTAACTGATTTTCCAAAAATTATGCAAGACTTATTCACATTTACATTTTGCCCAGTCCAACTGCAAAATTCTTTTAAAATACAATTTAGCTTCTGAAAAGATGATAATGTTATATGTTGTATGCATAAAACAAATGAGAGATCCTAGGACCAAATGAGCTCACACGAACACCCAACGCATCACCTCTTTGTCTAAAGGCATTTGATAAAAGCAGAGAACAAAGTATAAGTAAGAAAGGCGATAAGGGACAACCTTGACGAAATCTGCTTCTAGTATAGATCCAACTTGAATAACTGTTGTTAATCATCAACAAGAATTTAGGATCTTGAATACACTCCAAAATTATATTAGAAAAGTTAGATGGAAATCCAAAATACTTCAATGCTTCCACCGTAGTATGTCATCCCATAGAGTCATAAGCTTGCTCCATATCTATTTTGAAAAAACATAACCTTGGAATATTTTGAATACATGAGTTTACTAAAAACCTCCTAAGCAACCAAAACATGATCTGTCATCGATCTTCATTTTAAAAATGCTGCCTATTCTTCAAAAACCAATTTAGGAATAATAGAAGACAATCTATTCAAAATAACCTTGGCAGCCACCTTGTAAATAGTATTACACAAGCTGATGGGTCTATAATTTAAAGGAGATATAGCTCACCTTAGGAATTAGTACAATTAAAGTTTCTTTCCAACTAGAATCCATCTCCCCGTGTAAAAAAAACTGATTCAAAGCATTCCAAAAATCTTTTTTAATAATATCCCAATATGCTTTATAGGATATACAATCATTACCAAGAGCTATATTGATACCAGCTTGCTTAATCACGATCTCCACTTCTTTAATTGAGAAAGCTCTATTTAACAAAATGGAATCAAACTCATCCAAACACTTCTACGAAGCAAGCCACCGTTCCAGAATACATATTCTCTCTTTCCATTTCTCCTTAAAGAACCGAAATAGAACATCTTCAATTTGATGTTGATCTTTCACCATAGACCCGTTTGTTGGAGAATTTTTGTATCCTCGAATGGATTGCATACTTTATAATTGAGTACGGTTTAAGAATGATGATATATTACTCCGAAGGGTAAAAATATCATTTCCTTATGAACTCAATAATAAAATTTACAATTTAAAATAAACCCCATTCGATGTTCAGACGAGTGGGGTTTATTTATTTCTGGCGTACAGACGTCCCAAAAGGGCAAGCCCCTATGGTTAGTTACATCCCAAGCTTTGGCTTAGGAAGACTTTTGATTAAACTAGTGATTTTCTTTATTTTTTGAAGTCATTTTAGACATTGGCTAAAGTTTGATTTTATTTTAAAATTCATGAAAGTCTTGCTTAAAGGGTTTTGACCTTTAGGAATTTCAAGAAGGTGAAAGGATAAACTTAGAATTAGGTTTCTTGAAATGAGGGTCAAAGGCGGTGAAGTAGGAACACTTGATTTTGAGGGAAACTCATAGGTGCTCAAACTATCTATGTTAGAATTTACATTTTAGAAATCTAATTTTGTTTAAGTTTGATATTTTCATTAGAGAGTTTGGTTTTACATTCCAACACTTGTTGAAGGAATTGCCCGAAAGGTGAGGGCTTATATAGTGATTTGAAATCAACTATTGTCTCAGACACTAAAACTAAGGCGAGGACTACCGATAGATTATGCCTCGAAGCTAAGTCTAACGAATTACAAATTACACCTCATATGAGGCATAATCGGCCCAACCTCTAGATTTACTGTCCTGCCTGGAAAGGACTACCAGCTAGACCCTGCTAATCGCTTTTAAAACCATGTCGTCCGGTCATAATGCAAATGTAGAGTAGATGTCTATTTTTATTTAGAAGGTAGGACTTACAACTTGGATTTGAGAACAATATGCCTTTTTTATGTGGGGTATGCAGAATGCATACTCACAAATGTAGACTTTTTGTTATCTAGTGAGGGCTTTTCTACATAAGACACTTTTTTTGGGCTATGCATGTTTATTATAATTCTTGAAAACTTGACTTTGAAGGGAGCCATGAAATTTTCTTATTTAAAAGACAATAAGTCTGGATTGATTTTAGATTGTTTACAATTTAAATGGTAGAAAATTTATTTTATCCTAAGAGCCTATCGTATCACAAGTCCAGGCCACTCCAAAATAAAATAATAGAATAAACCTAAGAAAGAGGCATGCTTTTCTAATGCGCACCCAGTAAATAACCAACACATACTTGTATATAAACCAAAACATAAATATAAATAGTGTTCCAGTTATTACAAACAGTTTTGACAACTGAGTTGCCTGCCATTATACAACCCAATTAAATTTACAAACTCTACTTGTGAGGGTCTTCAAACTTTTCAAAGAGATCTTTAGGCTTTGCCTAAGGGTGTCAACTTTTGACCCAACCCAAAACCAGACCCGGACCCGACTCAGAAAAATCCGGGTTTTAGTAAACCCATTTGCGAAATGGGTTGGGTCCGGATTCAGATTTTTGACCCGTTTGAAAAACGGGTCGGATTTAGGTTGACCCGACAACCCGCGGGTCAACCTGAATTGACCCGTTTCGCAAACCCGCTGCTCATGTAGCGTCCCGTCAGGCTAGCTCGTTACGTCACGTCTGCGTCAGGTCCTGACTCCCGCGAACTCGCGCGCGTCCAGCCCGGCAAGCCCACACATCCGTGAAGTAGTGGATCCCGCGTTACCGCGTCCAGCTGGACCAACCAGCACTCGGCGCCTCGGCCCTCGGTGGATCCCGACATCCCGCGACCTACGTCCAGACTGACCAGGCGACCAGCCCGCACTCGGCACCTAAGCGGATCCCTCGTTCAGCCCGCACCAGCTCCCCAGGCTCGCTCGCGAGTCGCGACTTGGACTCCACCGCTGTCGCTCGCGATCCCGCATGGTCGCACTCGGGTCGGGTCGGGTTGGGTCAACCCGGCAACCCGAGTTGGTTGGGTCCGGGTTGAACTGTCCGACCCGTTTGCATAAAACGGGTCGGGTTCGGGTTGACCTGTTTAGATCCGGGTCAGCTTGGGTTCGACCCGGACCCGACCCGTCGACCCGAATTGACACCCCTAGCTTCGCCTCCAAAAAGGGTGTACCTTCCTCGATCCACCTTTTCTTCTAGTTCAAAACCCCACATGTTTTACATCCTATTTCTATTAAATACATTTGAAAAATATAAAAAACTCAAACCTGCAAAGTAGAGTTAGAAGCAATTTATATGATAATCAAATTACATTCCAAAATTGGCCTAGCTTAGAGTACTAAGCACCTACTTCTATCCTATTGGACATGTCAGTAGGCTAAGCACCTACTTCTATCCAAAAAAGGTGTACCTTCCTCGATCCACCTTTTCTTCTAGTTCAAAACCCCACATGTTTTACATCCTATTTCTATTAAATACATTTGAAAAATATAAAAAACTCAAACCTGCAAAGTAGAGTTAGAAGCAATTTATATGATAATCAAATTATATTCCAAAATTGGCCTAGCTTAGAGTGCTAAGCACCTACTTCTATCCTATTGGACATGTCACTTGGGGGGGTTAAGCAGCGCCTGCAGCAAACAGCATTATCATAATCATGATTTAATTTACCCCCACTTGGACATGGCCATCTGCACAGAAAAGCATGTATATATTTCTATACTAACCACTTAAGGGCAAATGCCCACAACGCATAATCCAAAAGTCATTCACGCTAAATCATCAATTACATGCGTACACATAGGAAAATTTTAATCCTAGTATGCCTAAGGGGTTGTGCACCTAAGTATATGAGGCTTCTGTGATATGTCACACAAAGGGTTATCTTAGAATTTGGATCTAAGGGAGAATGGCCCAACACATAACTTTTGGGCTATATGTTAAAAAATTCTTCTTAGCTTTGTAGCTAAGAAAAGAAAGTGGGAACCCAACATTTAGCTTTTGGGCTAAATGTTGGAGAACTCTCTATAACTTTTGGAGCTAAAGAGGGGAAAAATCTCCTATGATTTAGAAGTTGTAAGAGAGTTTGATCAAACTCATAGCTTTTAGGCTAAGGTTGAGAGGATTTTCTTAGACTTTTTGGAGTCCAAAGAAAAGAGAGGGTTGATTTGTATTTTTGGTCACAAGTCATTAAGAGTTATATAGACTTTTTAGGTGTCCAAAAAATTGGATACCTCCATCCAAGTTGGGTTTGATGAAAGAAATGGAAGATGAAAATATTTGTTGGCTTTGGCATCAACAAATGGATGGATTTAGTTCACTCAATGTTGGTTGAGTGAAAACCGGAATTTTCTACAACTCTTGAATTGTAGGAAGAGAGAATTTCCCTAAAATTTTGGGTTTGTAGAGAAGAAAAGAAGGTGCAACTTATGGGTTGCAAACTTCTGAATGCCCTGTGAACATTTGGTGTTCAAAGAGGAGGGGTGCACTCTCCTAATTCGGGTTTTTGGAGAGTGAAAGGAAACTTGAGTGTTCTCCTATAATTTCAGTTTATAGGAGAGGATAGAAGAAGATGCAACTTAGAGGTTGCAAGTAGGAAGAAACTCTTTGAACAATTGATGTTCAAAAAGAGGATATCAGCCCAATTTGTGTCGGGCAAATATCAGAATGAGACACATAGATTTCCACTATACATCATGAGAGTTTATTGGGCTTTTAGGTGCCCAAATAAAAAGGGTTCACTCATCTAACATGGGTTAGGAGAATGAGGAAGATGTGAGAATAATATTCCTACATTTAATATAGGAATATGATTTATTTTACCCATGAAGAGGATTTTGTTGGATGCAAACTCTCTCATAACTTTGAGATTAATGGATGGAGATATAACTTGAAAGCTACAAAACTTCTAAAACGTTTCTTTGAATATTTGATATTCAAAGAAAAGGGTTGCATCTTCTCAATACGGATTTGGGAGGATGAAAAAAGGTTCACAAGTACTCTTATAATCTTGGCTCATAAGAGGTAATGATTAGAATGCAACTAAAAGTTGCCAATTGAAGATGCACTTTGGACATTTAATGTCCAAAGAGAAGTTATCATCCACTTAATTTAGGCTAAGTGAACGGAGAAAGGGGACTTAGATTTAAATCCCAAATCAAGGATTCATTGGTTTTGTGTTCCAACAAATGAGTGATTTTGTAAACTCCTTACAACTTTAGAGTTGAAGAAGGGTTGTGTAACTTTGGAGTTACAAATATCTCACGAATGTTTCTTTGAATATTTGGTATTCAAAGAGAGGATCATTCACCTAATTGAAATCAAGTAAATGGAGTGGGACACTCATTTATTGATTTTGTGACTCAATAAATGAAGGATGTAGCTTAGGATTTGGTTCTAAGCTCCAAATGATTCATACAATGATATATTTGGAGACTTGAGAGATCTCAAATAATCATGCATGAAATAGGGAGGTTGTTTGTTGATTTTGTCTCAACAAACAAGAGATAAAACATCTAGGATTTTGATCTTAGGATTACATGATTCACAAGATGATTTTATTTATAACCCTTGAAGGTTTCAAATCATCATGCATGCAAGAAGTTAAATGTTTATTTGCTAGTTTTGTAGTCCAACAAATAATAAGAAGAAAACTTTAGAATTTGATTCTAGGTTTAAATGATTCACTTAGTGATATATTTAGAAACTTGAGGAGTCTCAAATCACTATGCATGAGAGGGCATTTGTTGGTTTCATGTTCCAACAAAAGAGGTAAAAAATTTGGGAGTTGGTTTCAAATTCCCACCAATTCATGGAAAGATGTGTTTGGGGCTAAAAGGAAGCTCCAAACAATCGTGAATAAGAGATTCAATATGTAGTTTTGTAACTACAAATTGAGAATGTCATCTACCTATATAGGTTAGGCAAATTAGATAGGATAGATTTAGCCTCCTAAGCCTAAGAAGGATATTCTCTCGTTGATCTTTGTGTCTCAAACGAAAGAAAGAAGTAGCTTAGATTTTGACTCTAAGCTCCAATATTTTCATATAATGATAAGTTGGAATTTTAGAGAATTCCAAATCATTATATAGAGTAGATATGTTCATTTGCTAACCTTGTATTGTCAGCAAATGAAAGGGGGATTTAGGATTTGTTCCTAAAGCCTTAGTAATTCAAGCAATGGGACATTTGAAGCTTCAAGGGACTCCAAAATGTCACATATGGAGATCTGTATGTTCGTTGATTTAGTGACTCAACAAACGAAGGATAAAGACGGTTTGTTGGTTTTATATTCCAACAAAAAGATGGATAGCTTAGAATTTAGTTCCAAGCTACAATGGTTAATGTGTAGGAGGAGCATTTGGAACTTTGGAGGGACTCCAAATACCACACATGAGGGAAGTGTTTGTTGATTTGATGCTCCAACAAACAAGGTAGAAGAGTTCAAAATTTGGCTTCAAACCCAAACAATTCATACTATGATGTACTTGGAGTCTTCGGAAATTTCAAGTAGTCACGCATGAAGGAGCGTATTATCATTCGCTAATTTTGTGTTATTAGCGATTGGAAAAGAAATTTAGGATTTGTTCCTAATGTCTTGATGGTTGAAAGCAACGGGATATTTTGGGGCCTTGAGGAAGCTCCAAAATGTCCCACATGAAGGGGAATGGACAAATGCTTGTTAATTTTGTATCAACGAACAAAACACCACGAACCTAAGATCTTGGTCCTAAGTTAAAATGTTTCATGCAATGAGGTGTTTGGAGCCATGAGGTGCTCCAAACCATTATGCATGGGGAATGGAAGATTTTATTAGAAAATTCTCAATTCATGAAACAATCTCTAAATCAATTTTTGGCATAATTTGAGAGGTTGGATATGATGGATTTGCTCATACTACCCTTTTTGGAAAGACAACACATGGCAACATCTAAGGAACCTAAAAACATAGAATGGAATCATCATTGGAATCCCTATGGATAGGTTCTAAGAATTAGTTTAATATAGTGTAAGGAAGACCTAGGAGTGAAGGCTTTCGATTTGTCTTTTCGAAAGCTTCACCATGTGCCTATGTTATGTGTTGATGCCCTTGACCCATCAACTTACAAACTACACTAAACATGCCTAACAAACTCCAATATGTGATGGGGTGTAATCTATAAGGTTCTTGAAGCCATAGAACACTCCATCTTTGCTTTGCAAGAATCCATGAGTTTGGTGGACACATTTATAGTATTGCAAATTGTAAGCGTACAAGGACCGTAGCCATTGACATAAAGCAAGTATTCAAATAGGCAATAGACTCATGCAAGCTCAATTTAACATTAAGAAATGAAAGCATGTAAGAAAGAAAAATTCGCTTTGACTCCCTAAATTTAGAGAAGTTCAATGATGTTTTTCAATCAACCTGTTAGTTAAAGGATTTGTAACATGATTCAAAAGTGCTCATGGACAATCGCACAACTTCATAAAAATGATTGAAATACATTCTTGAACATCTAACAAATTTAGAGGAGATAGTGGATGTCATGGCGGTACAAACCTATCACATGCATGTGCTAATTTTGTTGAAACATACAAGTTTAGGGATCTAATAACGCATGCCACGCTTAGTGAATAGACTCTACGCTTCAACACTTCATTCGACATCGAATGAGCCACTAAACCTAAGGTTTGATTGTAGGTAAAGGCACTAGACACAACATGAATGATATTACAGGCATTTGAGAGATATTGGATACCAATCCAACACTCCTTCACGCATTAGCATGCCTCTTTGGCTCTCACAAGAGAGCAAACAAGTGAAAAACACTTATTTTTCACTGTTTTCCGGAGAGGACAGCAAACAAAGGGATTTTGGGAGGCCAAAAATCAAAGTTTCTAGGGACCTAGGGCTTGGGGACGTCAACAACACATCAACGGTTAGGGGGGGCCTTAGGGCTTTGCCTAAGTTTTAATATTATACCTTTCTCGGGTTATCCAAGCGCTCCTATCCAAGCACTGTCCAAGCTCCAATTCAAGCTCCGAAGTTGCTCCAAGATCCAAAATTGCTCCAAGTTGCTGTTGGGAGCTTCCAAAAGCCCCCAAACTGCTGTCTTCTCCGTATGAACGCTTTCGGATGTGGATTTTGCTGGCGAGAAGTCGCCGGAGTTGATTTGGAAGGAAGAAAAGACTTCCAACCTCCTCTTCACATGACATCAACTCAGGGAAATGCTTGCATGAAGAGAAGGGTTCGGCTGGCCTAGAGAACCGAACGTAGAGGACTCGTGGCCAAGGGAAGAATGACGCCTTGGAGGCGTCGGGAGACCTGGACGGGGTCGGTCGGCCTGGAGAGCAAGGATACCATGCACGAAATCCCTCGCCTCTCTCTCCCACTCTCGTCTTTGCCTCGCTCAGGGTGAACGAAACCAGGGGAGCCGCAAATCCTGGAGGAAAATCGAGCTTCTCCCGCTCTCACCCTCTCTTGCTCTCTCTGTCGGGATGGGCCGCACGAAACAAAACAAAACGGGGGAGTCAAATGAGGCTCCCCTCTCTCTCGTTCTCCATGAGGCGCACAAACGGAGCCCATAGCCGCCCAACACATCCCATCTCACTGTTTCATTTCTTGAAACGAGAGAAAAAATCTACTTGAGTAGATTTTCTGCCCAATTGATGTGAAATTGGGTGGTATTTGAGGAGAGATCTCAGCCCTAGATCTCAAATTTTGATTTGAGAACCAAATTCAGCCCAAATTGATTGATTTGGGCTAAAATTGAGTTTGAATCGAACTCGACTTGGATCGATTTGGGTCCGATCGAGTTAATTTCATGAAATTGAACTTAAATCAGCGTCGAATTGGGCTCGACGACGCTCGACGAAGTTCGATTTAATTTGATTCAATTTAAATTTGATTAAATTGGATTTAATTTAATCAAATTGAGGCTTAATTTGGATCAACTTCGCCTCAACGACGGTTGATTGGGTCGATCGAGCATGATCGAGCCTAGTCGGGCTCGATCGGGGTCGGGTCAATATGAAAATGTTTGTCAACACCATTAACATCTTTAATCTTAAAAATGTAGTTAGAGTTCCTCCTTGCACTAGCGAAAGCTTGAAAGAATTTTGAATTACAATCACCTTCAACCACCCACTTGACCTTTGCACGCTATCTCCACCAAGTATTCAACCATGTCAAATTGGAATTTAGCTCTCCCACCTTTATTTTGAGAATCCATCTTTCATCAGCCGAAAGTCCTCCATCATTAGCTTTTTCTTCTAATAGCTTTTCAATTTCCTTCAACAAACTATCTTTCATCTGAACTAATGATTTATGCTTAGATTTACTCCAATAAAACAAGGCCTTCAAAGATCTTCTCATTTTTGAATTCAGGATTTGAGCAAACTTTCCAACTGATTTCTTCATCCATACACCTCTCACTACAGCATATGATGCCGGAATAGAAGCCCATACATCTTCAAATTTAATAGCTTTCTTATACAATGGGTTGAATTCCAAGAGATTTAATATAATCAAACAATGATCCGAAGCAATTCTAGCCAGATGCCTAATCACCATCCGATGGGAAGGGCTTAATGCAGGGGAATTCAAAAAACATCTACCCAATCTTTCTAGGATATGATCAGCTCCAGTCTTGTTGTTACACCAAGTGAACTTGGACCCAACACACCCCACTCCATTAAAATCATTGCTAGCAAAAAAATCTTTCATTTCCTTAGGACCTTGAGAAAAGATAAATCTTTTCCCACTCCTTTTGTCTTTTTTAGCAAGAAGGCAATTAAAATCTCCTCCTACCACAATTGGCAAATCCTTGGAAGAATAAAGTTCAACCTTCCTCCAAAGGCTCCTCCTCTTGTAAACATCCTTACTCCCATAAACAGATCCAATCCTCTATCTTCCTTTATTGAGAACATCCTACTCATCAATAACAAGTTGATGAGAAGACTCCAAAACATTAAAAGAAGCCAAACTAGACTTCCATACCACCAGAATTCCACCTGACAATCCCTCAAATGGAACTTGGAAAAAATCTCAATCAGCACCAATTAGCAAATTTACATCCCTTCAATCAACCATAGATAATTTTGTTTCCAACAATCCCAAAAAGAAGACATCATTTTCCTTCACAAAGTCCTTAAGGTATAGAAAAGCTATTCTTTTCATAGCTCCTCTACAATTCCAGAAAGCAATAGAAGACATAAATTGTACAAGATGGGATGATATCCCCACTTTATCTTTATGTTCTCCATCCATTCTCCTACTCCCAGGAGCCAATTTAATAAGACCCAACCCTTTGAGCTGTTTAGACTCTTTCTTCTTTCCAATAGAAGAACCACCTTCCTTAAAGCCCAGATCTTCATTTAACACCTCCATTCCCTTCTCCATTCTACTATTGTCACCCATAAAACTAGGAGACATAACCTTATCTGAACAAATTACCTCCCCTTCCTCTACCAAATCATCTAAAACTTTATATTTATTTTCATCAATAGTAAGAACAGAAGAATAAGAAACCATACCCACTGCAATTTCTGTGTCTAATAGTTGATCAGAACACTCCTGAATTGTTTTTGAAACAGAAATACTTCTACAGTTTGCATTCCTTCTAATGTAAGCAAAAATTTGGGAGATGGCCCCAAAATTTTGCAAGCAAAATAAGACCATCCTAGATAATAGAAAATACTCTAAAAACTCAAAATCAATCAAAATACAACTTCATTTTATAATTTAAAATAACTCTTACAACTCTTGACACTTACAAATGACACTTATAAACTTGGACACAAACAACCTAAACTTGCATTCCTTGAGACGAAAGATACTGATGGCGTCGATCTTGCGGAGAAAAGAAATATGTTAGAACCCAAGAAGAAATGGAGGAGAAGCTCGCAAGCTTTCCTAGACAAGGAGAGGAAGAAGTAGCATAGCTCGCAAGCTATCCAAGAAAACCCTCAGGTTTCTTTCCAAAAATCATTCATATAACCATTCTTTTAACATCCCAAACATCTCCTATTTATAGGACCAAAGAGGTCAGCCAAATAGCCCTTTAAAACTACAAATTAATCTTATTAAAGTATGAAAATTGAAGGCCATAAGTCACCAAATAGAAGACCAATAGACAGCA
The DNA here is from genome assembly GCF_001605985.2 of Dendrobium catenatum. Taxonomy (NCBI): domain Eukaryota; kingdom Viridiplantae; phylum Streptophyta; class Magnoliopsida; order Asparagales; family Orchidaceae; genus Dendrobium; species Dendrobium catenatum. The sequence goes on along the minus strand of NW_021319898.1, from coordinate 93,573 downwards.
GGAATTCTACAGGAAACTGCACTAAAAACAGTGGAAAGACTCATGGAATTCCCCCCCAAACAGTATTAAATAAATCTATTAGTTTTAGGAAAATGAAAGGCCAACAGTCACATGCATCAGCCCCCAAACTGTACAGCAAAACATAGAAGAAAAGCCATGGGAACCAAGCAGCAGATTCACGGAATCAAGCAGCCAGCTGCAAGAAACAAGGGGGAAAGGCACGGGAAACAGCCAGCCAGCACAAGAAACCAAACAGCCATCTGTGGGAATCAAGGGGCCAAGGCACGGAAAAGTTTTCCAGCACAGGAAACCAAAAGCCAGCCACGGAAACCCAAGGGACAAGCACAGAAAAATCAGCCAGCATAAGATAACAAATAGACAATAGGAGGAGAAGAGACTCTAGTGGAGAAACCAAATAGACACAAGAATAAACCAAAGAGACAAAGGGAAAAGGGGGAATGAATCTAATAATTCTTCAATTTATGAGTTTAAGACACTCTACTAGATATTAATGAGCTGACATCTAGTAGAGGAAATTAAAACTCACCAATAATAAAATCCAACTTGTTTTGACCCCCCCTTTGCCTACATCAGACTCCCCTACTTGAAAAACTCATCTCCCGATGAGTTGCCTTTTGCTTTCTTCCGATGAGGCAAAGACGGTGCATCCAACTCTTGAATCTTTGCTTCAAATTTCTTCAAAATTTCTTCTTATTTTTTCTCGAATTGTTCTTGAAGATATTTTTTCCTTTTCTCGTATTTCTCATCACATAAGAACATGTGATATTGAAGTTTATATAATTTGTCTTGTAGCGAATCTGTTGAATCTCCTTCAGTCAGAACCCATCTGTCCATCGGAAGAGGGACTTCAATATCTTCTGGCCTGCTTTCTTCTTTGACCGAATCAATCTTTTTGTCATTTTCCATTTTTCTAAAAGACTCAACAAAATTTAAATTACTTGACACCACAGACTTACACGACAACTACTACGACTCACCAAGACACACACAACTTCTCTGATACCAAATTAATGTAAGAAAAAAATTGGGAGAGGGCCCCAAATTTTTGCAAGCAAAATAAGACCTTCCTAGATAATAGAAAATACTCCAAATACTCAAAATCAAGCAAAATATGACTTCATTTTATAATTTAAAACAACTCTTACAACTTTTGAAACTTACAAATGACACTTATAACCTAAACTTGCATTCCTTGAGACGAAAGATACTGATGGCGTCGATCTTGCGGAGAAAAGAAATAAGTTAGAACCCAAGAAGAAATGGAGGAGAAGCTCGCAAGCTTTCCTAGACAAGGAGACGAAGAAGTGGCAAAGCTCGCAAGCTATCCAAGAAAAACCTCAGGTTTCTTTCCAAAAATCATTCATATAACCATCATTTTAACATCCCAAACATCTCCTATTTATAGGACCAAAGAGGGCAGCCAAACAGCCCTTTAAAACTACTAATTAATCTTATTAAAGTAGGGAAATAGAAGGTCATAAGTCACCAAATAGAAGACCAATAGACAGCAGGAATTCTATAGGAAAGCTGCACATAAAACAGTGGAAAGACTCATGGAATTGCCCCCCAAACAGCATTAAATAAATCTATTAGATTTAGGAAAATGAAAGGCCAACAGTCACATACATCAGCCCCCAAACTGTACAGCAAAACATAGAAGAAAAGCCATGGGAACCAAGCAGCAGATTCACGGAACCAGGCAGCCAGCCGCAGGAAACAAGGGGGAAAGGCACGGGAAACAGCCAGCCAGCACAGGAAACCAAATAGCCATCTATGGGAACCAAGGGGCCAAGGCACGGGAAAGTTTCCCAGCACATGAAACCAAAAGCCAGCCATGGGAACCCAAAGGACAAGCATGGAAAAATCAGCCAGCACAAGAAAACAAATAGACAAGGGGAGGAGAAGAGACTCTAGTGGAGAAACCAAAGAGACGCAAGAAGAAACCAAAAAAGACAAAGGAAAAGGAGGAATGAATCTAATAATTCTTCAATTTATGAGTTTAAGACACTCTACTAGATATTAATGAACTGACATCTAGTAGAGGAAATTAAAACTCACCAATAATAAAATCCAACTTGTTTTGACCCCCCTTTGCCTACATCACCTTCCAGTGTTGAAGTAGAAACAGCACTTTCATTCAGAACCTTATCAACCTCTGGATCCTTCACAACAGGATCAGCATTCTTCAGTTCAATTTCAGGAGGCTTCAAAGGAGCAGCACCCTTCTTCACATCCTCCTTCAATGGAAGATGTTCAAATTTCCTAAACCCATTGCTTTTATAACTTTTCTTCCCATAATTAACGTGTATCCAAGGACCGTATTAAGCAATATTTGAACCAATTTCACTAACAGTCCCATTAGTAGTTTTAGAATTCACCAATTGAGATGAGCTAACATTTGTTTTTGAAATGCCTTTAGGATTAGAAGCCTAATCCACCTCCAACAAAGTATCCAAACACTGTTTCTTTAAGTGCCCAATCTTACCACAATTAAAGCAAAAGTTAGGAATTCTTTCATGCTCTATTTTTTTGAAAAAACCTTCCAGAACTTCCTTCTATCCAGACAACAAATGACAACTAGCTATCCAACTTAATGCGAACACAAATTCTTGCAAATTTTCTTCTCCCCCATTGGAACATGTTTCCATCATTCATATACGGCTTACCAACCATGGAGGCAATCCTGCATATATTAATCTCATCCCAACATTGTAACGGTAAATTTGGCATTTTAATCCATACGGGAGCCGACAGTCCCTTCAAAGAGATAGGAGAAAATGATTGAGACCATCTATCCAATCCAATAATATGTCCACTAACATACCAAGGACCATTAGAAAAGACTGGTTTTAATGCTTCCAGTTCATGAAATGCACATAGAACCCATCCCATACCAAGCATTGTGATGTGGGCAACTAGATTAGAAAGAGCCAAGAGGGGAGAACACCAGGACTAGTAGAACATGACTTGATTCAACACTTAGAATACCAACATCTAAACAAACTTAAAGAACAAACAAAAGCCAAACAAATGAAATAAAATTAAAATTAAAAAACAACTACCCTTAGAACAACCGGTAAGTTGTTTCCTCACATGCAACGAAAAAGTAAGCAATATAAAGAAGGGTTTAAGGGCTTTCAAACCAATGGTCCACCACAGCTACAAGGTCCAACGTCCACCAAAACTCCTCTGGCAAATGCTACCAAATAAGCCAACAAACACCTCCAATAGCTTAAGAAGAAAAATACAAGTTGAGTGGAACTTGCAGAGAGAAGAAAGAGGTTAAAAGCCCAAGACGAAATAGAAGGGAGGAAGAGAGAAATGGAACAAGCTCTCAAACTTTTCCAAAAAGAAAGAAGAAACCCTCAGGTTTTTTAAGAGACTTTTACTCAAACAATCAACAACCTTTTATGCTTCAAAACACATCAAATTTATAGGAGAAAAGGGGGCAGCCAAACCGCCTCCAATCGAACCAATCAGATAAGGGGAAATGGAAGGCCAACATTCATTCCAAAAACAGCAACCGAACAGCCACACAGAAAATCGAAAAAAGCAGCCAAGGGGGAAGGAACGGATGGCCAGGGGAATCGGGACAGGCAGCCAACGGAACCGGAACAGCAGCCAGGAGAACCGGAACAGGCAGCCAGGCAGGGAAAATCGAAGGGCCACAGAGAAGGGAAAAGGAAAAGAGACACTCCACTTAATAAGCTAAAAAAGAGAACTTCCCAACACAATGAGCTGAAAAGTAGCAACTCAAACATTAATGAGCTAACACATAGTAGCTAAAAAAATACAGCCAAAAATCGGAGTAGCCAAGCCCAACCCGAGAGCAACCAGCAGCCAAAGAACCAAGGAACCCAAATAGCTAGCACACCCAAAGTTTGTCAAGCCCAAGCACAACCTACTCATGATCATTGGATGCTTTCCATCATAGGGTAGAATAAAAAAAAAATCAAAAAAAAAAAAAAAACTATAGCATTCAAATTACAATAAAAAAACTAAATTAACCTAAAATTTGCATGCATCACATTGTAAGATGAAATTTTCCATATTGAGACCATTATCTCCTTAACTCCATACTAACCACATGAAATGGAACATTCTCACCAAACACCTTGACCACTATTGAATTCCGAAGTTTATCTGAATTCTCCACTTCATTCTGTAAATGCAATTTGATCACTGAACCTTCTCCAGCAAATCCTTCCCCATAATCCAGATCCGTAACATTAACATTTGACTTTTTGCTCAAGCATTCTACAATACATTACTAGATGGTAGCTTAGTTACAACAGGTTGATTATCAACTATATTTCCCTCATTCAGCTCCCCTACTTCACAGAGATGATCTTTCTCCAAAACCGCCACCTTATCAACTTCCTGTGTAAGATCAGAAGAATTCGACTTCATAGAAACATCAGCCACCAAAACAGTCTCACCAGGAATTTTCAATCCCAAATTTGAATTAGACCAAGTAGAACCAACACCAATAGAATTCATATTAATTCTAGAATCCAGAAGAGGCCTAGATTTATGTGAAACATTAACCAAACTTTCTGCAGCTAAATTTTTTTCTTTACCTATGATTTCAATAGGTTTTTTCGGCTTATTACATCGATTGTCTTCATCTGCCTTCTTCTGCTACTGGTGAGAGGGTGAAATAGAAAGGAATGGTGGGGAAAATTAGATGTCCGAGTTGTGAAATAGGGGGAATTAGAATTCTTCTCCATATCCTATTCCATAAAGGGCTAAATCCATTTTATGGTTTTACCTAGTCAATTGGCTGGATTCTAGTTCTTATTACATCGATTGTCTTCATCTGCCTTCTTCTGCTACTGGTGAGAGGGTGAAATAGAAAGGAATGGTGGGGAAAATTAGATGTCCGAGTTGTGAAATAGGGGGAATTAGAATTCTTCTCCATATCCTATTCCATAAAGGGCTAAATCCATTTTATGGTTTTACCTAGTCAATTGGCTGGATTCTAGTTCTTATTACATCGATTGTCTTCATCTGCCTTCTTCTGCTACTGGTGAGAGGGTGAAATAGAAAGGAATGGTGGGGAAAATTAGATGTCCGAGTTGTGAAATAGGGGGAATTAGAATTCTTCTCCATATCCTATTCCATAAAGGGCTAAATCCATTTTATGGTTTTACCTAGTCAATTGGCTGGATTCTAGTTCTTATTACATCGATTGTCTTCATCTGCCTTCTTCTGCTACTGGTGAGAGGGTGAAATAGAAAGGAATGGTGGGGAAAATTAGATGTCCGAGTTGTGAAATAGGGGGAATTAGAATTCTTCTCCATATCCTATTCCATAAAGGGCTAAATCCATTTTATGGTTTTACCTAGTCAATTGGCTGGATTCTAGTTCTTATTACATCGATTGTCTTCATCTGCCTTCTTCTGCTACTGGTGAGAGGGTGAAATAGAAAGGAATGGTGGGGAAAATTAGATGTCCGAGTTGTGAAATAGGGGGAATTAGAATTCTTCTCCATATCCTATTCCATAAAGGGCTAAATCCATTTTATGGTTTTACCTAGTCAATTGGCTGGATTCTAGTTCTTATTACATCGATTGTCTTCATCTGCCTTCTTCTGCTACTGGTGAGAGGGTGAAATAGAAAGGAATGGTGGGGAAAATTAGATGTCCGAGTTGTGAAATAGGGGGAATTAGAATTCTTCTCCATATCCTATTCCATAAAGGGCTAAATCCATTTTATGGTTTTACCTAGTCAATTGGCTGGATTCTAGTTCTTATTACATCGATTGTCTTCATCTGCCTTCTTCTGCTACTGGTGAGAGGGTGAAATAGAAAGGAATGGTGGGGAAAATTAGATGTCCGAGTTGTGAAATAGGGGGAATTAGAATTCTTCTCCATATCCTATTCCATAAAGGGCTAAATCCATTTTATGGTTTTACCTAGTCAATTGGCTGGATTCTAGTTCTTATTACATCGATTGTCTTCATCTGCCTTCTTCTGCTACTGGTGAGAGGGTGAAATAGAAAGGAATGGTGGGGAAAATTAGATGTCCGAGTTGTGAAATAGGGGGAATTAGAATTCTTCTCCATATCCTATTCCATAAAGGGCTAAATCCATTTTATGGTTTTACCTAGTCAATTGGCTGGATTCTAGTTCTTATTACATCGATTGTCTTCATCTGCCTTCTTCTGCTACTGGTGAGAGGGTGAAATAGAAAGGAATGGTGGGGAAAATTAGATGTCCGAGTTGTGAAATAGGGGGAATTAGAATTCTTCTCCATATCCTATTCCATAAAGGGCTAAATCCATTTTATGGTTTTACCTAGTCAATTGGCTGGATTCTAGTTCTTATTACATCGATTGTCTTCATCTGCCTTCTTCTGCTACTGGTGAGAGGGTGAAATAGAAAGGAATGGTGGGGAAAATTAGATGTCCGAGTTGTGAAATAGGGGGAATTAGAATTCTTCTCCATATCCTATTCCATAAAGGGCTAAATCCATTTTATGGTTTTACCTAGTCAATTGGCTGGATTCTAGTTCTTATTACATCGATTGTCTTCATCTGCCTTCTTCTGCTACTGGTGAGAGGGTGAAATAGAAAGGAATGGTGGGGAAAATTAGATGTCCGAGTTGTGAAATAGGGGGAATTAGAATTCTTCTCCATATCCTATTCCATAAAGGGCTAAATCCATTTTATGGTTTTACCTAGTCAATTGGCTGGATTCTAGTTCTTATTACATCGATTGTCTTCATCTGCCTTCTTCTGCTACTGGTGAGAGGGTGAAATAGAAAGGAATGGTGGGGAAAATTAGATGTCCGAGTTGTGAAATAGGGGGAATTAGAATTCTTCTCCATATCCTATTCCATAAAGGGCTAAATCCATTTTATGGTTTTACCTAGTCAATTGGCTGGATTCTAGTTCTTATTACATCGATTGTCTTCATCTGCCTTCTTCTGCTACTGGTGAGAGGGTGAAATAGAAAGGAATGGTGGGGAAAATTAGATGTCCGAGTTGTGAAATAGGGGGAATTAGAATTCTTCTCCATATCCTATTCCATAAAGGGCTAAATCCATTTTATGGTTTTACCTAGTCAATTGGCTGGATTCTAGTTCTTATTACATCGATTGTCTTCATCTGCCTTCTTCTGCTACTGGTGAGAGGGTGAAATAGAAAGGAATGGTGGGGAAAATTAGATGTCCGAGTTGTGAAATAGGGGGAATTAGAATTCTTCTCCATATCCTATTCCATAAAGGGCTAAATCCATTTTATGGTTTTACCTAGTCAATTGGCTGGATTCTAGTTCTTATTACATCGATTGTCTTCATCTGCCTTCTTCTGCTACTGGTGAGAGGGTGAAATAGAAAGGAATGGTGGGGAAAATTAGATGTCCGAGTTGTGAAATAGGGGGAATTAGAATTCTTCTCCATATCCTATTCCATAAAGGGCTAAATCCATTTTATGGTTTTACCTAGTCAATTGGCTGGATTCTAGTTCTTATTACATCGATTGTCTTCATCTGCCTTCTTCTGCTACTGGTGAGAGGGTGAAATAGAAAGGAATGGTGGGGAAAATTAGATGTCCGAGTTGTGAAATAGGGGGAATTAGAATTCTTCTCCATATCCTATTCCATAAAGGGCTAAATCCATTTTATGGTTTTACCTAGTCAATTGGCTGGATTCTAGTTCTTATTACATCGATTGTCTTCATCTGCCTTCTTCTGCTACTGGTGAGAGGGTGAAATAGAAAGGAATGGTGGGGAAAATTAGATGTCCGAGTTGTGAAATAGGGGGAATTAGAATTCTTCTCCATATCCTATTCCATAAAGGGCTAAATCCATTTTATGGTTTTACCTAGTCAATTGGCTGGATTCTAGTTCTTATTACATCGATTGTCTTCATCTGCCTTCTTCTGCTACTGGTGAGAGGGTGAAATAGAAAGGAATGGTGGGGAAAATTAGATGTCCGAGTTGTGAAATAGGGGGAATTAGAATTCTTCTCCATATCCTATTCCATAAAGGGCTAAATCCATTTTATGGTTTTACCTAGTCAATTGGCTGGATTCTAGTTCTTATTACATCGATTGTCTTCATCTGCCTTCTTCTGCTACTGGTGAGAGGGTGAAATAGAAAGGAATGGTGGGGAAAATTAGATGTCCGAGTTGTGAAATAGGGGGAATTAGAATTCTTCTCCATATCCTATTCCATAAAGGGCTAAATCCATTTTATGGTTTTACCTAGTCAATTGGCTGGATTCTAGTTCTTATTACATCGATTGTCTTCATCTGCCTTCTTCTGCTACTGGTGAGAGGGTGAAATAGAAAGGAATGGTGGGGAAAATTAGATGTCCGAGTTGTGAAATAGGGGGAATTAGAATTCTTCTCCATATCCTATTCCATAAAGGGCTAAATCCATTTTATGGTTTTACCTAGTCAATTGGCTGGATTCTAGTTCTTATTACATCGATTGTCTTCATCTGCCTTCTTCTGCTACTGGTGAGAGGGTGAAATAGAAAGGAATGGTGGGGAAAATTAGATGTCCGAGTTGTGAAATAGGGGGAATTAGAATTCTTCTCCATATCCTATTCCATAAAGGGCTAAATCCATTTTATGGTTTTACCTAGTCAATTGGCTGGATTCTAGTTCTTATTACATCGATTGTCTTCATCTGCCTTCTTCTGCTACTGGTGAGAGGGTGAAATAGAAAGGAATGGTGGGGAAAATTAGATGTCCGAGTTGTGAAATAGGGGGAATTAGAATTCTTCTCCATATCCTATTCCATAAAGGGCTAAATCCATTTTATGGTTTTACCTAGTCAATTGGCTGGATTCTAGTTCTTATTACATCGATTGTCTTCATCTGCCTTCTTCTGCTACTGGTGAGAGGGTGAAATAGAAAGGAATGGTGGGGAAAATTAGATGTCCGAGTTGTGAAATAGGGGGAATTAGAATTCTTCTCCATATCCTATTCCATAAAGGGCTAAATCCATTTTATGGTTTTACCTAGTCAATTGGCTGGATTCTAGTTCTTATTACATCGATTGTCTTCATCTGCCTTCTTCTGCTACTGGTGAGAGGGTGAAATAGAAAGGAATGGTGGGGAAAATTAGATGTCCGAGTTGTGAAATAGGGGGAATTAGAATTCTTCTCCATATCCTATTCCATAAAGGGCTAAATCCATTTTATGGTTTTACCTAGTCAATTGGCTGGATTCTAGTTCTTATTACATCGATTGTCTTCATCTGCCTTCTTCTGCTACTGGTGAGAGGGTGAAATAGAAAGGAATGGTGGGGAAAATTAGATGTCCGAGTTGTGAAATAGGGGGAATTAGAATTCTTCTCCATATCCTATTCCATAAAGGGCTAAATCCATTTTATGGTTTTACCTAGTCAATTGGCTGGATTCTAGTTCTTATTACATCGATTGTCTTCATCTGCCTTCTTCTGCTACTGGTGAGAGGGTGAAATAGAAAGGAATGGTGGGGAAAATTAGATGTCCGAGTTGTGAAATAGGGGGAATTAGAATTCTTCTCCATATCCTATTCCATAAAGGGCTAAATCCATTTTATGGTTTTACCTAGTCAATTGGCTGGATTCTAGTTCTTATTACATCGATTGTCTTCATCTGCCTTCTTCTGCTACTGGTGAGAGGGTGAAATAGAAAGGAATGGTGGGGAAAATTAGATGTCCGAGTTGTGAAATAGGGGGAATTAGAATTCTTCTCCATATCCTATTCCATAAAGGGCTAAATCCATTTTATGGTTTTACCTAGTCAATTGGCTGGATTCTAGTTCTTATTACATCGATTGTCTTCATCTGCCTTCTTCTGCTACTGGTGAGAGGGTGAAATAGAAAGGAATGGTGGGGAAAATTAGATGTCCGAGTTGTGAAATAGGGGGAATTAGAATTCTTCTCCATATCCTATTCCATAAAGGGCTAAATCCATTTTATGGTTTTACCTAGTCAATTGGCTGGATTCTAGTTCTTATTACATCGATTGTCTTCATCTGCCTTCTTCTGCTACTGGTGAGAGGGTGAAATAGAAAGGAATGGTGGGGAAAATTAGATGTCCGAGTTGTGAAATAGGGGGAATTAGAATTCTTCTCCATATCCTATTCCATAAAGGGCTAAATCCATTTTATGGTTTTACCTAGTCAATTGGCTGGATTCTAGTTCTTATTACATCGATTGTCTTCATCTGCCTTCTTCTGCTACTGGTGAGAGGGTGAAATAGAAAGGAATGGTGGGGAAAATTAGATGTCCGAGTTGTGAAATAGGGGGAATTAGAATTCTTCTCCATATCCTATTCCATAAAGGGCTAAATCCATTTTATGGTTTTACCTAGTCAATTGGCTGGATTCTAGTTCTTATTACATCGATTGTCTTCATCTGCCTTCTTCTGCTACTGGTGAGAGGGTGAAATAGAAAGGAATGGTGGGGAAAATTAGATGTCCGAGTTGTGAAATAGGGGGAATTAGAATTCTTCTCCATATCCTATTCCATAAAGGGCTAAATCCATTTTATGGTTTTACCTAGTCAATTGGCTGGATTCTAGTTCTTATTACATCGATTGTCTTCATCTGCCTTCTTCTGCTACTGGTGAGAGGGTGAAATAGAAAGGAATGGTGGGGAAAATTAGATGTCCGAGTTGTGAAATAGGGGGAATTAGAATTCTTCTCCATATCCTATTCCATAAAGGGCTAAATCCATTTTATGGTTTTACCTAGTCAATTGGCTGGATTCTAGTTCTTATTACATCGATTGTCTTCATCTGCCTTCTTCTGCTACTGGTGAGAGGGTGAAATAGAAAGGAATGGTGGGGAAAATTAGATGTCCGAGTTGTGAAATAGGGGGAATTAGAATTCTTCTCCATATCCTATTCCATAAAGGGCTAAATCCATTTTATGGTTTTACCTAGTCAATTGGCTGGATTCTAGTTCTTATTACATCGATTGTCTTCATCTGCCTTCTTCTGCTACTGGTGAGAGGGTGAAATAGAAAGGAATGGTGGGGAAAATTAGATGTCCGAGTTGTGAAATAGGGGGAATTAGAATTCTTCTCCATATCCTATTCCATAAAGGGCTAAATCCATTTTATGGTTTTACCTAGTCAATTGGCTGGATTCTAGTTCTTATTACATCGATTGTCTTCATCTGCCTTCTTCTGCTACTGGTGAGAGGGTGAAATAGAAAGGAATGGTGGGGAAAATTAGATGTCCGAGTTGTGAAATAGGGGGAATTAGAATTCTTCTCCATATCCTATTCCATAAAGGGCTAAATCCATTTTATGGTTTTACCTAGTCAATTGGCTGGATTCTAGTTCTTATTACATCGATTGTCTTCATCTGCCTTCTTCTGCTACTGGTGAGAGGGTGAAATAGAAAGGAATGGTGGGGAAAATTAGATGTCCGAGTTGTGAAATAGGGGGAATTAGAATTCTTCTCCATATCCTATTCCATAAAGGGCTAAATCCATTTTATGGTTTTACCTAGTCAATTGGCTGGATTCTAGTTCTTATTACATCGATTGTCTTCATCTGCCTTCTTCTGCTACTGGTGAGAGGGTGAAATAGAAAGGAATGGTGGGGAAAATTAGATGTCCGAGTTGTGAAATAGGGGGAATTAGAATTCTTCTCCATATCCTATTCCATAAAGGGCTAAATCCATTTTATGGTTTTACCTAGTCAATTGGCTGGATTCTAGTTCTTATTACATCGATTGTCTTCATCTGCCTTCTTCTGCTACTGGTGAGAGGGTGAAATAGAAAGGAATGGTGGGGAAAATTAGATGTCCGAGTTGTGAAATAGGGGGAATTAGAATTCTTCTCCATATCCTATTCCATAAAGGGCTAAATCCATTTTATGGTTTTACCTAGTCAATTGGCTGGATTCTAGTTCTTATTACATCGATTGTCTTCATCTGCCTTCTTCTGCTACTGGTGAGAGGGTGAAATAGAAAGGAATGGTGGGGAAAATTAGATGTCCGAGTTGTGAAATAGGGGGAATTAGAATTCTTCTCCATATCCTATTCCATAAAGGGCTAAATCCATTTTATGGTTTTACCTAGTCAATTGGCTGGATTCTAGTTCTTATTACATCGATTGTCTTCATCTGCCTTCTTCTGCTACTGGTGAGAGGGTGAAATAGAAAGGAATGGTGGGGAAAATTAGATGTCCGAGTTGTGAAATAGGGGGAATTAGAATTCTTCTCCATATCCTATTCCATAAAGGGCTAAATCCATTTTATGGTTTTACCTAGTCAATTGGCTGGATTCTAGTTCTTATTACATCGATTGTCTTCATCTGCCTTCTTCTGCTACTGGTGAGAGGGTGAAATAGAAAGGAATGGTGGGGAAAATTAGATGTCCGAGTTGTGAAATAGGGGGAATTAGAATTCTTCTCCATATCCTATTCCATAAAGGGCTAAATCCATTTTATGGTTTTACCTAGTCAATTGGCTGGATTCTAGTTCTTATTACATCGATTGTCTTCATCTGCCTTCTTCTGCTACTGGTGAGAGGGTGAAATAGAAAGGAATGGTGGGGAAAATTAGATGTCCGAGTTGTGAAATAGGGGGAATTAGAATTCTTCTCCATATCCTATTCCATAAAGGGCTAAATCCATTTTATGGTTTTACCTAGTCAATTGGCTGGATTCTAGTTCTTATTACATCGATTGTCTTCATCTGCCTTCTTCTGCTACTGGTGAGAGGGTGAAATAGAAAGGAATGGTGGGGAAAATTAGATGTCCGAGTTGTGAAATAGGGGGAATTAGAATTCTTCTCCATATCCTATTCCATAAAGGGCTAAATCCATTTTATGGTTTTACCTAGTCAATTGGCTGGATTCTAGTTCTTATTACATCGATTGTCTTCATCTGCCTTCTTCTGCTACTGGTGAGAGGGTGAAATAGAAAGGAATGGTGGGGAAAATTAGATGTCCGAGTTGTGAAATAGGGGGAATTAGAATTCTTCTCCATATCCTATTCCATAAAGGGCTAAATCCATTTTATGGTTTTACCTAGTCAATTGGCTGGATTCTAGTTCTTATTACATCGATTGTCTTCATCTGCCTTCTTCTGCTACTGGTGAGAGGGTGAAATAGAAAGGAATGGTGGGGAAAATTAGATGTCCGAGTTGTGAAATAGGGGGAATTAGAATTCTTCTCCATATCCTATTCCATAAAGGGCTAAATCCATTTTATGGTTTTACCTAGTCAATTGGCTGGATTCTAGTTCTTATTACATCGATTGTCTTCATCTGCCTTCTTCTGCTACTGGTGAGAGGGTGAAATAGAAAGGAATGGTGGGGAAAATTAGATGTCCGAGTTGTGAAATAGGGGGAATTAGAATTCTTCTCCATATCCTATTCCATAAAGGGCTAAATCCATTTTATGGTTTTACCTAGTCAATTGGCTGGATTCTAGTTCTTATTACATCGATTGTCTTCATCTGCCTTCTTCTGCTACTGGTGAGAGGGTGAAATAGAAAGGAATGGTGGGGAAAATTAGATGTCCGAGTTGTGAAATAGGGGGAATTAGAATTCTTCTCCATATCCTATTCCATAAAGGGCTAAATCCATTTTATGGTTTTACCTAGTCAATTGGCTGGATTCTAGTTCTTATTACATCGATTGTCTTCATCTGCCTTCTTCTGCTACTGGTGAGAGGGTGAAATAGAAAGGAATGGTGGGGAAAATTAGATGTCCGAGTTGTGAAATAGGGGGAATTAGAATTCTTCTCCATATCCTATTCCATAAAGGGCTAAATCCATTTTATGGTTTTACCTAGTCAATTGGCTGGATTCTAGTTCTTATTACATCGATTGTCTTCATCTGCCTTCTTCTGCTACTGGTGAGAGGGTGAAATAGAAAGGAATGGTGGGGAAAATTAGATGTCCGAGTTGTGAAATAGGGGGAATTAGAATTCTTCTCCATATCCTATTCCATAAAGGGCTAAATCCATTTTATGGTTTTACCTAGTCAATTGGCTGGATTCTAGTTCTTATTACATCGATTGTCTTCATCTGCCTTCTTCTGCTACTGGTGAGAGGGTGAAATAGAAAGGAATGGTGGGGAAAATTAGATGTCCGAGTTGTGAAATAGGGGGAATTAGAATTCTTCTCCATATCCTATTCCATAAAGGGCTAAATCCATTTTATGGTTTTACCTAGTCAATTGGCTGGATTCTAGTTCTTATCTAATGAAACTTTCATTACTACGTGCCTTAGCTAGTTCTATCTTTCTTTCCCTCTTACGAATCTCTCAAGTAGCTTGGCAGAGAGCCGTGAAAAGCTCTCGGCTATTGAGAGGTTACCATAAGAAGGTTATCCTCGTAGCCACTAATGGTCTGACCAAGGAAGCTTGCAAATTAGCATACTTGTTCTCAAAGGAAGTAGTGAGGATGGAGGATGAAGGAAGAACACCTTACTAGTCTCAAAAGAATTTTAACCTTATTCATAAAAAAAGAAATTACTTTTCCCTTTGGCAATAAACAGTACAGAATAAATTAAGAATAACACGCACCACCACAACTAATAGTTTTCTTTTGAAATTCAATATTGAAATATTATCCATCACATGTCCGATCTGACTGAACGAAGAAGGATGGAACCTGACTTTTCTCTTTCAGAAGGAAATCTGTGGATAGGAGCGATAAGGTGACGGAACCAAAGAGAATTGAAAGAGTACCTTGCGGGGCCGATAACCTTTGACCGGTGTAAGCTCTTGTAGCATCGAACTTATTCAAGCTTGAACTCAATCATTCCAATAAGTAGTAAGGGGAAAATAGTTGTCGTAGCCTATGCTTTTTTAGACGAAAGGGACAATATTTATCTCAGAACTATACTTTGTTTTTTAGGGGAGCTGAGCCTTCAGAGTGAGATAGGTTATACCAGTTTGATGTGGATCTTCAGGTCCACATCCCAATTGGGCATGTGGTTAGGTTATCACTCATGAGAGTGGTGATATTTATCACATTTCCCAGGTTGGGTACCTAGGATGTTCATCCTAGATACAACTACTATGAGCTCACACCTCAGTGCCTTCCTATGGTTGTCACATGATGATAGCGATGTGGGCGAGATGCGGTTTGTGCTGTGTGGATGTTGGAAGGGATAACTAGGACTAGGAATGAACCCTCCTAGATCATTCCAAAAACTGGCGGTGAGGTGAGGTAGACCAGAAATGGTCGTAAGGTAGGTCATATTCGTGTGATTCTGGACAACACCTCGTTAGAACGAGTTTTCAAGTGGGTGATTGAAGTGGATTGGATAATATGAATTTATTCCCTTCAAGTGGCACCAATCGCATGGCAGAGGGTCATGGAAGACTCTTGGGTAATGAGGTCTTTCTTTCATTTTCATAATGTGATTCTCATTATCTCTGATGGTTTGACCAAAGAGTTCTGTATTGCAGCCTACCTTTTCTCAAAGTTGGTGATAAGGTTGGGTCAGAAGTCTGGCTAGTTGTTTATTGCTCTATATTTCAAACAGTGTAGTAGCAATCTCTAGATGGCTATCACCACCATAGGCCATCTGGATACTTTATTGCCTGTGCCATTTTCACTGAATAGATTAGTATTACCAAGGATTATTCTTGCCTTTCATAGGCAGTGTATTTCTTGTTGCTTTGACAAGAGTTATATGGTCGTCAAGATATACCTGTCTTACTTCTCTTTTAGTAAGTTAATTACCCTAAGTTAGAGGATTGATAATAATACATTCCTTTCAATTTTCTCCCCTTGTCATGATGGTAACTCTGGTGAGGCGATATGTTCTGGCTATTTCCACTATTCCCCTTGAAAAAGGGATGAGGTGGATGCCTACTTAGAAGACTCTTTCTACCTATAAATGGGTAGGAGACCATTTACCGAGGTGTCCTGGAGGTAAGATCACAAAATTGGTACCTCCCTATCATATGAGTTGGCTTCATGGAACTCTGCTCTACTGCAAACCACTCATGCTATCAGAGAGCAGGAGTCCCAAGGGTCATTGTGACCTGAATACATTTGTTATGCATTCATTGGGTTCCAGTGTAAATAAGGTTATATCTATATGATCGTTAAACTTTTCCTAGAGACTTATTGGTCATCGATTACCAAGTGAAGAGGAGGTTAGTTCTCCCCCAATTGTTGGTCAACTCGGTCAGGTATGTGAGGGTGGTTGCAAGCGGGGGATATTCGTCATGGGAAACTATATAAATCAATGGCTTCTAAAACTGGTGCATGACTAGTTAATGAGGGTCAAAAATTGAGATGGATGGAACATTCCATCAGGAGTGTCCCCTTGATTTATTACGTGGCTTAAATAAGATATTCTAATTCGATTTGAAATCGGCCTCTGATCGGTAGCCGTTCTTCTTCATGTTCGAAATGATGGTGGTCTTATTTGACAGAAGGTTGCATCTTCTTGTGTGAATTCGGCGCTGAGCTATAATATCATTTTTTGTTGTTCCCTTTGTAAAAGAAAAGTAAAAAAAGGAGGTCTAGTGTCTCGTTCATTTGTGGCAGCCTCTTGGCCTTTCTTTGCCCCGTCACATCATTTACTGATGTGGTCTTGTGCTGAAAAGGTTTACCCTGGTTTAAGATTTATGTATTGAGTACTCAGTGATGATGTTCTCATAATAGATAAATATGTAGCTTACGAATACACTCGATCTCTTGATGAATTAGGGGTGACAATTTCCTATCTTTTCATATCTCCTCTCAACTTGCTCGAGCTATAGCCTCTACTTATAGTTGCTTTGTTCTACTTCTTGATTTCTTTAACCTATCATGTGCAGCCTCTTATCTCACTTCTTTATATATAATCTTTCTAGTATTCAAGAAAGACATCAATAAATTGACTTATCCATCTCCTTTCCGTCAGTTTCCAAAACGGCATGAAATTCTAGTGAATATTTAGCATGAAATATTGTATTTGCATATTTCAGATATTTTGTTCTTTCTTTAGAAAGGAGAGGATGGTCTTCTTTTGATCAGTAGAGTTTCCCTAATAGACTCTTTCTCTTGGGCTACCATTGGCGATCACTCAACCAAGCAAGCAACCCCGGGAGGAAAAGATTTTGGGAACTCAGGCAGGCGTGGATAATTATTCGTTGGATATAGTCATCGGAAGGCGATAGATAAAGACTTATAAAAGAAATAAAATGAGAGACTCGGCTGGTTGACTCGAATGAAAAAAAAAATGTGAGCGCTTTTGTCTTCAATGAGGTATAAGGGATGGAGCTTAAAGAAGCGAGCCTAGCCTATTACATTGCTTTCAATGGATGATTAGTCTTAGTCAAGCGCTAGTGCCCCTATTAAGTAAGTAAGGCTATTCTGCTATCAATGAGTTTTTAGTTGGAATGATGAGACTAATTCCCCCATGCTGAAATATAGCAATAATGGAATGCATCGGTCGGGTACAGCTATGCATGAAGACGGTCAACTTTACTTAACTTAACAAACTAGCACCTTTTTTTGGTTTGAAATGCACCCCAAAATAGTTAGGCATGGGGAATATGGTATCCACCCTGACAATTTTAGGGAAGATACGGCTGTCTTAATGTTATCATCTCTTCTATCTCCCTTTCTTGAATGGCAGAGGGCGAACCCTCTTTGTACAACTCTTCCCGAGAAGTGAATTTGCTTATTCTCCTCTTTCAGAAGGACTGAGTTAGTGTTCCTCTTCAAGCCCCACTTTTCCTCAAGATCAATTTCCATCTCCTCAAGTACATGGCATCCACAGGGATGCGGTACCGGTGAACTATTCGTCCAACGGTTGTTCCAGCGGTCTTGGAACATAACATAGAGATCCACCCAATTTTTCTTTGGCTTCATTTCAGAAGATCCAATTCTTTTCATTCTTGGGGGCACCCCATCTTATCAAATCTTCTCTCAGAGTTGTTGCCACCGATGGCTCTTTTATCAGGTCAGCAGAGGAGTATTGCATGCTTGCTTGCAGTACTGTTGTCGATCCAGTCCATCCTTTCTTCTTCATCATAAAATGGAGAACACTTCATCCAGTGCTCAGGCTTCTAATTCGAGGTTTGGTTTTATCCTACTTCTGATTTTCTTATGATGAAAAAGGGAGGGGAGCCTTAACCTGAATTCTAAACCAGCGTGGCACTGCCTTCTGATCAATAGAATAAGAAGAGGAGAAAAGAAGGACCACCAAAAGTCATGACCACTAAGATGTGCATAATGATTCGATCTTTTGGTAACCCATTTTTTTAAAACCACCATTTTTGGGGGCTGACGCGTGACACACGGATGATTGGATTGCCCTGAATCATGAGTCTTATATACTGTGCTACGATCACCTCATATTGATAAAAAGTTTAGAGAATAATTTGAAATGGAAATCAGGACATAATTTCTTGTCATAAAAATGGAAATGCATGAATTGTGCAAGAAGTTCTTTCAGTTAAAATGCCGTGTGAATCGGAGGACATAAGACTTTTTTGTCAGGCCAAAAATCTTGTCGTCTGGATGCTCCTACACCACATTGCCTAGCTCTTGACCTTAAGAAGAGGAGATATGAAACGTGGGAAACTATGCAAGAAGTGTATGATACAAGATGTCACCTTAAACCTTAAGGAGTGGCGACTAAACTAGAAATTGATCAAAGCGAGTGAACTGTGCTTAGACACTTTGTCAAACAACACCGCATCGACGAGGGGAGTTGATGGATGATTCTAACGCCTTCGATTCATGGAATGTGATATGGGACATGATGGGAGTTAGCATGCCTCGGTAGGCAAGAAATCACCAGAGTATAGCACAAGATTGCCCTTTCTTACTGGCATGGGGTCACCCTGTAACAAGGTAAACCCAATGGGATGGGAACCAAAAAATGGGAGGTAGCACATTGGGCAGAAGATGATCCAAAAAGCAAAGGCTCACCCTTCAAAGGCTGGGTGAGATAGGAGGTAGCTTGCTTTCAAGCCAGCTTGGCCGCGAGGAATCAAGAGATCTTTGAAGGTGCTGACTTGGATCTCGGGTGACAGAAGAAAGCGACCAGAAGCGATGAGTAGTTGCAGTTGAAGCTTGGCTCTTGCTAATAGGCTAGTAGTAAGCTTCGCAACTAGGAGAAAAAAATTTATGATGCGCAGTGTCTAACTATTCCTTGCTGTTGTGGCTTTATCATTCTTGTACTACACCAATCTCTCGATATGCCCAAGAAAAAAGCAATGTGGGAAATCGACTATTTCCTCGGGTGTCTGAGAACCAGATCTAGGGCACCTCCTCATTACCATACTGCTGGGACGTCAAAGTGTATTTGTTACCAATTTTGATTGTCTTCTAGAATAAGTTCTTTTTGTCTTTCTTTTCTCCAATGCCTTACTTCTGGAATGAAGTTCTTAGGCAATAAGTCAAAGTAGTTCATTACGTACATCCCCCTCCTCAACCCCTAAATGTTGTTAGCGAGTTGGGTGCTTAAGAATGACCAATCAGAGGCATGAAATGCATCCATTCCATCCATGTATGTTTCAAAAACTGATGGAGGTCATCAGGCAGCCTATCCGAACGGGACAAAGAGTTCATTTGGTTAAGACCCGTTCCATTCGGCTTTGGATAAAGATGAAAGACTTCATGGGCTTTAGCACTCGATTGATAGGATAGGCTATAGTAGGCGCACCCCGACAAAATAGAAATTCTAAGAAGGAATCAGGTTGCATCTTACTGACTAATGAAAGTGTGCACATTAAGCCTGAATACTTAGGGCAAGTCCAGCCTTGACTTGCTAGTGCGGCAGATTCCTTTCATAAACGGGCTACCTATCTTTCTTCTTCAATTATGTATTTATATCTTTTTTTTCCAACTACTAGGAATACTTATTTCCAGCATAAAGCCCTCAATTGAATATTCTACTGCTCATACTTTCTACTAGAATCTGAGCATTAAAGCAAGCTTTTTATCACACCATAATCGATTCTCTCCTTTCAGCTCTGACCAACCACCCATCATTGCTAATAATTGTTCTCCTTACTCATTGAATGTATGGTATGGCCACTTTTGCTTGATGTCTGGCTCGCTGGATCTGGTACATGAAAAATTCCTTTTCGCTCCCCTTCTACAACCTAGTATACTTGTTCACTAGAAGAGTCAAGCGAGAGCAATTTGTTTAGAATTAGAAGGAAGAGGAAGACCTAGGTGGCTCAACTATCTCATATCGAGCGAGGAAAGAAGACGTAGTATGGCTCTTGAAATATACGAGATAGCTGTGAAATGCATCTGGCACTAGGCGTGGATATGCCGATAGTTGGAAGGCTCCTTACTGAACTTCATGCCATTCTTGTCTAAGTTGCTAGTTTCATGAAGTCGTCACGAGACAAGGTGCTAGTTGAATTTGGAGGTGGTCATTAGGTAAACAACATAGAGCTAGAAAGAAAGACCCACTTTCATGGAGATTTGTAGGATCAATCTTTCAATCCCGTCTTGCAACGATTCTCTTTTAGTAGGTCCGATAAGCCAACATATGATGCACCCGCTGGGGTTATTTCAAACTTGGTCCAGTTTAGCTCTAGCAGTTCTTTTGATAGGTGTTCCATTTCCTCCTTTGTCTGGACTAATTCGAGCTTTCATGCTTGGGCCAGTTCCTCATTTGTTTTATCGCCATCCATTTTTCAAATGGACTCCCATTCTTTGAATTTATCTCTTACAATTGTAAGAAGAAAACTTTCTTTCATTGCCTCGTGGGCTACACTTCCCAGTTTGATATAAGTAAAAGAGTAACGCTCTTCATTCTCTCAGTTTGGAAGCACTATCAATATCAGGAGTCGAGGTGGAAGAAGATAACGTTGATGAAACAGATTGTGGTGGAGTAAAGAATTGTTCTTTGTCTAAATCCATTTTGGAGGATGCATGGCCAATAAGGGAGTCCGACAGAGAAGCCGTAGTCGCTGGAGACTCTGAGCTTGATGTGCTTGATGTCCCCTCACCGAAAGGGATCATCATATGGGTGAAGTCCTCTCCTGTGACCGCCTAGAGAGAACCCAGCCTTTTCAAGTAAGGCATGAAAGAAATCCATCAAGATGAATTTCTTTCTTATTTACACATATGTAAAACAAACTTATGTTATCATTATTTTAATGTATGTTTCTCGTATCTTTCTTATTCCTTCCCTAAGCCAAATCATGCTTTTCACATGCAATTCGATGCTTCCTGCGTGAAAGTTAAGAAATCACACTCTTGGACAAAGCGGATTCTTTCTCATGTCATGGAAATAGTATATGTCGTAGATCATCTTTTCCCAAATAGATCTTTATCTCATCTTTCTCTTTCAATTGTGGCATGAAGTTCCTTGTGCTCAAGCCTAATTATACATTATAGTAGACTACTTGTGTTTTCACCAATCGCTTCGAAAGTCGGGGTTTCCTCTTCCTCTCTTTCGAAAAAAGAAGTGAACATGGGTAAGCTTGACAAATCTTAAATTGCATGTAATTTACAAAGTGGGGGAGAAAGGTAACGAGAAAAGCGTTACTGGAAAGATAAAGCAAGACACTCGCTTCCACAACGAGAACTAACATGGAACCATGATCCCTGCATCAATTTATGTACGGGTCATGGGAAACCTATTCAACGGTATGAACGCTGGTGAGCCAGTTCTGTCTATCTCGACTGGAACTCGATTGACTTGTATGAGTGGAGCAGGTAGAATAATCCTACCAATACTAAAGAAGTGAAGGGCGTCAGCAAAACTTGAACCTTATCCGAGCTTACCTCTCCTTTTAGTAGAGCAAAGACAAGCTTACTTAGCTGACATCAAGTCTATCTAATCGGCTTGTCTATCTTTCATAGTTCAAGTCAGTTGACTCTACTTTATCCACGATGCATCGAGCTTGGTAATAGGTTGTCTATGGCAAGCTTTCCACTCATATCTTACTAAAAACTTGCTAGATAAGCAAAACAGTACCTGCAATAATGCAAATTTCTGGAGATGCCTGACTACTTCTCATCCAATCTGTCCATAGGGTTCCAACCCTTACCCTACCATCTTTATAAATGGTATAACATTAAAGATCCAGATTGGATAAGTGCTCTGATAATGATGAATTTGGCTTTTCTGATCGAGCAACCTAGGAACAATTGTTGCCTACATAACCTATCTCCCAGACCAAGTAAGAAGGTCTAATATATATGTAGTTCTCGACCTGAAACCTGTTCTTGTATTTTTTTAGAATGAATTTCAATAAGTAAAGTAATATGGTGGAAGAGGCCCTCCTCACTATTCTCCACACACACCCAACCCCCCCCCCACCCCCCCCCCCCCCCCCCCCCCTATCATGGAAAGCAATCAAAAATGACAACTCACCATGAAAGGGCCTGCCAAACACTGCGTGTGAAATGAGTCCTGCTCTTTCACTGCGTAACTTCGGCCTCTCAAAAGACAAGGGACCCAAGCCAAGCCCAGAAAGCAGCTTCACCTTCTTTCCTCTTCTTTTCTTCTTTCTTTCCTTTTTGGAGTTCGTAAAGCCTGGACTTTCAGGTCTGATTGTTCTATGTGTTAAGCATAGAAAGATTATTGAATCTGAGGGGAGTGAGGGTTAGGTAAGGTACTATTCTTAGATGAGGTGATGTACTCGTATGATTGAATATGAGGATAGATACTCGTATTCTTCTATGAGGATAGATACTCGACTATTCCAGAGAGTATCTTTATATGTGTTTAGTTGCAACGGCTTACTTCACACATGGGATATTCTATTCTTTCTTTGTAGTCTTTTGAAGAAAGAGAATTTCAATAGAGGAAGAACTACACAGGCACACTGACTACTCTGATTAGATGTGGACTGGGAAAAAGTTGCAGCTAAAGGAAAGCTAAAAGGTATTGGCGAAGAAGTAATGGAGGATCTAATATATATAAAAAGAGGGAAATTAAGATGATCGACCGAAAAGTTTCTTTCATCAAATTCACCCCTCCCACGCCCAATCTTTACATCAGAGGACGGACACCCCCCAATCCTAGAACAGGAACGAATCCTTCAACATCTGGGTTCGGAAGTCACTATTTTCACTCCCTTTGCGCTAACAACTGAGCTAATAGTTTGGGGATTGCATAGAAATAGTTGTTCCTAGTTACTAGTCACACACCAAGGTAAAGAGAAAAGAGAGAAGAACTATTACTCTTCCCAGCCAACCAACAGTGAACATGGTGAGTAGGGGGCTTTACTCTAGTAAATTCATAACAGTGTTTTTTGCTATACCTTCTGTCTATCAAAATGAGAGTTTCCCTTTTCCTTTTTTTCGCATATCCGGGCTATTTTCTAATCCCTTTTCTTCAAAATCGGACATGTTGCGGTGAAATGCTGAAGGAAGAAGTAAGATCGCTATCAACCAGTAAAGAATTGAGAGTCCCACAGGCGACGAATCCGCTTTTGCTTCTCCCTTTATGCCATAACGGATTGATCTAAATTGGACGAATAAATGGCCTGATGAGCCTAACTCTCGTAAATAGACATATATGAGCGAATACGAGCATTTTGGTAAGTACCATTTCTGTGTCAAAAGAAAAATTTCTCCACAAGTCAGATCCATTGTTGGAATCTTTTTTTCTACGAACAGTCTAAGATAGGCTTTGCTATTCACAAAGAGTTCATCTTGAAAAGGAATAGATTAGGAAGCGAAGCGAATAAGCTTCTTTGAATTGTGGGTCATCCACTCCTGTAGTATACATATATAGGTCTTGGTTCAGAACTTAGCTAAACTAAGGGCAGTTGGTTGTGGACAACCAATCCACCCAGGATGTATGTATATAAAGCCTCCGAGTAAATAACGTCATACTCTTGTGTAATGATTATATGCTCACTAGCCACTACCAAAAGTAGTACCAACTGCCGTAGATTCCCCAACGAGCTGAGTTGTTTCAACGTCCGATTTTTCATCTTTCCTAGCTTGCAGTCTGCTAATAATATGAACTACTGGCGAGGATGATTCTAAAAAGCGAGAGAGAGATGCTTTCTTTTCAAAATCTTAGAAGTTGTACGTGCTTGTAAGGCTTTGAAATAGGAGGGACCACAAATAGTATTTCAGGCGACTTGGTCTATGATGGAAAGAGAGAGAAGAGGTTCGGTACTAACAAAACAAATCGAGTCCTTTGAGCAGATCTCCCAAACCTCTTAAGAATAGGCATAACCCACCTCATGGGCTTTTCATATCTTTAGCTTCTGGACAATCCTATCTTGATTGATCGGCTATGTTCACTTGAACCAGGAAAAGGCATTTTTAGTGCTCTTCTATTGGTTTGGCTTACTAACAGAAGGAAAACCTATCTTCTAGCCTTTTGAAGTGATCCTTCGAAAGGATGCTAGGGTTTGTCACAACAACTGAGTAGACAGCGCTACCGTAAGGGGCAGAGACTGCCATAAAGTACCATAAAGAGGTCGCCCTTTCTTGATGGCTCCTACTTCATGGTAGTTTTGGCTAGACTAGAAAAGAAAGGACTTTTCCTGAGTGATCTGATACTGGAAGGTACTTTTTTTTTTTAGTAAAGGATACAAATTGCATTAAAGCTAAAGAAATAAAGTAAATACAACCTACTAAAGTGAAGAGAAACTCATACATTCCTTCTTGATCAAGTCAACAAAACTTGATGGAAGTTTCATATCTAAAAATGTTTCCCAATAAAAATCACCTAGTAAAGCAAAGTGGGAGCAAAAATCAGCTACCTTATTACAATCTCTTTAAACGACTTTAAAAATCATATTGCTGAAAACTTCCAGGAAAGTTAGATCCGGTCTTTTGGATTTCAACCTCTTAGCCTTTCTTTTTATTGATAGATGTAGCTTATTGACAATATTTACATTATCACCTTCCACTATTATTCCCTTATATTCACTCATCCATCCTTGTATATAGTTTTCAAATGTGATAATTGACTTTAGCTCCGAAAAAGCAATGTCCCAATGTATCATTTTCTTCCATAAGCACATATCATTCTCCCTTTGTGGTCCCTTAGTACTCCTGCTATCCCTGCTGCATTTGAAGGAAGAATTACAGCATCCACATTCAGTTTAATCCAACCTTCAGGTGGGGGGCACAAAATTTTGGACAGCATTTGCTGATTGGTGTCCCAGTTCTTCTCAATTGGAGCTAGCTGTATGGAGCACGCTTGAGATAATTTTTCAGCCACTATATATGTTGTAGTTGGTATGTTCTTCCTATGCTTTGAGTAGTTTCAAAACTTCTAGTTGTGGTAAATAGAGGAAATGTAAATTCTTGCCATTACCACATTCATCTTTCCTCTATTTTTTAGCTATTCTTCACACTGCCCAATGGTTTGTAAAGTAGGTACATTTATACCCCATTGTCTCAACTTATGCAGTATTGCCTTTAGCTTAGAAAACTTAATAGCAATATGATTTGTATCTTCAGGACTTTTACATCCTCTTGGACATTCTATGTTGCTTTTCAATCTTCTATGGTGTAACCATTCATTTGTTGGCAATTCTTTATTAATTAATCTCCACCAAAATAGACTTTTTTTTTATTTAGATTGAGCTTATTCATCCATCTAATATTCTTAACCTCACGGTTTTGATTAACATTTATGGCTTCATGTGACCGAGAAGTAATGGATCTCCCCGAGCTGTTATATATTAGTTCAATCTTATCCTCATCAGCCTCATTTTTTATTGGTATTTGTTGAGTCAAATCACACATCTCTTTAGAGAAATATGTGTTCTTCTTTTGCTTGTTCCAGCTCCCATCCTCTTTGATAAGTGAAGAGACATTCTCATTTTCCAGATTGTTTACATTACATATGGCTGGCCACAAATCTAATCTTCTGTTAAGTATCCATATATCAGATGTAACATTGATTTTTTCTCCATTCTTCACTCTCCATCTTATTATTGATTTCAAGGCTTTTGCTCCTTCCTTCAAAATTTTCCATCTTATAGATACAATTCTACTAGTACCTTCATCCCAAATACTATCACCAGATCTGAATTTTAATACTCTGTTTACGATAGATTGATCAACTTGCCAGAATTTCCAAGCCAACCTTATTCTCAATGGTCCTCATCTCTCTGTAGCTCCTAATATACCAAAGCCACCATCTTTGATGGGTAGACATAGTGTTTCCAAAGCAATGTAATGCAAGCCTTGTCTCCCATCTTCCTTATGCCATAAAAAACTCCTGGTTAATTTGTGAATTGTCATAAGAACACTTTTTGGTATAAGTGACTGCACCGACTGATATGAGATCATAGATGAGAAAGCTATTTTATTAAATAGCAATCTTCCTGCCAAAGAAATCAATCGTGCTCCCCATGAGTTCAATCTCTCCATTGCTTTCTCAATAGTATAGTTGAAGTCTTGTGCTTTAAATCTTCTTAATGCCATTTTGATTTCCAAGTAGTTGAATTACTTTACTTCATTTACTCCCATTAATTTTTTTAGTTTCCTCCTCCTTCTTTTTACCTGCTTCCCATATAGCACTAGTGACTTTTGGGCATTTATTCTCTGGCCAGTCCAGCCGCAATAACTACTGAGAATATGCTTCAATGTTTTAACATTATTTTTATTAGCTTTGGCATTACTAACACATCATCAGCAAACAATAAATGAGTTTTTCTTTCCACATTAGGATTCAATTTAATACCCAATTGATCAGCATCTGGTTGAAGGGCTTTACACAACAGCTCAGAGCACAAGATGAACAAGCTTGGTGATAGTGGGCATCCTTCTCTGAATCCACAAAGTGCATTGATCCTTCCCGTCCTTGTACCATTAATGTTGATTGCATATTTTAGGTAGCTAACACATGCCATAATTAGCTTCATTGACTTTTCCAAAAATCCCATTTTCCTCATGACTTGATACAATGTTTTCTAACACATGTTATCATAAGCTTGTTCCATGTCAAGCTTAATCAACATGTATCCAGGTTTTACAACTGAAGTTCTCATTTTATAAACTATTTCTTGTGCTAGGAGGTAATTCTCTGAAATGTTTCTTCTCGGTACAAATGCACTTTGTTGTTCTGAGATTACCATAGGGAGGCACATTCTGAGTTTGTTTAGGATCATTCCTACTGCCATTTTTAAAATTGTCTGGCATAGATAAATGGGTCTAAATTTAGAGCATTCATTGGCATTTTGAACTTTAGGAATTAAAACCACTAAAGTCTCTTTCCAAAACTCTGGCATGTTACCTATTTTGAAAAAGCATTCAATTGCATTCCATGTTTCATCGTTAACAATGCTCCAATAGTTTTTGAAGAAGCAGGCATTTGCACCGTCCATTCCAGGTGATTTGTTATTACCCATCATCATCACTATATTGTACAGTTCCTCCTTGGCATAATCTGAATTCAAAACATTTATCATGTCTTCTTTCAGGATGTCTTTGTTGGAAAATACCGGCCATTCAACCATCTATGCATCGTGTTTGCTCCACTTTTTTGAGAAATAGGTTTCTATAATGGCATGTATTGAATCCTCTTTCGCTTCCATTCTTCTTTCTTCATCATCTATCTGATTTATCATATTACTTTTCTTTTTTGTTGTGGCATGTGTATGGTAGAACTGAGTATTCTTCTCCCCATCTTCCATCCATTGAATCTTTGATCTTTGTCTCCACCAAGTTGATATTCTTACTAGAATAATGTTGAGTTCATGGACTTTAGTTCTCAAAATAATTAACTTCTCCTAATTCAAGCCCTCTTCTGAAGCTTCTATCTCCTACAAATTTAGTATCTCCTTTTATAGCTCATGTTTCTTCAACTTGAATTCTCTTAATTTGTTTTTGCTCCAAAAATAAAGATTCTTGAGTGATCTTTTCATTTTTCTTCTCAGAATTTCTTCAGCATTTCCATAATCCTTTTTCCTTCAAGCATTTGAGATGATCACCCTCGTCACCTCATAGGAGCTCCAGACATTTTAAAACTAATTTCTCTTGGCTTTTCCCTTTTCATAGTTTGAAATTGCAGGAGCAGTGGACAGTGGTCCGATGCTACTCTGGGAAGATATTTGATGATTGTTGTATGGAAATTCATCAAAGCTTTTGAATTAAGCCAAATTTTTTCTAGTCTCTCTCATATTCTTGCAAGTCCCTCTTTGTTATTACACCATGTGTATTTCGGCCCCATGTAGCCAATGTCATGAAAATCATTATTGATCATGAACTCTCTCATCTCTTGAGGTCTATGTGAGAAAATGAATCTTTTTCCATCCTTCTTCTCGAGCTTATTTAGCAAGCAGTTAAAATCTCCCCCTACAATGCAAGGTTCTTCACTATTCATGTTTCTTTCAATCATTTCCCATAAATTTCTTCTATCATATAAATTTTTGTTTCCATATACTATGCCGATCTTCACAATGATGCCTCCTGGACTTCTCAAGTTGCCAATAATTCCTTGGTTAAATGATTCTATCACATTGAATGAAGTGATATTTTGTTTCCACAGTGCTAATACTCCTCCAGACTTGGTAATAGCAGCCTCATGGTAGAAGTTCCATTCATCTCCTACTAGTTTTTCTAACATCCTCTTTATCCAACATTTTAATTTTTGTCTCCAGAAGACCAATAAAGAAAGTTTCATTTTCCCTTATTAAACTTCTCAAGTAGTGGGAAGCTTCCTTTTTCTTTGCTCCCCTATAATTCCAAAATACTATAGAAGACATTTAATTGACAGGTGGGGTAGAAGCCCCACCCATTTCACCACCTCCTTCTCCTTTTCTTGTTCTTTGATTGGATTTGATTTGTCCTAGCATTTTCATTTCCTTAGCTAGTTTGACTTTATAAGAAGATAGTTTAGGATAAGAACATGTTTCCATCTTCACATCTCCCTCAAGTGCCACTGTATCATCTCCATTGCCTTTGAATTCCTTATCATTTTCCTCCTGAACTATTGTTTCTTTTCTACTTTCCAAATGAATCACTCCATCATGGTTTGTAATTTGGACTGGTGGAACGCTTTCTCCTGGGAGCCCGAATTTCTAAACTATTTCTTTAAATTGAGGAATCTCTACTATATTTGTAGTTGGGATCACTAATTGCTCTGCTTCAGTGCTTTCCTCATTCTCCATAATGAATTCTCCTACTTATAGAATTGAAACTTTACTGGTTTCATTCTCTACAACCATTTTTTCATTAATTCCTTTCTCTTTAATTGAAAAGGCTTTAACATTAGCAATTTCCTCAGTAGTTTTTCCTCTTGGTACCATCTTCATGAAAGTGTTCTTTTCCATACCACCATTAGGCACAAATCTAGTTCTGTTTTTTTTTTTATAATTCACCTGTACCCAAGGTCCATAACATTTCTGCTCTTCTCCTTTGTGGAATACTTCATGAGTCATCTTACTGGCTTCTTGAATCTGAATTTTTTCCACCCTTGCTCCATCTTAGCAATCACCCTTAGTGTGTCCAATTTTTTCACATTCAAAGCATAAATTTCATATCCTTTTGTATTCAAATTTTTGAAAGAATCTCTCTGTCATACCTTCCACCCAAAATCCTAAAGGTAGTGGTTGATCTAACTTCATTCAGACACATAATCTTGAAAACTCTCTTCTACCCCATTGGATCATATTGCCATCCAACATTAATGGGACTCCGGCCATTGAAGCAATCCTTGCTACATTTCTCCCATCCCAACATTGCAAGGGGAGTTGGGGCATTCTAATCCAAATTGGGTAGGTGAGTCCTTTCATAGAACTAGGTGAGAATTCCATTGACCATCGATCCAATCCTATAATGTGTCCATTCACGAACTAAGGTCCTACTAATAGGACTTCTTCTAGAGCTTCAACTGTTTTAAATGAGCACAAAAACCATCCCTTTCCAAGAGTGGTAAAGTGGAATTGGTCATATTTTGCCCATTGACGCCTAAGCTCCCAAGCTACAATATGGGATGGTATTTCTTTCCCAAAAATCTTACAAACCAAGGACTAACCATAAATGGAAGGATTTCTAACTTCAGACTCCACTATCATTTTAACTTCTTTCCCATCATCAGTCATTACATTTTCCTCCTCATTGAATTTTATTTTAATGTTAGCCTTCATAGTCCTTTCATTCGCTAGATTCTGGCTATTTGCACTCTTCTCAGCTAATTGATCATACATTTGGTTTGCTTTATTACCATTATCCTCTGGTATCTTTTCATTCAAACTATCATCTTCTTTGTTGACATTAGGAGTAATATTTTTTTTTCTCAGAACTCAGGGAATTTGCAATTATCATGCTGCTACCAAGGATTACATTTGAATTTCTGAATATTTGAACACAAATATTCATTCCTGAAGAAGATGCATCATTGTCTGCAAATTTTGCAGGAAACATTGCTTGTTTCTTCAAAATCTTCAGAGTTTTGAATTCATAATCAAGAGACACTTGTTTTCCCTTACCTTCCACTTGATTTGTAGTTTTAGGAGTAATAACTACGTTCTCATTTATAACTAGCATACCTCTAGCTTTTTTTCTCCGTGTCTCCTCTTCATCCATCATGAAATTTCCTTTTGGTCCTTCAGCCACTCCAGTAATTAGCTTTCCATAGTCATTAACCTCTCTATTCTTCGTAGTGTAACCCATAGATTGCCAGTGGTAATCTACCGCCATGCTCAAGTCGGCTGCAGCAAAGATGTTTGAAAATATGGGAACAAAGAATTTGAAAAATTCTCTCTAACGGGGAGTTTCTCTCTTCCTGGAAGGTACTTGGGTACAGATGAATGAAAGTATTAGCTAATATAATAGGTTAGGTACCAATGAAAGAGTCAGACCCGGCCATTACCCTCAGACGATTGATCGAGTGTTGCTCGCTGCAATAATAAGACTTCCCTTTCTATACTTGCTATACTTAAGAAACGCTAGTCTCACTTCCGGAAGAATGAGAATGAGTTTGACCGACCGGATTGATGAGAGGAATATCTTGTGTAGGTAAATTAATCGAGAATAACTATTGACATCATGAAACATCACATCACACTCATGGGAATGGGGGTTCACAGGCGTTAGATCACATTTTGATAGTTTCAACAAAGGTTATTGCTAGTTTAAATCTTGCCTCATTTTGAGGTTGCTGGTTCCTATCTTCATTAGATTCTTCCTTACGTCCCCAGCCTCACTCGTGAATCTTCTGGCGTCTCTTCCCGGCCCCGGTCACAGATTGTAAAATACAGGGCAATTTAGAATAACTCACTCTTTACTTCATTAACTATTTTCATTAACTATTTACTTATTACTCTTTTACTCTTACTTTCTTTTCTCACTTTGAATTAGTGAACAACTCTGAATTTTGTATCTCCATTTGTATTATGTTAATGGATGCAAAATCCAATTGATTTATGAATAATCATTATCAATTAGAATAATATATATATATATATGTATTTGTAAACCCCATAACATTGTAAACTCAATAACATAAATTTTTATATGTGGATACCGAGCTAGGGTCTATTTCTTATGCACATATCCTATCCCTATATAAGATCATCGTGGTTGAATATTTCATTGAATATGAATAGAAGATAGACATTATGATAGAGTGTGACTAAACCTATGTTGCACCAAGTTCAATTATGAGAAAAGATGTGATATACAGATAGCTAGATAGCTATATTGGCATGTACTTCCTAAAGATGACTCCTATGACTATATACGTACGCAACTCCATTGTATCTTATGAAAAACAAAAAAAAATTGTGAATTCCTTTTTGAACATTTAATTGTGTATGCTAAAAAAAAAGAAACTCCATGCTGTTTTCTTCTATTTTTATCTTATTCATAGAAAGCAGATAAAATCGTGAATTCATTATTATTTTTTGTTGTACCCTGGTCATAATATCATAATAAAAGAATTAGGTCTAAATTGGATCAATTTAGATATCCGATAAAAGACTCCATCAGCCTAAGTGACAGAATTTTTCCCAGGAATGCTTTATCAATTTCCATTTCTTTCTATTTGTACCTGGCTCAAGCTCAAATTCGAATTTGCATCGAAAATGCCCTCCATTTCTCTGTCTTGCTTCCGTTCATATGTATGATATATATGGATGGAGTTGACTAAAATTTTATGTGATTCAGTAAACAGAATATCCATTCCATCATTGCTAGATCAATAGGTAGGGTTCGATGAATAGTGAGCCAAGCCAATAAGGGGGTTTTTCAAGAAAGAGGAAACTTCAGATTAAGATGCTCTAGAATAGAAATGAGGGAATATCCACAATACCTGGATTTAGTCAGATACAATTTGAGGGATTTTGTAGGTTCATTAATCAGGGCTTGACGGAAGAATTTCATAAGTTTCAAAAAATTGAAGATAGAGATCAAGAAATTGAATTTCAATTATTTGTGGAAACATATCAATTGGTAGAGCCCTTGATAAAAGAAAGAGATGCTGTGTATGAATCACTCACATATTCTTCTGAATTATATGTACCCGCGGTCTTAATTTGGAAAACCGGTAGAAATATGCAAGAACAAACCGTTTTTATTGGAAACATCCCTATAATGAATTCTTTTGGAACCTCTATAGTAAATGGAATATACCGAACTGTGATCAACCAAGTATTGCAAAGTCTCAGCATTTACTACCATTCTGAATTGGATCATAGCAGAATTTCTGTATATACCAGTACTAGAATATCAGATTAGGGGGAAGGTCAGAATTAGAAATTGATAGAAAAGCAAGGATATTGGCTCGTGTAAGTAAAAGAAATTCTCTACCTCTCTCTCTCTCTCTCTCTCTCTCTCCCCCCTCTCTCACCTGTCTCTCTCTCTCTTGCTCTCTCTCTCCCCCTCTCTCTCTCTTTCTCTCTCTCACACACACACTCTCTCTCTCTCGCTATCTCTCCAAATCTCCCCCTCTCTCTCTCTCTCTCTCTCTCTCTCTCTCTCTCTCCCCCCTCTCTCACCTGTCTCTCTCTCTCTTGCTCTCTCTCTCCCCCTCTCTCTCTCTTTCTCTCTCTCACACACACACTCTCTCTCTCTCTCGCTATCTCTCCAAATCTCCCCCTCTCTCTCTCTATTTCTCTCTCTACTCCTCTTCCATCTATCTCTCTCTCTCTCAGTCTCTTTGTCTCTCGCTATCTCTCCAAATCACCCTCTCTCTCTCTCTTTCTCTCTTTCTTTCTCTCTACTCATCCATCTATCTCTCTCTCTCCCTCTCTCTCTCTCTGCCACTCTCTCTCTCTCCCTCTTTTTTGCTCTTCCCTTTCTCTCTCTCTCTCTACCGCTCTCTCTCTCCCGCTCTCTCTCTCCCCCTCTATCTCTCTCCTCTCTCACTCTCCGGCTCTCTCTCTCCTTTTCTCTATCCTACCTCTCTCTATATCTCCCTCTCTCCATCTCTCTCTCTATCTCTCTCTCCCTCTCTCTTTCTCTCTCCCGCTCTCTCTCTCCCCCCGTCTCTCTCTCTCTCTCCAAATCTCCTTCTCTCTCTCTCTAAATCTCTCTCTCCCTCTCTCCCCCTCTTTCCTACTCTTCCATATTTCTCTTTCTTCCGTTCTCTCTCTCTCCTGCTCTCTCCCACTCTTTCTCTCTCTCTCCTCCCTCTCTCTCTTCTTTCTATCTCTATCTTCTGTCTCTCTCTTCTATCTCTCTCTCTTTCTCCCTCTTTGTCCTCTCTCTCTCTATTGCACTCTCTCTCTCTCTCACTCTACTCTCTCTCTCTCTCTCTTTATCTATATCTCACTCCCTCCCTCTCTCTCTCTCTCTCAGCTCTCTCTCTCTCCCTTGCCCTCTCTACAGCTGCTTAAGAGAAAATTTCTCTCCCGGTTTGGAGATTTCGCTAGCAGGGTTGGATCACGATTTCTCTTTGGTTTTGGTGGGGTGATCGTGGGTCACCCTCCCGTCATTCTATGAGAGGCAGTGGAGGGGGAATCGTTGATGGTGGGAGAGATCTGATGACTAGGGCTGGCACAAGAAACTGGGGGAGATTTGTTTTGGGAGTTAAGAATGCTAATAATAGCTGAGGGGTTTTTGGAGATAGGAGGTTTTCGTTTGGTGCTTCTGGAAGTTTGGCCGAGATCGGGGCCGAAGAAAGCCATCTGGTCCGTGCATAGGTTGCAGCTAGGGGACCTAGATCTGTAGCTTTCGATAGTGTTCTTGGTCAAGATGAATAATCCAGCGAGGATCTGGATACCGAGCTGAATACGGTGGGTCTAGAGGTGATGGATTAAGATGTCTCCTCAATATTCATCAAATCTTGACGAAGTCATGGAAATCCTAAGTGGATGTGAGGAGACGGGTTCTCCTTTGGAGACGGGTCTCCTTTGGAGGCGGGTGAAAGAGCGGATTCTCTGTTTTGGACGGAGAAGGGTGTTGCTGCTGCTGATTCTAACGTTAAAGGAGACACTGATGTTGCTATGGAAAAATGTGGGCAGATGGGATCTGAAGAGAATGTGATTGTTTCTTCTATGGAGAACATTGAGGTAAGTAGAAGCTTGCATAATCCTATGTTTGAACATGGAAATGTCCAGTTTACGTTTGGAGGATTGGGACGTATCGGGGATGTGAGTAATGCTATTCCTCATTGTAAAGTCCTGGAGGCAAGTATGGAGGTTTATATGGGGCTAGAAAAGGCACAGATTAATTTGTGTGACTTTTGGATGCTAGCTGAGAAGAAGAGAGATAAACTTCTAGTTAAGGGTGAAGAACAAGGTGTTGGTGGTTGTGTTTTGCTTGACTCAGCAAAACGCACACAGACTATTTGTGGAAATGCCGAAGTGGAGATGTTTCCTCGACAGTAGCCATCACTTGGGTCTGGAGTTTCCAGATCGATTAAAACTTATGCTGACGGGGTAGGGGCGGTGGGTAATGCTTGGAAGAAGCCATTGCCAATCAAATTGAGTCTATTTGAAGAGGTCGGAAGTTTCTTGCGTGAAGGTGTTTTGGTAAAGCTTGACTTAAGCATGGCTAGAGGAATATTCAAAAATTGAACAGGGCTTTAGTTGGTTGTTTGCTAGAGAGGAGGCTTCCATTTTGGGTAGTTCAAAATGAACTCCAATGCAAATGGGGACACCTTGGGCTAGTGTAGGTCACGCTAATGGGATCGGACTGCTTCTTATGCTGGTTTGAAAATATAGAAGCAAGAGATACTGTCTTGATTGGAGGCCCATGGTATGTTGCAGGGAATATTATTGGTGTTGAGACATGGACTGCAGGGTTATTGTCATAATCTTTGAAAGGGTTCACTTTGCCGATTTGGATTAGGCTTCCAAATCTACTGTTGGAGTATTGGGATGAATCGAATCTTGCTGGAGTGGCTGTAGGTATTGGGGAACCTATGTTTATGGATGACCAAACGAAATCCTGGAATATATGTGCCTTTGCACGTATTTGTGCACGGTTGGAATTGTCTAAAAGGTTGCCGAAGGGTGTTTGGGCTCAAGGGTTGGGAGGGACATTCTTCCAACCAGTAGAATATGAGGGGATTCCATTGATTTGTATGAGGTGTGGTAAAGTGGGCAACAAGGCTGAGATATGCAAGGAGTCATATAATCAGCCTAGGCAGCATGAATTGAGGGATAGAGATGAGCTAAATATAGAAAGTTCCGGTGCTTCTGGGCTGGGTACCATAAAGGGTCCGGTAGAGGGCAATGTGCTGGAGTCAGTGAATGGGACCTGTTTTGTTTCAGGTTTGATGCAAGCTTCAGTTGTGGATGTAGACCATGGTGAATGGACTGTTGTAACTAGGACGAGACATCCAAATAATGCAATATCCGGCTATAAATCACAGGCTAACATTGGGAGGCCTGTTCCTCAAGTTGCAGATAATAAAGCTGTATGGAAAGAGGTGAAGAAGAATCAGGAGAATACTGTTGTTGGTGACTCAAGTGAGAAAGCCTGTGATGAACTGTTGGGTGGATCCTCTATGATTTCTACTGGGATGATACAATCTACGGGTGTAGATGGCAAAGTTGGGAGTAACATGCCAATTGGAAAGATGCAAATTGAGAGTATCTTGATTTCTGCTGGTCCTGAAAAAAATTTATTACAGGACGAGGATGCTAATGACATGGGCATGATGTTAGTTAGTGAAAAACCAGCGGTTAGTAGTGTGAACTTAGCAAGTTCTTTGTAATCCTTCTTTCAGAGGCCTGAGAGGTGCAGGAATTGGATAGATCCGAGTAGTGTAAAGTCTCCCGCACAGCTTTGAGTGCCAAAGGTGTTGAAGTTCTCGGATTGTAATCCTGGGAACTCTAGGGTAGTGAAACCGAAGAAGATGCAAACAGGAATTGCAAAAAGATGTTTTCCAAGGAATTGGCATATTTTAGCTCTTTAAAAAATTACCTCGTACGAGGAGGAATAGAGTTTTGGATGCTAGGGTGGTGGATTCCTTGGAAAATATGTTTACTATTACTGATAAATCAAAAGTTAAGAAGGGTATTGATGTTGATAGGGGTGGAGTGGCTTCTTACCCAATTATAGGTGACTTTTTTAAGGAAATGAGAGGCGAGGACGCTTGCCCTCTAGTGAATAAAGTTTGACATCTTATGTTGGAATTATAGAGGTGCTCGTAAAAAAGAGATCGGGAATTATTTACGACACCTAATTGGAGAACATAATGTTAGCTTTATTGGATTCCTTGAGACCAAAATTGAATCCTTCTCTAGGAAGGACATTGATAGGTTGGCGGGAGGAATTGGGATTTTACATTTCAGCCATCTAATGGTAGAGCTGGTGGTATTTTGGTGATGTGGAAGAGCATTGTGGGTCTTTTCATGTTATTTTTCAAACCAACCAGTGTATTATGGGAAGGTCTAAAAGTACTTGTGCTATTGAATGGGAGATAGCTGTCGTCTATGCTGATAATGGCAGGTATAACATAAGGCTAGTTTGGGAGGACATCACTCAAAATTATTTGTTGGAATCTGCTTTGTTGGTTGGGGGATATTTCAACTGCATCATATCATAGGAGGACAAGAAGGGTGGGAAGCCTTTCCACTATTATTTGGTAGAGAGTGAGATGGGTTACTTTATGGCAGCCAATGAGTTGATTGATCCTGGGTTTTTTGGCCCGGCTTTCACTTGGACTAACAACAAGGATGGGAGAAGTCTGATCTTTTCTAGAATGGATCGGTTCTTGTTTAGTTCTTCAATTTTGGAGTCCTTTCAGGGATTGAAGGTTAAGCACATGACGAGGTTAGTTTCTGACCACTGTCCAATTCTATGCTCTGTCCAAGAAGGTTAGAAGAGGAATTATTCTAGTTGGATTAAGTTCAAGGATATATGGGCCAGCTATCCTCTGGCCTGGCATCTGGTGTGGGAGAAGTGGAGGGGGTAAGATGTGGGTGATGAGGCTTTTAAATTACAGAAGAAGTGTCATAGAACACTGAAGGCACTCTTCTTTTGGAGTAAGAATAAGTTTAAATTGTTAAACCAGTTGAAGGAGGAGCTTGATGGGGAGATTAAAGTCTTGCTCGAATTGGAATGCTTGCCGAATGTCTTCTGATATTTAGACTGAAGCTTTAAGATATAAAGTCCAATTATTAAATAACACTCTCGCTCGTATTATGACGTGGTGGAAGTAAAGAGCTAAAGCCAAATGGATTGAAGAAGGTGATGAGAATACACATTTCTTTTACTCCATGGCATCGGGTAGAAGAAGATCCAATCACATTCATTCTTTGAAGCAGCCTGATGGGGAAATTGTAACCAAGAAAAGGGACATCTCAAAGGTGATTCACGGTTATTTTGAACAGAAGTGGAGTGGGCAAGTCATTCGAGAAAATAGGTTTCCATCTCTTGATTCCCAAATGGCTTGTTTGGGACGGGTTGCTAGATATTTGGACGGTGAAGTAACTAGAGAGGAAATTTGGATGATAGTGTGTACCTTGGGCCGGAACAAAGCACCTGGGAGAGATGGAGTGACGGCCTCCTTTTTTAATTCATTTTGGAAAATAGTTGGGGAGCAGGTTACATTAGCTTGCTTGGAGTTATTTGCAACTAGGTTTATGAATCCAGATTGGATGGAGATAGTGGTAGTTTTATTGCATAAAGTTAACAACCCGGATCAACCTTTCAAGTTCAAACCTATCAGTCTGTGTCAAACTATATACAAAATTATCTTGAAGGTGCTAGTTTACCAGTTTAAAGGAATTTTGCCAAAGTTAATTTCGGAGGAAAAAGCTGCTTTTGTCCAAGGACGTTCAATTTTGAACCATTGCTTGTTGGGGCAAGAGATTATAAATAAATTTAAAGGTTTCCAAATCATTTAAAGGGTTGCTGGAAATGAAAGTTGACATGGAGCAAGCCTATGAAAGAATGAACTGGAGGACACTTGAATTGGTTTTGAGGAGGATGGGGTTCACCCAAGGTTTAGCTCGTGGGTGCTAAACTGTGCTAAAGGCCCTCAATTTTCAATTCTGGTGAATGGGGAGCTAATGGAAGGAATTGTGGCTGATTGTGGGTTCCATCAAGGGTGCCCGTTATCACCATACTTATTTATTTAGTGCTCGGAGTTGTTGTCGCTGCATTTTCACCAAAACTTTTAGGAGTTGGGAGTGCACATCAATGCGGGGGTATCTCCTGTCTCCCATCTTCTTTATGCTGATGATGTTTTAATAGATGCTTCCATTCCAAATGTTAAGAAGATTATGACTATTTTGGAGGATTATTTCTCATGGACAAGGCTAAAAGTCAATAGAAGCAAACCACAATTATTTTTAGCAGTTGACGTCTTCAACTACCAAAACTCATCAAGCTAGGCTTGCTGGTTGTCGCAAAGTGGACGTGATGGAGTACCTTGGGATCAAATTTGCTTTAAGGGAGTTGAAGAAGGCGGATTTTGGGTCGCTTATTTTGAAAGCTCGTGCAAATACTTTATCCTGGGGAGTCAGGCATTTGTCATTGGCAGGGAGGGTAACTCTTATCAATTCTGTTTTATCACCGCTTTCGGTTTATTTAGTTACCCACACTATGGTTCTAAAAAGTGTTTTGAGTGATATTGAGAAGGTTTACGTGCAAGAGCATAAATCAGGAGACTCTAATGGTTGGAAGGAGATTTGCAATGATGCAATTAGTTTGGCTAATTGTGTTCGTTGGAAGGTGTGTAATGGGAAGGATGTTGATGCTTTAGATCATATTTGGATTTATGATAAGGCTATTGCTTGCTGGCTCACTTTCTTTGATATTGAAGCTATTGAAGGCTGCAGGGTTAAAGAGTTTATTACGACAGAAAGGATTTGGAACTTTGGAATAAACATAAATTGCTGCAGTGCTTTGGTGAAAGCCTGGTGGATAAAATCTGTGAAAGTCAAAATCTTGGTTGAATTAAATGCTGATTCTTTGGAACTCATTAAAAGCCTGTTAGGCTCATCTATATCAATTATTTGTTATAATAATTTGTTTCTGGGAGTGGAAGATCTCGTATGCAATATTCTGAATATTGGATTGAGACCCCGTGAATGATTGTTTTGGTGGAGAATTTATAAAGACATGGTTCCAACTTGTACGTGGCTGCACAGACGTGGACTAGGAGCAGATTTGATGTGTCGGATTGGTTGTAATGAGCATGAAGATATGGATCACATCACAACAAAATGTAAACAGCTCTTGGTAATCCTAAAGTGCTTAGATGGATGGGGGTTTCTCACCACACGTTTCTCATCGTTTGAAGAGTTACAATTTTCTCTTAGGGATCACTGTAATGCCAAAGATAAATGGGCTGTGATGTATTTTCAAGTTGTTTATTATAGTTGGGTAAACAGAAATGCTATTAAGCATGGAAAAGCTAAGTGCAATCCCATTTTGATGGCTGCCAATATTTTAGAATCCACCAAGCAAGATTATTTTTCTTTTAGCCTGGAGCAACGGTTCACCAACCAATTCTTTGGTTTGTTTTGTTCTTCTTCTTAGTGTCCCCGCTCCCCCTACAGGTTGGTTAAAAATTAATGTGGATGGAGCACTACTCAGGTCCAATGTTGGAGGGATTGGTATATTTAACCAGTTGGTGGTTGCACCTGGTTGGAGTATTATTCATTGGGATAGTACCCAGGTGGAGATGATGGCTATGCCCTCTATTGAGAAGCTCCTTCTTGATTGGATGTATGAGGTATATGGGGTTATTATTGAAGGAGGTAATGCAAGTGTGGTGGAACATATGCAAAAATTCAAGCAAAGAGAATTGTGGAGGCATCGGCTAGAGGAGGGGGGTAAGTTTGACTGGTTGAATTTATTCCAGAAGATTTTATTTGTTCATACTTACAGGGGATGCAACAAGGCGGCTCATTTTTATGCCCAAAGGGCGATTGAGTATACCTTTGTGTAGGGCATAAGAGATATTTACTATAAATGTATTCCTCAAGATTTTTTGTTCATTCTTGAGGATGATAGTAGTTTTTCTTCCCTTGCTTAAGGGCTAGTTGGCCTTTTATTTACTTTATTTGGGTGTAATTATTTTTTGATGAATGCAAATGCAAAAATTTAGCTCTCTCTGGCTCTATCTCTCTCTCTTCTACTCTTCCATCTCTCTCTCTCTCTCTCTCTCTCTCTCTCTTAAAGATAATATGTGAAGGTGCAAGGTGTCTACGTAGTTCGGTTCGCTGGAATGTTGGGAATGGTCGAAATATCGAGGTGTTGAATGATATTTGGATATGGGATAGGGCAATTTCTGGATGGCCTACCTTTTGTGACATTACAGCAGTTGAAAACCTGATAGTTTAAGTTTTTATTATGGAGGGAAACTGGGACAGACTAAAACACCTTCTCCATTTTAGTGTAATGCTGGTTGACAGGATTTGTAATATTCCTATTGATGTGTGGTGAGCTCCAACACTCTTGAGTTGGTTAAGAGTCAGTTTCAGCCATGTTTTATAATAGGATTTTCCATGTGAAGATGATCCTATATGCAAACTTTTAAAGGTAGGATTGAGGCCCTGAAATAAATTATTTTGGTGGAGAATTTACAAAGGCTTAGTCCAAACAAATAGTTGGCTACTTGGACGTGGATTTCAGGTAAATGCTAATTGTCCTGTTGGATGTAATGTGCTAGAGGATGTAGACCATTTCACATGCAGGTGTACACAGCTCCGTGATGTCTTGGAAGTATTGGAAAATGGGGTTTTATAACACCCTATTTTTCATCCTTTATCGAGCTGCAAATGTCCATTGAGAATGTTACTGATGTTAGGGAAGGATGGGTGCGAATTTACTGTGTTGTTGAACACCAAAGCTGGAATAACAGGAACTCTATTAAACATTGCAAAGGATGTTGTTCTCCCACGATTATGGCTGTTAATATTCTAGAATCTCTGAACCAGAAATGTTTTCCACTTTACCTGGATCAACGGGACTCAGTTCAATCCGTTGGATTGTTTAATTTGTCTTATTGGTGTCCCCCCTACAGGTTGGTTGAAAATTAATTTGGATGGAGCTTTACATAGT
Source organism: Dendrobium catenatum (assembly GCF_001605985.2). Classification (NCBI taxonomy): domain Eukaryota; kingdom Viridiplantae; phylum Streptophyta; class Magnoliopsida; order Asparagales; family Orchidaceae; genus Dendrobium; species Dendrobium catenatum. Next base: position 52,278 of record NW_021319898.1, on the reverse strand, counting down.
TCAAATGCAGGGGGCATTGGTATTGTTATTCGTGACAACTTTGGGATGTTAATTGCTGTGGGTGGTTGGAGTTTAACTCATTGGGATAGCACAAAGGTGGAATTGATGGCCTTTCGATACTTTCATAAGCTACTTCTTGATTTGATGTATGAAGTGAATTGTGTCATTGTAGAATGGGATAATGTTGGTGTGATTCAGCATATGCATAATTTTAAATACAGAGAGATGTGGAAATTGCATCCAATGGAGTGTGATGAGCTTAATTGGATAAGATTTATTCATAAAGTCTTATTTGTGCATACATATAGAAGGTTTAATAGAGCAGCTCATTTTTGTGCTCAAAGGGCTATAGATAGTTCCTTTACTTGGGATATAAGTGATAGTTTCAATAATTGTATTCCTCAAGAATATTTAGAGATTCTTGAGGAAAATAGGAGTTCTTCTCTTTTTCATTAGAAGGCAGATTGCCATTAGTTTTACTTTAATTGTTTTGTAATATTTTTGTTTGAGGAATATAAATGCAAAAGTTCAGTGCTCTCTCTCTCTCTCTCTCTCTCTCTCTCTCTCCCTCTCCCTCTCTCCTCTCTCCTCTCTCTCTCTCTCTCTCCATCTCTCCCTCCCTCTCTCCTCTCTCTCTCTCTCTCTCTCTCTCTCTCTCTCCCTTGTTGAAACTTGTTCACTACGAGTTAGGTTGTTAAACCTAAGCTTTTGTCCCAGTGGCTAACCAAGAGGGGGGGTGAATTGATAATTTAAAATTTAATCCCACTTTTAAATGTTTTATACTGAAAATAAGCTTTAATAAATTTTGTATAAATAGTTTTTGAACCACAACTTAAAAATAGTAAAGCAGAAAAAATAAAATACACAAGATTTATAGTGGTTCGGTTAAATACGACCTACATCCACTCCCCGGGGGGACCCTCCAAGTATTGCACTAATACCACTAGTGAATCTCCTTTTGCACCCACAGCAAGGCGGAGAAGCCTTTACAAATAGTGAATCTCCTTTTGCACCCACAGCAAGGCGGAGAAGCCTTTACAAAAACTCTTTTCACCACTACCCGGTGCGGTAGAGAACCGTCGTCCTTTTACACTATCCCCAGTATTGGCAGAGAACTGTCCTTTCTTTCACACTCTCCTAGTGTAGGCAAAGAACCCTTCGTTCTTTCACACTCTCCTAGTGTGGGCAGAGAACCCTTTGTCCTTTCACACTCTCCTAGTGTGGGTAGAGAAACCTTCGGTTGTTCACACTCTCCAAGTGTCGGCAGAGAACCGGATCTCCTTGACATATCTTCTCATAAGAAATCTAAAAGGAAGAAATAAAGAGTGAAGTAATCACAAATTAAATGTAAAAACTCTTACCTTTCAACACCAAGTGAAGACTTCACGCTCCAGTAGTAAGAATTCTCCTTCGAACACTCTCTCCTTGACTCTTCTTTCAATAGGCATGAAGATCAGTGAGCAAAAAGATTAAGTGATAGTTTAGATTAGACTACATATATGAAAGACACAAAAAACTGTCCAAAACTGCAAATTTTCAAGTTAACATGCACTTGATCGTCCCGTACGATCGTGGATCGTCCTGGACGATTTTACTTAAATGAGTTGTAATCGAACCAAATGCATATTGGTACGAACTGAATTCATACCCGATCTTCATCCCGTACGAACTAGGTTCGTCTGGTACGAACGATTATTCCATAGGTCGGTTCCTAAAAACTGCAGAACGTCGCCAAAATGTTTAGAGTCAGTTCACTTCGTCCTGGGACGAACATGGGTTCGTCCGGACAAAATTTTTACATAGTACAAATCATCCAGGGACGATTTTGAGTTTGTCTAGACAAAAATTTTCCAGAGAATAATTCGTCCTAGCATGATTATAAATTTTGTCTGAACGAAAATTCTCTAGAGGAGATTTTGTCCTTGGATGATTTTGAGTTCGTCTGGACGAAATTTTTTTAGAGAGCATTTCGTCCTGGAATGAATATAAATTTTGTATGAACGAAATTTTCCATATAACATTTCATCCAGGGATGAATTTGACTTCGTCCTGGAAGATCAGGACTTAGAAAAATTTTCTTCAACTCCTGTTTGTTCCATTGCTCTCCTTTAACTCCTGTTTGTTCCATTGCTCTTTTGAGGAGATAATTGACCTGATCGTCCCGTACGAACATGGTTCGTCCTGTATGATAAGTATAAATTTTTTAAGATCTCTTTAAGTGTGTGTGTATTTATTCACTCAATTACAATCACTCCCTCACAAACTTAATTCAAAGAAAAATACAAGCTTCAAATTTCAAAATATCTCATGCATTTCATGCTGAATTTGATTTGAAGATTTCAGTAGTCTAGAGTTCGATTTTCCTGAAATATTAGTATACACAAGAGAAAAAACAAATCTTCCAAAAAGTGTTAGGAGATAACTACACATAAACAATAATATTTGGAATCATCAAAACAATACAAGTTGCAAGAATGTAAAACATGCAAATAGCAACTCTCTTAGCAATCTCCCCCTTTTTTATGATGGCAAAATAATTATTGTTTGTATATTTTCAAATTTTAAGAATCTCTTAAACTCCCCCTGAAATGATGAACACATGAAAATAAGGAGGTATTTTAATCAAAAAAATTTTTATTTTCAAAATTTTTAGAGATACAAAATAAAATAAACACACACATACACTATGATAGAACAAACAATTTCTCCCCCTTTTTCACAACAGTAAAAAGAGAAGAAGAAAAAGATTAGAAATGTAAGCAGTCATATGATAATCCTTTGATTATTGATCCTTGAAAGTGATTGAGATTAATTTTGCAAACAAAATCAAAACATTAGTCAAATCATAGTAATTCATAGAATTTAATAAGAGATATAACATTGATAATAAAAAGTATTTATCAAAAACATGAGATATCAATATTGATATCAAAATGAAGGATATTACAATTGAAACATAAGATATCAATATGACATAAGATTTAAAAACAACAACATCTAAATAAAAAAAAATACATCACATTTTCCTAAAACATAAAACTAACACACCAACTAGAGAAAATTCATAAAATCAAGTACAACTGTCACTCAGAAGGATCCTGATCTGGTGGAGGATGAGGAGGAGGTGCAGCACTGAAGATATTAAAATAAGTACTAATCATAAGCATGTTTGTATTAATATCATTCATCGGATCCCTCATAAACCCCATGTCATGCTGATATTGTGCATCCTGCTGCTGAAGATGAGTCTCAATTTGATCAAAACGTTGATCAACCTGAGTCTCTAGGAGATCAAATATCTGAATCAAATCCTGATAATTTGGTTCATTAGCGGGTGCATGTGCAGCTTCATGTTCTTCCTCAGTATCACTAATGAGATGTGCTTTACTTGGTTCTTCTTTGAAGATTGCTTTAAATGATCCGTCGTTGTAGTAGAGCGGTTCTTCAAACTCTTGATCAGGATAAACCAAATTGTATTTCTTGTCTAGAATGTAGGCAACTAGATATCCTAAGGCGATGTTCTTCTTTTTCTTATGCTCTACATGACCAATTTTAGAAAGCCCATAAAGATAGTCAAGAATAAGTTGGGCTTCATCTATAGGTACTTTAGTCATGATCAAGAAGGTCACCACAGAAATAAGAGAGGTAATGTTGATCCTATCACCAGCTTTAGAAATAATAGAAGTTCTAAGAACATGCTGGATGATACAAGCATTACGAACTAGTCCGGATACCTTAGGCATATGCTCGTTAAAATTGATTCCTCTAATCACTTTATTAATTTCATACCATTCATATTCAGTTGAGGTGATCAAGGTATGTGCTCTAGCTCCCTCAATTCTTATGTTCAGAAAGGCTCCTAAGTCAACCTTGGTGATTTCAACTTTTTTCTTAAAGACAAAAGAACGGATGATAGTATGGTCGGACTTGAAAGACATGTTTGCAAGAAAATAGTGGAAGATTTCTTTATTATAGAGATAAATTAGGGTGAGGATGAAACCAAACTGAATTAAAGCAAACAAGTTCATCACCTGAAAGGTTAGTTGTTCTTGGACAAAAATTCTGGAGGCTGTGATTTTGGCGGAGACAATCCTAGGAAAGGATTCTTCATTGCCTTTAGAAAGAAAGTTCTCAAAGGAATTCTTTGGTGGACCCTTGGCTAGAGTCTTTTGACGCTTGCTAGAACTTATCATTGATAGGATTAAAGGAACGAAAGGATTTGAAAGTGAAAGTGAAATGAGAGTGACTGTTGAGTTCAAAAGCCCGTCTATTTATTGAAAAAATGACAGTTCGTACCGGACAAAATTTTATGTTCGTCCTGTACGAAATATATTCATCCCGTACGAAAAACTTTCGTATGGACAAAAGAATGCGACCAAAATAAAACGGCTTTTCATAATCACACAACTAATGAAATGTCCTTTCGTATAGACTTTTGACCAGACTGATCGTATAGACGAATACGTGTTCATCCCGGGACGATCAGAATTTATGAACGTTTTAATGGCAGTTGAAACCGTCCCCTCCATCGAACCGACATGTGTTTGTCCGGACGAACCAAAGGTTCGTACGTACGAAATATAGCATTAAAAACTACCTTATCCGATTAACTGCTTTATTCAATCATCCTGTCGCTTGAAAAACATTTCGTCCTGGATGATGGTGGCAATCGTACAGATGAAGTGACAATTAAAAACTGAAAAACTGCACATAAACGGTTCAAAATCTAATAGTTTGACACATGACACAAATCGTCCCGAACAAAAAATATTTCGTACCGGACGATTGTCACTCAAATTTTTCAAAAATAAGCACACAATAAACTAAAACACAAGCACACTAAAAACATAATGAAAATGAAAACAAAAAGCTCAATCAAAACAAAAACACAAGCACACTAAAAATATTAACTAGAAAGCACAAATCAATGTTACAGAAAACATGTTTAATTAAGCATTCAAATCAATCACACTTAGCCTTGTTCTAATGCACTAAAGGTATCAAAGGCTAAAGGTTTTGTAAAAAATGTCTGCAAGTTAATTTTCAGTAGAAACATGAGTGAGTTTAATTTCTTCTTTGAATACATGATCCCTTATAAAATGATGCCTAATGTCTATATATTTGATTCTTGAATGTTGAATAGGATTTTTAAAAATACAAATAGTACTAGTGTTATCACAATAAATTTGAATAGTGCCTATAGTTAATCCTAAATCAATTAACTGTTGTTTCAAGCAAAGTATTTATGCCACACAACTTCTTAATGCAATGTATTCAGCTTCAGCAGTAAATAGGGCTACTGAATTTTGTTTTCAAATGGACCAAGAGACTAAAGAATTTTTAATAAAATGACATGTTCCACCATACAACCTGCAAAGTCAGAATCTGAATAACCAATTATTTTAAATGAAGAGCTAAACTTAGGATACCAAATTCTTAAGTTCTAAGTTCCTAACAGATATCTTAAACTCCTTTTTACTACTGTTAAATGTGATTCTTTTAGATCTGATTAAAATCTAGCACACAAGCAAACACTAAACATGATATCGGGTCAGCTAGCAGTCAAGTAAAGTAAAGATTCAACTATCCCTCTAATTTTTTTTTGATCAACAAATTTTCCTTTAGGGTCTTTATCCAACTGAACTAAGGAATTCATTGGTGTACTATCAGATTTAGCATTGTCCATTTTATAATTTTTTAGGATATCCTTAACATATTTTGACTGGCTAAGAAATGTACCCTCCTCAATTTGCTTACTGTTAAATCCTAGAAAGTAACTTAAATTTTCCATTAGACTCATCTCAAATTCACTACTCATTATTTTAGAAAAATTATGATAAAGATTTTTATTTAAAGATTCAAAAATGATATCATCCACATAAATTTGAACAATGAGTATATCCTTTCCACATTTTCTCAAAAAGATAGTTATATCCACACTTCCTTTTTCAAAAGATTTTTCAAGTAGGAAGGTGCTCAACCTCTCATACCAAGCCCTAGGTAGACGCTTCAATCCATATAATGCCTTTTTCAACTTGAAAATATGATTTGGGTATTTAGAATTTTTAAAACCTGGTGGTTGTTCTATAAAAACATCTTCTTGAATTACCCCATTTAAAAAGGTACTTTTTACATCCATTTGATACAATTTGAACCCTCTAAAATAGGCAAAAGCTAGCAAAATCCTAATTGCTTCAAGTCTAACTACAGGGGTAAAAGTCTCCATAAAATCAATCCCTTCAATCTGATTATACCCCTTAGCAACTAATCTTACATTATTTCTAATGACTACTTCTGAGTCATTCATTTTGTTTTTGAATACCCACTTAGTTCCAATTACACTTTGATCCTTTGGCCTTGTAGTTAATTCCCAAACTTTATTTCTTACAAATTGATTCAACTCTTCTTACATGGCCAAAATCCAAAATCATTCGAAAGTGCTTGATCAATATTTGTGGATTCTATAGTTGAAATGAAGGCTTAATGATTGACTTCTTTATTTAATCCACACCTAGTCCTTACGCCCTCATTAGGTTCACCTATAATCAATTCCCTTTGGTGGTTTTTAGAAAATCTCAAATTTCTAAGCAAAAAGATTTTTATCTCTAAATTTTCTTCCATATTTTCTTCCAAATTATCTTCCAAATTCATTTTATCAATCTTTTGGGAGTTAATCTCAATCTCTTCTTCTATAATATTTAGCTCTTCCAAAATTTCAGATTCATTAAATACAACATGTGTGGTCTCCTCAATTACCAAAATTTTTCTATTGAATACTCAATAAGATTTTCCAACACTTGAGTATCCAATAAAAATTCCTTCATCTGCTTTTGGATCAATTTTTTCTAAGGTAGATTTTCCATTGTTATGAATGAACACCTTGCACCAAAAAACAAACAAATAAGAAAAATTAAGTGTTCTTCCTTTTAGCAACTCATAGGGTGTTTTATTTAATTTAGATCTCACATTCACCCCATTCAGAACATAACATCAATGCTAACCACCTCAGCCCAAAAATATTTAGGAAGTGAGTATTCTGCCAACATTACTCGGGCGGCTTCTATTAATATTCTGTTTTTCCTTTTGAATACCCCATCCTGCTGAGGGGTTGTAGGTGCAGAAAAGTTGTGATCAATTTATTTCTCTTTACAAAATTCCTCAATTCTCTCATTTTCAAATTCTTCTCCATGATCATTTTATATAGAAATAATTTCACAGCTAAGTTTTCTTTGAATCCAATTAAAAAAAAATTCTAAATTCCTCAAATGATTCACTCTTATGAAATAGAAATCTAACCCATGTGAATATTGAGTAATCATCTACAATCACAAATCCGTATACCTTCTCTCTTAGACTCACAGTTCCAACTGGTCCAAAAAGATCCATAAGCAAAATCTCCAATGGTTTACTAGTTCTAAGATCCTTATTGGACTGAAAAGAGGACTTCACTTGCTTTCCTAATTGACATGCATCACAAAGGTGGCCCTTAGTAAAGTCTAGTTTTGGTATACCTCTCACTAAGTTTTTTTGGGTAATTCTCCTAAGATTTTTCATGCTAAAATGACAAACTCTCCTATGCAAAAGCTATGACTCATCAGAGATAGTTTCAAACAAAAAGTAATAGAAGTTTGAATATAATTCAAGTCCAGCATATAAATATTATTAATCCTTTTATTATTCAAAATATCTTTACCATTTTGGCTTAATAAGCAGCTAGTACGAAAAAATTTCATACAATATCCTTTATCACATAGCTGGCTTATACTTAACAGGTTATGCTTTAAGCCTTCTACCAATAATACATTCTCAATATAAAATTTATTAAGATTTATAATCATACCTGATCCAATCACCTTTTCTGTGGTGTTATCTCCAAGTGTAACTTTGCCTCCATTCCTGGCTTCCAGTGTTATGAATTGTGCAGTATCTCCAGTCATATGCTTGGAACATCCGCTGTCCAGGTACCATATGCTCTCACGAGATCTTGTGTGAGAGCGACCCTGCAAAATTATCAAACGTTAGACCTAGGAATCCAAACAAGTTTGGTTTCTCCTTTTGGCAATTTATAATCAGATGCATGTATGATATGCCTAGGTTTATGCATCTTAGGTCTCCACACCAAATAGGTTTTCATCTTCAAAGTGCAGATGTGAGCTATATGTCCAAATAATTCATAATTATTACATTTGACTTTTGGAAATGGATTCCTAAGTCTTCTACAATTCATTTGTCTATTCAGATATTACATAAATTTAGGATATATAATAGGATTAGTAAAATCTTTAAGTCTGTGGGGTATCATATTATCCTCGAGAGCTTTTATCTTCAATTTATAAAACGAATTCATATCTTCCAAGATTCGATTTATATAATTAATTTGATATGTTTTGCTCTCAGATTCATCCTTAAAGTTTTTAAATTCTTTTTCAAGTTCGACATAGAATGATTTTAAATTTTCATGATTTTTATTCAAGTCATCAAACTCATCAAGTAATTTCATATGATTGTTATCAACTAAAGCATGATCTTTCTTAAGGATTTCATGTTCCTTTTGTAATTCTTAAAACTCTAAACTTAGACTAGTATGCATTTTCTTTATTTTCCTATATGCATCATGCATGTGTTCAGAAATTTCAAAAAGTTCATCATAGGTTAAGTCACATACCTCTTCTTGATCTGACTAATCAAAACTATCGACCATTAAGTACAGATTAGTGACTTCTTCTTCCTTTTTAGTCTCTGATGAATCTAAAGCTGAGTCCAACCAGAAAGCTCTTTGAAACTTCTTCTTGCCTTTCTTTACAGTTGGTTTCTCCTTTACCTTCTTCTTGCTAGGAGTGGCTTTGATTTTTGGGCATTCAGTCTTGATATGTCTAGGTTTCCTGCACTCATAGCAAATTACATCATTTAAAATCTTGGCATTTCTATTAAATTTACCTCTATTTCATTATTGTCGTCTCTTCTGCTTCCTCTTCAGAAAGCTTCTAAATTGTCTAGTCGTCAATGCGATGTTATCTTCATCCTTAGGTTGTGAGTGTTCACTCTCAGACTCTTTCACTTTTAGTGCTATCTTCTTCTCCCTTCATGGTCCACCTACATCAATCTTTCTTTGGTTAACTCCTTGCCCGTAAGCAATTAGCGAACAAAGAAGATTGTCAATAGAGTAAATGTTTAGATCTTTAGACTCTGTAATTGTAGTAATTTTAGCATTATAAGCAGTAGGCAAACATGAAAGAATCTTATTAACCATTTCAGTATTCGTTAGTTCCCTACCCACTACATCCAAAGAGGTGACTATTTGTGTGAATCTTGTGTACATATCAGAAATGGATTCATTTGGTTTCATGTGAAACAGTTCATAATCATGCAACAAGATATTAAGTCTAGATTGCTTAACCTCATTAGTCCGCTCATAAGTTATAAAAAATCTATCCCATATGTCTTTTCCACTTTTGCAAGTAGAAACCCGCATGTAATCTTTTAATTTAAGAGCACAAAAGAAACTATTCAAGCATTTGGCATTTAGTTGTGTTAAATCACGTTCTTCTACTGTCCAGTCTGCAAAAAGTGTTTTAACTCTAACTTCGTCAACTAGTCTAGTTGGTTTTGTATTCCCTTCCTGAACTAAAAGCCACATACGATAATCAAGTGACTGTAAAAATGCAGACATATATGTTCTCAAAAAATCAAAAGGTATATGGTCGAACAGTGGAGTTCTAGTTATAGAGTAACACTCGAGTGTATTTTGGTTTCCAAATGTAGCCATCTACGTTAATCAAAAAGTAGTCTAAACTTATGATTTTGAAACAAAGCTCTGATACCACTTGTTGAAACTTGTTCACTATGAATTAGGTTGTTAAACCTAAGCTTTTGTCCCAGCGGCTAACCAAGAAGGGGGGGTGAATTGGTAATTTAAAATTTAATCCCTCTTTTAAATATTTTATACCAAAACTAAACTTTAATGAATTGTGTAGAAATAGTTTTTCAACCACAACTTAAAAACAGTAAAGCTGAAAATAAAAAACAGCTAAAATAAAAGGCATAAGATTTATAGTGGTTCGGTCAAACACGACCTACATCCACTCCTCAGAGATACTCTTCGAGTATTGAACTAATACCACTAGTGACTCTCCTTTTGCACCCACAGTAAGGTGGAGAAGCCTTTACAAAAACTCTTTTCATCACTACCCGGTGCGGCAGAGAACGGTCGTCCTTTTACACTATCCGTAGTGTTGGCAAAGATTAAGTGGTAGTTTAGATTGGATTATATATAGGAAAGACACAAAAAACAGTTCAAAAACTATAAATTTTCAAGTCAACATGCAATGGATCGTCCCATACGATCGTGGATCGTCCTGAACGATTTTACTTAAATGAGTTGAAAACGAACCAAATATATATTTGTACGAACTGGATTCGTACCCGATCATCATCCCGTATGAACTAGGTTTGTCTGGTACGAACGAATATTCCATAAGTCAGTTCCCAAAAACTGTAGAACATCGCCAAAATTTTTAGAGTCGGTTCACTTCGTCCTGGGACGAATATGGGTTCGTCTGAACGAAATTTTTACAGAGGACAAATCATCCTGGGATGATTTTGAGTTCTGGACAAAAATTTTTTAGAGAGCAATTCGTCCTTGCACGATTATAAATTTTGTTTGAACAAAAATTCTCTAGAGGAGATTTCGTCTTGATACGATTTTGAGTTCGTCTGGACAAAATTTTTCCAGAGAGAATTTTGTCCTGGAACGAATATAAATTTATTATGAACGAAAATTTTCTAGAGAACATTTTGTCCTGGGTTGAATTTGACTTCGTTCTGGATGATCAGTACTTAGAAAAATTTTCTTCAACTCCTGTTCGTTCCATTGCTCTTTCGAGGAGATAACTGACCTGATCGTCCCGTACAAACATGGTTCGTCCTATACGATAAGTATAAATTTTCCAAGATCTTTTTAAGTGTGTGTGTATTTATTCACTCAATTACAATCACTCCCTCACAAACTTAATTGAAAGAAAAATACAAGCTTCAAATTTAAAAATATCTCATGCATTTCATGCTGAATTTGATTTGAAGACTTTAATAGTCTTGAGTTCGATTTTCCTGAAATGTTAGTATACATAAAAGCAAAAACAAATCTTCCAAAAAGTGTTAGGAGATAACTAGACATAAAATAATAACATTCGGAATCATCGAAACTATATAAGTTGCAAGAATGTAAAACATACAAATATCAACTCTCTTAACATCCCTCCCTCCCTCCCACCCTCTCTCTCTCTCTCCCCCCCTCTCTCTCTAACTCTCTCTCTCCCCCTCTCTCTCCCTCTCTCTCTCTCTCTCTCTCTCTCTCTCTCTCTCTCTCTCTCTCTCTCTTGAAAGCATTATTCTTTTGGAGTAAGAACAAAATCAGAATGCTTAATCAATTGAAGGAAGAGTTGGATAAAGAGATTAAGGCTCTACATGAACTGAAATGTTTGCCAAATGGTCTGGGTGATATTCAAGCTGAAACTTTGAGGTATAAGGTTCAACTTTTAAATAGTACACTTGCTCCTATTATGGCATGGTGGAGGCGACGAGCTAAAGTAAAATGGATTGAGGAAGGGGATGGTAACACCAACTTATTTCATTCCATGGCTTCGGCTAGGAGGAGAGCAAAGTGCATTTATTCTATTAAGCAAGAGGATGGGATGGTGGTAACAGAGCATAGAGATATTTCTAATGTTATATATAGCTTATTTGAACAGAAATGGCATGGGCATGTCATTGTTGAGGATGGGTGGCCTTCCCTTGATTCACAAAAAAGCTATTTGGCACAGTTTGCTGTTGCTCTTGATTGGGAACTCACAAAGGATGACATTTGGGCTGTGGTAAGATCTTTGGGCTGAAATAAGGCTCCTGTTAGAGATGGGGTTACAGCTTCATTTTTTTAAATTTTATTGGGATATTGTTGGAGAGCAGGTTTTGAATGCTTGTTTGGAATTTTTTGCATCTAGAACTATGGACTCATATTGGAAGGAAATGGTTGTTGTTTTATTGCCAAAAGTCATGAATCCGAATCCATTCCAAGTTTAAACCTATTAATCTGTGCCAAACAATTTATAAGATTGTTCCAAAGGTGCTTGTCAACAGGCTTTAAGGAGTGTTGCCAAATTTGATTTTTGAAGAACAAGCAGCGTTTGTTTTGGGAAGATCTATTTCTAATCACTGCTTGCTAGCTTAAGAGGTGTTACATAAATTCAAAGTGTCCAAATCTGTAATGGGTTATTTTGCGTTGAAGGTATATATGGAACAAGCATATGAGAAGATGAGTTGGAGGACTCTGGAGATTGTTCTGAGACGTATGGGGTTTCCTCCTATATTCAATACTTGGGTGCTAAGCTGTGTCAAAAATCCAAAGTTTTCTATCCTTATAAATGGACAGCTTACGGGTTCTGCCAAGGGTGCCCTTTGTCACCCTACTTGTTTATCCTGTGTTCTAAGCTGATGTCTGCTCATTTTTATCAGAACTTCAAGGAGTTGGGGGTTCCAATCAGTGGTTGGGGACCTCCTGTATCCCACCTTTATGCTGATGACATTTTATTTTTTGCAGGTACAAATATTCCAAATGCTAAGAAGATTAAATCCATTCTTGAGGATTATTGTTCTTGGACGGGCCAAAGGGTAAATAAAGGCAAATCTGCCATTACTTTTAGCAAGAGGACTTCGTCCACCACAAGGTCCCGGTTGGCTAAACTTATTGGCTTCTATAAGGTGACTGAAATGGATTATTTAGGCATTAAGTTGACATTGAGGAGGCTCACCAGGAAGGATTTTGGTCCTTTTATTCAAAATTCTTGTGGCTACACTTTGAAGTGGGGGATTAGACACCTCTCTATGGCTGGACGTGTGACATTAATCAATTCTATTTTGTTGCCGAGTCTAGTATATATGATGACTCATACAGTTGTTCCATGATATGTTCTTAATGAAATTGAAAAGCTGTGTCGCATCTTTTTTTTGGATAAAGACTCTACACACAAAGGTTTACATTATGCTTCCTGGGATTGTGTGACTCAACTTAAGCTAGTGCTAATTAAGCAGGGCCTTTGCATGCTCGAATTACTTGGGGTTTTCATAATAAGCCTTTGGAGCTATTGCATAGATGTTTGAAACACAAGTATGGTGATAACCTGTGGGATTATGAATTGAAGAGGGGTATTTCAAATTGTTGGAAGGTAATCTGTGAGCGTGCTTAAAGCTTAAATATATTGGTTCGATGGAGAGTTTGTAATGGTCGAAACATTGATGTTTTAAATGACATCTGGATATGAGACAGGGAAATTTCGGCATGGCCTACTTACTGTGATGTTTTTGCAGTTGAAAATATGAAAGTTTCAGATTTTATTATCGAGAGTAGCAGATGGGCAAACCAAAACTTATGCTTTGCTTTGGTGGGCTGCTTGTTGACGGAATTTGTGAAATTCATATTGAGAGTGGGCTGGGAGCTGATTCAATTGAGCTAATAAAGAGCCCTTTATGTTCGACGATTTCAACTGTAGTATACTTTAAGTCTTTTCATGAGGATAATGATCCTGTATGCACGGTGCTGAAGCTTAGATTGAAGCCAAGGGAGAGGCTATTTTGGTGGAGAACTTATAAAGACATTATCCCAACTAGCTAACGGTTGAATGGACGTGGTTTTAATGTGAATATAAAATGTTTTGTTGGGTGTGATGAGGTTGAGGACGTTGATCATATCACATCTAGATGCAAGCAACTACAGGATATTCTTGAAGTCTTAGAAAAATGGGGCTTTTTATGCCTCGGTTTTCTTCCCTTTGTGAAATTAAGGTTCAACTTGAGAAGCTTGCTGATGCGAGGGGAAGTTGGGTCCAGATTTATTGTTCTGCTATTTTTCAAAACTGGATCAATAGAAATGCAATCAAACACAGAAAAGTATGCTGCTCTCTTGTGGTTTTGGCAGCTAATGTGCTGGGAGTCATTAATCAAAGTGTTTTTTCTGTCCACTTGGAGCAACAGGGCACTTTTCAATCCAATATATTATTTAATCAGTTTTCTTGGTGTCCTCCCCTTCAGGTTGGTTGAAAATAAACTTAAATGGTGCTCTACTTAATTCCAATGCTAGAGGTATTGGCATAGTCATCCGTGATTGTGGTGGAAAGTTAATTACTTAGCTGGATAGAGTTTAACCCATTGGGACAACACACAAGTGGAATTGTTGTCATTTCATTACATCAATAAGCTACTTCTTGATTGGATGTATGATGTGAATGGGTTGATTTTGGAAGGAGATAATGCTGGAGTGATTAAGCATATGCAGAACTTTGCTGATAGGGAGAAAAGGAAGTTGCAGCCGGTGGATCGTGAGGAGCTAAATTGGATAAGGTTATTCCAAAAAGTTTATTTATGCATACTTACAGGAGGTTTAACAGAGTAGCCCATTTTTTTGGTATAAAGGGTTATAGATAGTTCTTTTTCTTGGGATATAGGAGAAATTTTAAATCAGTATATTTTTCAAGATTTTCTAGATATTCTTGAGGAAGATTGTTGTTTTTCTTTTTCTAAAGGGCCGGTTGGTTAGTAGTTTCTCTTTATTGGATGTAATAAGTTTTATTAGATAAATGCATATGCAAAAGTTTAGCTCTCTCTCTCTCTCTCTCTCTCTCTCTCTCTCTCTCTCTCTCTCTCAAACTCTCTCTCTCCCTCTCTTCCATCTCTTTCTCTCTCTCCTACTCTCTCTCTTATTCTCTCTCTCTTATTTTCTCTCTCCCTCTCTCTCCTCTCTCTCTCTCTCTCTCTCTCTCTCTCTCTCTCTCTCTCTTCCGCTCTTTCATCAGTTTCTCTCTCTCTCCCTCTCTCTCTCTCTCTCTCTCTTTCCCTCCCTCTCTTCCATCTCTTTCTCTCTATACTGCTCTCTCTCTCTCTCTCAATCTCCCACTCTCTCTCTTACTCTCTCTCTCTCTCTCTTGCCCTCTCCCTCTCCCTCTATCTTTTCCTCTGTCTACATCTCTCTCACTCTCTCTCTCTCTCTTTCTCTCTCTCTCACTCTCTCTCTCTATCTTTCCCTCTCTCTTCCATATCTCTTTTATCTCTCCTTCCTCTCTCTCTCTCTCGCTCTCGCTCTCCCTCGCTCTTTCTTATAAAGAGAGTTGTTATTTGCATGTTTTACATTCTTGCAACTTGTATTATTTTGATGATTTCAAATATTATTATTTTATGTATATATATCTCCTAACTTTTTTGGAAGATTTGTTTTTGCTCTGGTGTGTACTAACATTTCAGGAAAATCAACTCCAAGCTATGAATACTTCAAATCAAATTTAGCAAATATTCATTTGTAAATTATAAGTTTTGAATTGAGAGGGAGTGATTGTAATTGAGTGAAAAATCACAACACACACACTTGGGGGAACAATTTTTGTGAACTGATCGTACGGGACGAACCTAGTTCGTACGGGATGATCATGTCAATTAAGCCCTCGAAAGAGCAATGGATCGAACAGGCAGGAAAATTTTTTTCTAAGTCCTAATCGTCCAGAACGAATTTAACATTCATCACGGATGAACGTCTCGGGATTCTCACTTTGCACTGTTCGTCCAAACGAAATGCATGGTTCATCTCTGGACGAAACTCTCTGAATAAAATTGTATAAGACGAAATTAACCTTCATCTCTGGACGAAACTCTCTGTATAAAATCGTCTAGGATGAAACTTGTTCGTCCCAGGATGAACCGAACTGACTTACCTCAGTTGGTTACATCCTGCAGGGATTTGGGAACCTACCTATGCAATAACCATTTCGTACCAGACGAACCTAGTTCGTACGGGATAATAAGCATGTACGAACATAGTTCATACCGATATACATTAGGATCATTTCCGACACTTTAAGTAAAATCATCCGGAACGATCAACGATCGTACGGGACGATCCATTTCGTGTTAACTTGAATATTTTGCAGTTTTGGATGATTTTTCTTGTCTCTCCTATATAAGGTCCAATTTTTACTGCCACCAAATTTTTTTGCTCATTGATCTTCGTGCTTATTAAAAGAAGAGTTAAGGAGAGAGTGTGAGAGAGCATTCAAAGGAGGATTCCTACCACTGGAGCGTGAAGGCTTCGCTTGATGTTAAAAGGTAAGATTTCCTACTTGTGATTTGATATTACTTCACTCTTTTCTTTCTTCCTTCTAGATTTCTTGTGAGGATATCTGTTAAGGAGATCGGGTTCTCTGCCCACACTAGGAGAGTGTGAAAGGATGAAGGGTTCTCTGCCCACACTAGGAGAGTGTGAAAGGACGAAGGGTTCTCTGCCCACACTAGGAGAGTGTGAAAGGACGGACGATTCTCTGCCAACACTGGGGATAGTGTAAAAGGATGACGGTTCTCTGCCACACTGGGTAGTGGTGGAAAGAGTGGTTGTAAAGGCTTCTCCACCTTACTGTGGGTGCAAAATGAGAGACACTATTGGTATGAGTGCAATACTCATAGGGTGCCTCTGGGGAGTGGATGTAGGTCTGATTTAGACCGAACCACTATAAATCTTGTGTCGTTTGTTTTTACTGCTTTTTATTTTCTGCTTTTTTTTGTTTAGAAAATTATGGTTGAAAAATATTTTATAAAAATTCATTAAAGTTTATTTTCGGTTCAACTTATCTAAAAGAGGGATAATTTTTTAAAATACCAATTCACCCCCCCTCTTGGTAGCCTTGGGACATTAACTTAGGTTTAATAACCTATTCACTATACTCAATAAGTGGTATCAAAGTTTTGTTTTAAAATCATAAGTTTAAACTACTTTTTCATTAACGTAGATGGCTACATTTGGAAATTGAAACACACCGGAGGGTTACTCTATTACTAGACCTCCACTGTTTGACAATATGCCTTTTGATTTTTGGAAAACATGCATGTCTACTTTCTTACAATCACTTGATTATCGTATGTGGATCTTAGTCCAGGAAGGATATAAAAAACCAACTAGATTAGTTAATGGAGTTAGAGTTGAAATACCTTTTGCAGATTGGACTGTAGAAGAACGTGACTTAGCGCAACTAAACGCTAAATGTTTGAATAGTTTCTTTTGTGCCTCTTAAAATCTGAAGATTACATGCGGGTTTTCACTTGCAAAAGTGGAAAGGACATATGAGATAGACTTTGTATAACATATGAGGGGACTAATAATGTTAAATAATCTAGGCTTAATATCTTGTTGCATGATTATGAACTGTTTCGGATGAAACCTAATGAATCCATTTCTGATATGTACACAATATTTACTCAAATAGTCACCTCTTTGCATGCACTTGGTAGGGAACTAACGAATGCTGAAATGGTTAATAAGATTTTTTGTTATTTACCTACTACTTATGATGCTAAAACTACTGTAATTACATAGTTTAAAGATCTAAACATTTATTCAATTGACAATCTTTTTGGTTCACTTTTTGCTTACGAGCAAAGAGTTAGCCAAAGAAAGATTGATGTAGGTGAACCATGAAAGGAAAAGAACATAGCACTAAAAGTGGAAGAGTCTGAGAGTGAACACTCACAACCTGAGGATGAAGACGACATTGCATTAATGATTAGACAGTTTAGAAGCTTTCTGAAAAGGAAACAAAAGAGATGCCAGCAATGGAATATAGGTAAATTTAATAGAAATGGAAAGATTTCTAATGAAGTAATTTGCTATGAATACAGGAAACCTGATCATATTAAAAATGATTGCCCAAAACTCAAAGTCACTCATAGCAATGAGAAGGTAGAGGAGAATCCAATTGTAAAGAAGGGTAATAAGAAGTTTCAAAGAGCTTTCTGGGCGGACTCAGCTTCAGATTCATCAGAGACTGAAAAGGAAGAAGAAGTCACCAATCTTTGCTTGATGGCAGATAGTTTTGATCAGTTAGATCAAGAAGAGGTAAGTGACTTAACTTATGATAAATTATTTGGAGTTTCTGAACACATGTATGATGCATATAAGAAAATGAAGAAAATGCATGCTAGTCTAAGTTTAAAATTTGAAGAACTTCAAAAAGAACATGAAATCCTTAGGAAAGATCATGCCTTAATAGATAACAACCACATGAAACTACTCGATAAATTTGATGACTTGAATAAAAATCATGAGATTTTAAAATCATCCTATGCTGATCTTGAAAAAGAATTTAAAGAATTTTAGGATGAATCAGAGAGCAAAATATATCAAATCAATTATACAAATTGAATCTTGTAAGATATGAATTTATTTTATAAGTTGAAAATAAAAGCTTTCGAGGATAATAGGATACCCCCCAAACTTGAAGATTTTACAAATTCTAAATTTTATCCTAAATATATGGAATCCCTTAGAAGATAAACAAATGATAAAAGACTTAGGAATCCTTTTCCTAATGTTAAATATAATAATTGTGGATTGCTTGGACATATAGCTCACGCCTGTACCTTGAAGATGAAAACTAATTTGGTGTGGAGACCTAAGATGCATAAACCTAGATATATCGTACATGCATCTGATTATAAGTTGCTAAAAGGAGAACCTAAACTTGTTTGGGTTCCCAGGTCTAACATTTAATATTTTTGTAGGGTCGCTCTCACACAAGACCTCGTGAGAGCATATAGTACCTGGACAGCGGATGTTCAAAGCATATGACTGGAGATACTGCTAGAA
>NW_021319898.1:7815-33508 GCF_001605985.2 Dendrobium catenatum | reverse complement strand
CCTGCATTCGAGTCAATTAACATGCATTGCATTAGATACAAACTAAAAAGAGTCTAAAATATTAATTGCATTTCTAGACATTTTTCACCCTACATAAGTTGAGGGGCCAATTAGGGTCTGTCTTAGATGTCGGCCCCCAATTCCTTAAAACTTAAACAATGTCCCTTCCCATCTTTCATAAGAGACTGGACACATGGTTTTAAAGCGCTTAGGTGGTTAGCTGGCTTCCTAATCCAGGCCGGGGTAAGTCCAGATTTGCATTTCATTAGTTAGGTTCGGGTCACTATTTTATAGTACCCAAATTAGATTTAGGTTCTGAGGCAGATTCTTTTTAGATCTTAAGTCCTCACCCTCTGGGAATATAATCCCAAATTTCTAATAAAATGTCAACTTAAATATAAAATTTTCTCTTAAAATGTAAAGCCCAATATAGGATAGATTGAGGTTGCCTCTGAGTTTCTCAGAATCCGGTTCCTCCTACTTTTCTTCCTTTGACCCGCTAATAAATGTTCAACATTGAGCTTTCTCCTTGAAAAATTCCTACTTCTGTTTCCTTGTCTTTTACTTTGTACTCAAAAGGGTATGAAATCATTGCTTTAATCGAGAGTTTTCTTAGGAGTTTTTCTCCTAGGATGTAATTAACTATAGGGGCTTGCCTCTATAGGGATTTGAGAACCCCAGACTAAAATAAATCTTGTTTTATTCGTATAAAACAAGGGAAGAATCTTTGGGAACGTAGATATTTTTAAAACCTCATTTCTAATTTTGAATAGACTTGTAGAATGTTATTATTATCTTTTCAGATAATATAATATTATACTTGTTATATTCAATTTTAGAAATGATGAATTTTATAAAACTCATTCTCGCTTTTGGATATCTTGAAGAATGTTATGTTCGTCTTTTAAGATGATATAATATTCTTCTTGTCATATCTAAATAAAAGAATGAATAAACTTTTTTCAAAAAATGTATTTCTATTTTTAAATATATTCTATAGGATTTCATGTTCATCTTTTGAGATGATATGTTATTCTTTGAACTATGTTTGATTATAGAAATATCAATTTTCAAAACCCTATTTTGATATTGAATCCATTGTAGAATATTGTGTCAGCCTCTCAAGATCGTACTTTATTCTCAATGCAGTATTCGATTACAAAATAGGAGAAATCAAAATCTGCGTGGTGACATAAATTTTCCCACCAGTACCCAACGATACTTAGATGATGTATATATTTATAAAGATATATACATAGTAATACCCACGTTTTATTTATCTTGGTTCTATTATTCAGAGTGATGGTGAAATAGATGAGGATATTATCAGCAGAATTCAAGTTGGATGGTTGAAGTGGAGGAATGCATTGGTCTTATTGTGCAATTGAAAAGTCCCCCTCAAACTTAAGAAAAATTTTATAAGATGGTGGTGAGACCTACAATGCTTTATGGTGCCAAATGTTGGCTTTTAAAAGAGAAGCATAATACTAAGTTAAGTGTTGTAGAGATGAGGATGCTTAGGTGATAAGTGGCTTGGCCCTTAGAGATAGGATATAAAATAAGTATATACGTGAAAATGTTGGAGTAGCTCCAGTGGAAAATAAGATTAGAGAGAGTCGCCTTAGATGGTTTGGTCACATTAAATGGAGGCCTTCCAATGACCTAGTTAGGAAAGTTGAGGTATTAGATTCAACTTATGTTAAGAAGGTAGTGGTAGACCTAAAAAGACTTGTTTAGAAAATATTAGAAATGATCTTTCTTTATTATATTTAAATGTGAAATTGATTTTTAACCGGACGTAATGGAAAAAAAGGATTCATGTAGCCAACCCCATATAATGGGAAAAAGGCTTGATGATGTTGTTATTGTTGTTGTTGTTGTTGTTGTTGTATAGAATACAAAAAACCCTATTCAATCCAACCCTAAACCATAAATGTGACAAAAAAAAATGAGTATAGGTTATCTTACTATGAAAAAAAACATACTTTTGTCATGTCTTCTATTTATACAATGAAAAAAGTAGAGTAAATGAAGTGGCTTCGTGTAGAAGATGAAGACTGAAGATTGCTTGCAAGTCTTCCTTGTGGAGTAAACTGAAACCCTAAACCCCCGATTGTGTAAAATCGAGAAGCTTAAGATCATTTTGAAAATCTGAAACAACAAATATAAATTAATTTTAGGACGGGTCATTGGGTCACATTATAATTACAAAAAAACTAATTAAATAGAATTATAACATTTTTTTAAATTTTTTGCCAATAGGGCATGCCACGTCGTCGGGTCGTACTGTAAAAAAATGTAGTAAATAGAATGGTGGGGTAAGGGTGGGGTCCATGTGGCATGATATTACAGGACTTTGGATGTAGAGCTACATCTGGAGTCTGCACCTAATAAAAATTCAACTCGTAGAGCTTCTTAACATTCAACACAATAAGTTCTGGAGCTCTATTTGATGGCATTAGAAGGCTTAGTTAAAATACCCATATTTATAAATTATTTTTAGATGATCTCATTAAGAAAAATATATAAAATAATATTAATAATAATAAAGTGGAAACACAATGACTTCGTATAATAGATTGCATGTTAAACTTAATTTTTTTGTTGGGGAGAAATTTGGCTTTCACCATTTTCATTCTATCTGAAAGAAATTACATGCATAATCAAACAACAAGAACTAATAAAAGGTTTATATGAAAATTCCTATTAGTTCTCTCTTGAAACGCCTCATAAGAAAACAATTTTGAGCATAAGAAGAACTACAATAAAAACATTTGAATATCAAAGAAGAAACTAAATAACAATTGCTAAACTACTAAATAGCCAGCCTCGACTCAGTAGTACCTTTCAATAATCATATAGCTTTGGCAACAGATCCCCTAGTTTGCCAAAGACCTTCCAAGGGGCTGGACATGCAAGGATATCATCACCGTCCAAGATAAAAAAAATTGTGAAAAAGAATAAGAAACCTGCCTAACCCAGAATAAATGTTTCTGATTTCATCAAAGATTTAGAATTTCCAGCCATCGAGCATACCAGAGAATCTCAAAGAAACTAATCAAAATAATCACATCAAGAACTTTATTTTATTTATTTTTTTTTTTTTGCTTTGAAGAGATTAGTTCATGATATATCATCAAGAAATTATCTTGATCGTGCACAAATCTCGATGCAAAATTAGGTTGGAAGCTTCAAAAATTAAATTGGACATCATATGATGTTTGATTTTAGCAAATTTACATTCGAATTGAACATCTCAAAAATAAAAACTTAACGACACCAAAATCAACCCAATTTGAGCTCAAATAGGTCCAAATAAAAGGCCCAAAGTATAGTTAGAAGGTAAAATCTATAATTTGGATTACCAAATAGTTTTTAAATGTGACATTCATATAATCAAATCAAGTGGCTTGACGATAAAAATTCAACAAGCCAAAGATCACTGAATTCTAATATCATTAAAATATTCAAATGTCCAACAAACCATCCATAATCAAAGGATTAAAAATAGGTCGTCCATAACCACTCAAAATTTTCACCTGATCTTCCTCCTATTTATTGGTCATGCCACTCTTAGAAAACTATAAATAGACCACCCCCATTTCTTATGAGGAGGGACCCCAAGTAAGGAAGAAACAAGGGAATGAAGAAAATAAAGTTAAGGAAGAGAGTTCTCTTCCCACCAAACTCCTCGACCCACGCTAGACTTCCACCTGGCAATCGACCAATGCAAGAGTTCTACCTGACTGCTAACTAACACCAGAGTTTTGCCTGACTACCGAGTTATGCAAGAGTTCTGCCCGACCTCCTTCTAATGCCAGAGTTCTGGACGATATCCAACTCATGCCATATTTCTGCCCAACCATCAATTGAAGAAAATTTTTTTCCTAACCACCAAACATCATGATTTTTTATTTCTGTTTGTAACTAAATTTCTACTCGATAGTTCATTATTATAATCTGATAGTCCTAAATTTCATGGATGAGTTAGTCACTCGTAATCTAATCAAACACTAGTGGAATCCTTTTAACTAAGTTTGGCCCCATGATTTTTTTCCTTTTCTAGGGTTTCCACCTAAAATTTTTAGTGTTAAATTGTTCTTATGTTTGTGTGTTAGATATATGTACAATGCAGAGATGAAATGTTTCTAACTCTATAGTCATGTATATTCTAGCCTGCAACAGTTTTCCATTGTCTGTGGGAAATAATCCCATAATTATACGTATTTCTTTAATGGCCAACAGGCGTAGCAATCAAATCTTAAGAGCCTCCCACTCCAACACCCAAAAACCTAGGAATTAGTCTATAAATCATAAAAGTAAAGTATCTGCATCTTTTTATTTTAGGGGTAAAATGCAGTTGGAGAAGGAAGTTCTAGACCTTCCATAGAATAACATATCTAAAAGATAAAAGAATCTTATAAAGAGTGGCTTAGCAACCAACACAAGCAAAACAAGAGGAAGTTCTTCTCCATTGAGATCCACCACTGTTCGAAGGTGTTCAACTCAAACATCTTCACATATAGATTCCTTTTCCTCCACTAAGGAGGCACCCACAATCACATCAAGACAAAAAACTTGCTGACACAACAAGTTTTACCCATCCTTCTAACACAGGTCAGCAACCTTGCATTCCTTCTAACATCCCCAAAGACCTAGCCTGACCACACATTCTTTGGCTCGCTCGTAATGCCCTTCATCATGAACTATGATTATTAGTGTAAGAAGAGTTCCCCATAAGATTTGTAAGACAATCTCTTTATCAGTTGGAATTTTAGGAGTCATCATATCTAACTGAAGCCATTCTTTAACAACTCATTCCAGTAGGATTCAAACTACTGAATATTGATTCCTACTACGGGACATCTGACCCGTACAAGAATATCGATCACTATTGAATTATCATGCATACCAAGCACACCTCAGACGCACTCCTCTACTATATTTTTTTTGCTACCCTCATAGGATAAGCTTGAACATAGTTCTATTCACTTCGAGATGGAACAATCCGCACATTCATCAAATTGGCCAAAGTATTCATCAAATAATTCCTTAACAATTGAAGAATTGCTACAAATTCTTCTAAACTCTACATGATCCATCAAAATGAAGGAGAATTGTTGAAGGAGTATTTTCGATGATTTTCCATTGAGGCTCAATAAATTATAGTAGTAGATCATGAATTAATGGAATGAGTCTTTCTTAGAGGCCTCCGTCATGGCCCCTTTTATTTAGCACTCATATGATACACGATTCATTCATATACTGACCTGATCCATCACATGGAGGCACAAATCTTTATAGATGAAGCTATAAATGCTTATAAAAATTAGTTTGAGCAAACAAATGGAAAACAACAAAGTGCACCTGGGATGAATAATGCATTATCATAATGAAAGAAATAAGGGAAGAATATTCTTCTTCTTAGAACCCCATTTCCACGTTGAAAACCTTAATAGGAGGAGTATACACCACTAAATGTGTCTCAAGAAAATATGTTGATGGCCATCTAAGATTAGGAGAGATTAAAGTTGCATAATCCTTTGAAGTCGAATATAGGGAATCATAATCAATCCTATCATTTTCATCGTAATCATGGCCACATTATAGAAGCCTGTAAGAAGCTCAATGAATAAGTTGAGAGTCTTATCCACTAAGGTTATCTCTAATAGTTTATTCTAATTCCACCTATTTAAGAGAAAGCTCATCCCACTGGGTGAAAAAATTAACAACAATAGAGATAATAGTTGAGTAATCATTAAATAATTGGTGATATTGAGGCCATCATAGGAGGCTCCTTATTATATAATTGGGTTTTGTTGGTTGTAGATGAAAAGCTACACCAAAGAAGGATCATGTTGATTATTCTATTACTTTTGACAATTTTAATTTAGAGGGAGTAAAAACTCCTCATAAAGATTTGCTTGTGATTAATACGGGGATGGGTGACCCATGTTACAATGTTAAAACAATTCTGGTGGATAATGGAAGCTTTGGGGATGTCTTATTCTACTCTACTTTTCTAAATGTGAGTCTCACCCAAAAAAAATCTTCAGCCTATAGGTCAATAATATGAGTTTGATAATTGACTTGTATAAGTGGAAGGGATAATTAGTCTCCATGCTCTACTTGAAGAATTTCCCTGATAAGCTACACACTCCATCTAGTTCATTATAGTAAAGTCTAAATCGGCTTATAATGCTATCTTTGGAAGGCCACTCCAATCAATCTTTAGGATTATCGCCTCCATCCCTTACCTTAAAATGAAACTTCTTACCCTAATAAGAGTATATATATATATATATATATATTGTGGAGAAATGCATCATTGCATTAAAGACGGAAAGAACAAGAAAGTACTTACAGACTAAGTAAAATCATCTAGCAAATTGAAATCTTCCTTAAAAATGTACAAGAATGAAGGAGGAATTTCAATACTAGACAGATCATGGCAAATAAAGCTTTTCCTCAAAGCAAAATTAGCACCACAGTCCGCTAACTTATTACCATTTCTAGTAATAAAACTCAAAGCAATTTTATTAAACTCACTTACAAAGGATAATTCGTCTTCAAGAGTACCTTTAACTTTGAATCTTATCCAAGCTAGTTGAAGTCTTTTTATGATGTTGAAGTTATCTCCTTCTATAGTGACTCCTTGAGCTTCCACCATCAAATCTTGTAAAAAAAATTTTAACATGTACACCACTTGAAGTTCCAAGTGGCCAATGTCCGAATGAACATGTTGGGTACCAAAAGAAAGTAACATTCTTCCTTTATCATCTCTACAAATTCCCTCAGTACCGGCCAAGTAATTACTGCACATGGCTGCATCAACATTGATTTTAACCCATCCGAGAGGAGGAGGATGCCAAGAGGAAAACAGCTTTCACTGGTTGACTTCCCAGTTTTTCGAATGGATATTTATAAAGGGAATAGTAATAGCTAAAGAGAGAGAGTTAGCTGCAATGTGAAAATCAGTTTCTTCTCTCCTTTCATGAATTAATAGATTTCGACTTTTCCAAGTCAGAAAAACCACATTGTAATAAATGTTAGCAAGGATAGGATTTATTTTTATCGTATATGCAAAGCATTTAAGCATTCTTCAAAGTTATCAAATTGAGGAACTTCATACCCCCACTTAATAAGCCAAGAAATAGCATTTTTTAGTTTGATACAACCTACAGCTATATGATCATAATTTTCTTCAGCAATGCAACCCCTCGGGCATTCAGTAACCAGAGAAATCTTTCTATAAAATAGAAAAGAATATGTTGGAATTGCTGCATTAAGAAGCCTCCACAAAAACATTTCTACTTTTGGTCTTAATTTGATATTTTCATCCATTTCCAGAATTTACAATCCACTTCATACCTCTATTTTGAAACTTGTGAGAGAGCAGCAACTGATTTTCCCGTATGCTTCCATTTAATTTCCAATTGATTAGCTCCTTGATCTGGAAATATAGGAACTTCTGCAATGATTCTAATGAGAACATCATTAAAAAATAGCCTGAGACGGTCCAATATCCAATTGCCATAGGAAATAAAGAAATTTAGTCCATTGTTTTCGGTCTCCATATTATTAACAAAGGTTTTCCATTTAAAGATACTTTTAACAAGCAACCAAGTATCATTCATCCAGTCAATAGAGAAACCATTACAAATTTTTCATCTTACTATATTAGTAAGATGCATAACTCCATGACACAAAATCTTCCATGTAGTAGAGCTCCCAAACTTCCTTTGTTTCTTCCATAAATCTTCACCATATCTAGCTCTAAGAATATAATTGAGCAAGGAGTCTTTGTTTGTGTAGAATTCCAAAGCAAGTTTTGCCCTAAGATGACCAACTTTAGTAACAGCTGAAAACAGCCCCCTACCACCTTTTTGTTTTGGTTGGCAAAGCTTATTCCAAGATACATAATGAAGGCCACCAATGCCATTCTTCTTACTCCACAAATAAGTTCTACACATTCTATCAAAATCTTTTAAGATTCTCAATGGCACCATAGAAAGAGTGGAAAGAAAAATAGGAAGAGATAAAAAGGCAGATTTAACCAACACCATTTTACCTTCCAAAGAGATAAATTTCTTACCCCAAATGTTTAATCTATTCACAGCCACTTCCATCAGATTATTGAAATCAGATTTCACCAATCTTCTAAGAGTGAGCTTAATGCCAAGGTAATTAAATTCTTTAACAGAATTGAACTTCAAAATACAGTCAATTTCAGCCGTTCTTCCTCTATTTATCGTTTTACCAAACAGCACCATGGATTTATTATAATTAACCATTTGACCCGTCAAATTGCCATAGTTTTTCAACACATTCTTCACCTTTTTAACCTTCTTCAAGTTAGCTTTAGAAAAGACTATAATGTCATCGGCATAAAGTAAATGGGAAACTCTAGGAGCTTTGGAACTAATTTGAATTCCATTTTTCTTTCCACTTTGATAAAAAGCATTGGAAAGTAATTGAGAACACAAGATGAAAAGAAAAGGAGATAGGGGTTGTTGAAACCCACTCCTAGCAACAATCCAATTGGATTTTTTCCCATTGATTAAAATGCAAAATTTCAGATTTGCAATACAACTCATAATTCATTCAGAAAATTTGCAAGGGAAATTAAAGTGGATAAGGACTTGCCTCAAAGCTTGCCACCCCATGCTGTCATAAGCTTGCTCCATGTCTACCTTGATTGCTATATATCATTTCCTTGCTTTAGAATGACATATTTTGTTGAAAACCTCTTGAGCCAAGAGAACATGATCCGACATCGATCTTTCCTTTAGAAAAGCCACTTGATCTCTAGAAATAATTTTGTGAATAACCATCTCCAATCTATTAAGCAACATTCTAGCAACCAATTTGCAAGTAGTAATACAAAGGCTGATTTATCAGAAATTAGTTGGGTAGAGAGAATTTTGCATTTTAGGAATTAAAACAATCATAGTTTCCTTCCAATATTGATTCATACAACTTGATTTGAAAAAGTTTTCAATAGCATTCCATACATCTTTATGTATAATCTTCCAATAGAATTTAACAAAAGAAAATGTAATCCCATCTATGCCAGGAGAAACATTAGAGTGCAAGCTATCCACTACCTGCTGTAATTCTTCCTTTGTAAATTCAGAATCCAGTTTCTTATAATCAATTGTATCCAATATAGAAAACGGCCTAGGCCACCCATTTAACAGACAATTTCTGTGTTTCCACTTCTGATTGAAAAAATATGTGAAAACAGATTCAATTTCCTCTGGTTGTTCCGTTACTGCACAATCATCTTTTGTGATAAACTTGATTCAATTAGAACAACTTCTAGCATTAGCAAAGGTATGTTATCTTAGGTAGGCTTAACTGCGGCTATTAGTTTCCCTGAGCATTTAAGATTTCGATCATCAAAACTAGGATATCCCCTAGAGGGCTTCTTCTTTTGAAGATCTCACTTTTGTATGCATATCCAAAGAACACCCTTCAAGAACTATATAGATTGGATCTCTTCTCTTTACATGAGGAGAAGAAAAAATACATATATATTTTTAAGTAGGAATCAGGATATTTTTGCATGGAGTCCAGCAGATATGCCCAAAATTGACCCTAAAGTGATCGTACACTCACTCAAATTCAACCTAATATATAAGCCAAAAATATATAAGAAAAGAAATTTTGCATCAGATCATCAGCAAACAATTGAGTAGGAAGTTGATAAGCTTATGTAAATTGGATTTATTTGGGAAGTGCACTACGCCACTTAGTTAGCAGATGTCATTATGTTACAGAAGGCAAGCGGGCTTAGAGAATGTGTGAAGGCTATTAGGATCTCAACAAATGCTACCCTAAGGATAGTATTCCACTTCTCAGTTGGTCAATACCAACTTTGAATATCAAAGGCTAAGCTTCATTGATGACTACTTCGATAACAATCAAATAAAGATGGATCCTATAAATGAGGATGAAATAGCTTTTAACATAGACAAGGGCTTATACTAATTTCTAGTGATGCAATTCAAGCTCAAAAATGCTGGAGCCATATATCAATGCCATATGAATAAGGTTTGCAAAGACCTTATTGGACACACTATGGAAGTATATATTGATGATATGTTGGTAAAAAGTCATAAAAAAACTTAACATTTATCTGAACTAAAAAAGTTCTTCCACCCACTAAGAGACCACAACATGTGACTCAACCCTGTCAAGTATGCTTTTGCAGTCTCCACTGGAAAGTTTTTAGGGTTTATAGTAAACCATCAAGGAATTAAGGCCAATATTGAAAAAATCAAGGAACATAGGGACATGGTGCCTATGATGAATATCGAAGAAGTCCAGAGATTGAATGGAAGGATTATAGCACTATCTTGTTACCGAGCCCGCTCAGGAGACAAAAATCTATCATTCTTAATATACTCAAAGGTGCTCGTAGCTCTAGATTATAAAAAACTAATGAATGTCAAAAAGCATTTGAACACCTTTAAAACTATTTAGCATCTCCATCACTACTTTCTAAACCAATATCTGAAGGAAAGTTATATTTGTGCTTGGTTATTTCTACCCAGGAAATTTGTTCGGTTTTGGTTTAAGAAGAGAATGTCAAATAGAATCCCATTTATTATGTTAGTAAAATCCTATCTAAAATAAAGGGACGTTATACACTAGTGAATAAAATAGGTTTGGCATTAGTTTCTCTTCTAGGAAACTATGCCCTTACTTTCAAGTAATATAATTATAGTCTACACACATTTGATGTTGAGAAGTATCCTATAAAAGCTAAAAGCATCTGGCAGACTCATCAAGTGATTTATAGAATTGGGAGAGTATGATGTCCAGTGCCCACCTAGACCCAATATCAAATATCGGGATCATATAGATTTTGTATTTGAATTATAATCCCCATATCTAACGAGCTACCAAGTATTTCTCCTTCTCCTTTATATTATATGTTATATGTTAATGGAGTTTCTAGAAGTTCAGGCATCGAGTAAGGAAGTCTGTTGATTTCTATATAGCAAGTTACCGTAGAATACAGGCTCTAACTTAAGTTCCCTGTAATAAATAATGTAACAAAATATGAGGCCCTCATTTCCATATTAATACTAGAAAATTACTGTGAAGTGCAGAACTTGGCAATCTACACTTATTTGTAATTGGTCGCCTCTCAGGTAGAGGGTGAGTTTGACATCCATAACCCATAACTGGCCCAATACTGTAATATCATAAAGTTGCTCTTAGCCAGTAAAAAAGAGCAACAACTCATCCATATTTTTTGAGAGCTAAATGCACAAGCAGAAGCTCTTTCTAAGCATTCTACATCAACAATTGGAGATTTCTACATGAGGAAGTGAAATAAGGAGATCCACATTATAAGTATCGATGGTCTGTGGGTCATATACTCTATCGATGAACCAAGAGAGGTTTCTTAGATTGATTTAATCTTATACTTCTTACAAGATGTGTGCTACCTAAATATCCCATGGATCCAATACTGCTTAAGAGGCAACCAATAAATTTCATCATTATTAGCGATGAGTTATTCAAATGAGCCTTTATTGGAATATATCTCAAATGTCTCACACCTTCAAAAGTCGATTACACACTCTATGAACTCCATTCAGGAGTATGTGGAGAACATCTGGGTGAAAAAGCATTAGTTTATAAGATCACGATGCAAGGATTATATTAGCCTACAATGAAACAGGATGTACTTAAGTTTACTCAAAAGTATAAAAATTGCCAATTGCATTTCAATACACCCATATACCTGCTCTGGATCTTGTATCACTTTAGAGCCCTTGGCCTTTTTCCTAATATGGAATTGATATAATGAGACCCTTCCTTATAACCACATCATAGCAAAATTCATCATCTTGGCTTCATATTACTTCATCAAATGGGTAGAGGCAGAATCTCTTCAAAGTTTACTAAACCAATGCCAAATAATTCTTGAGAAAGAATATAATATAATACTTTAGCACTCCTTCAAGGGTCATCACTAACAATAGGATGTAATTTTCTGAGAAAATCTTTATATATTTCTCTAAGGATTTTCACATTCAACTAGTACACACTATTATAGCCCATCCTCGGGTAAATAGGCAAATAGAGGTTACAAACCGGACAATTCTAAAAGGGCTAAAGACATGCCAAAGGAAAGATGAGGGGCAATGGGGTGAAGAACTCGTAAATATCCTCTAAGCTCATCGAACCACCACCAAAACTCCTACAAGAGAAACCCCAAATAATCTCTTCTTTAGTACAAAAGCAATCATACCGATTGATAATGGTGTCCTAAGAAATAGAGTTTAGATTTTCGGCTTTAGTAATAATGAGGAGAATCTCAAAAATAACTTGGATTTTCTCTCATAAGCTTATGATATAGCCTAACTTCAAGTCATTGCATATCACCAAAGAGTTGTCGGTCACTGCAACCGGAGAGTGAAACCTTAATGTTTCTCAATCGGAGATATAGTTATGCACAACATTGAGGTAGCTGGAAAGGGCCCCCAGTGCAATAAACACTCTCCCCTATAGGAGTGTCCTTATTTGGTGGTAGCTATAGTCAGTTCTAGAACTATTAAGCTAAAGGATGTAAATGGAAAGATGCTCCAAGGAGCATGGAATGTTGAAAACCTCTACAAGTATTATCAGTAGGTGTTGATAGTACTACTTATCTTGTGTTATGTATTCTCTCCAAAGTTATTATGTTGTCTCCATATATGTCCTTTCTATAAAAGGTATTGTATAACTCTTACATCTCTAAGTTATACTAGGAAACTTTTGTATTGTCATACATAATACACTAATGTGATGTACATTCTATTTTGATATTTTAATATTGTCTCCTCTTGTAAAAAGGATAAAAGCTAACATATAATCTATCTTTTTCATTAATGATTCAAGAAATATAAAATTTATAATATATCACAATCACTGGGTGATCAATTCCAGGGAGATTTGATTTGACCTCTTCATTACAAGTTAAGGTTACCAAGAAAATGCTTTAGTTAACAACTTCATATATGTCAAACATCCTATAAGGATGTCTTGAATCTCAAATCACTAAATGATCAATCTCAGGGGCATTTGATCGACCTCTTCCATACAGGTTAAATATCATCAAGCAAATGCTTTGATTGATAACCTCAGATAGTTTAAACATCCAAGGAGGATGTCTCTCAAATTTGCTCAAGCTAAACAAGCCCACCATAATATTTTTCATCATCCAAAATGAAATAAAACAAGTAAATTTTATATGCATTTGAGAAAGAAAAGAACATAACATCAATAACTTCTTAATATATTACTAAACATATCAAATACATCATATGTAAACATCAACACAAAATACATGAGATCATCACTGAATCATATAAAATGGTATAAACAAAAATAGAAAATTACTACAAAATCTCAATATCAACATCATCTTAAACGGCAAAGGCCATTTGCAGCTCACTTTTGATCTCATCACCATTTGAATCTAAAGGGGAGTGACCAGACACCTGGCTAGGTGTCAACCCCTAAACCTCCGCTCCAATTTTGCGCTATATTAGATGGACACCATTTAGAAAAGCTCTAATAAAGCCTTCTTTCATACACTCTAGCTCCAAGTCCTTCACCTCCACATCATATATATAATCACAAGCTTCTTGAACCTAATCATCGATAATCATCTTGAAGGAAATAGACTTCTTAAATTCTTATATGACTTTAAAAGGTGATTGTTTTGACTTAAACTTAGCTCCCTTCTAAGACAACAAACTCTAGAGCCTCTTATTCTCATTTTTAACGACTACAATCTTCTCCTCGAGGATCAGTTAGTCTTTATATGTTGATTGATCACTGCTTGTGCATCCACCAACTCAATATGAAGGTAATCCATATATTAATTTTTTATAGATGCTGAAGTTTCCATAGTAGCTAATTCTGCCCTACACTCTACTAGTTACTCCTCCATAATCATCATCTCTCTTATCTTGCCACTATATACATTCCCAAACTCATTATTCCAGTCATTTATAGGTCATGATCATTTGAATTTCAAGATCAATGTATTATACCAACTGAGACAATTGACATGTTTTGTAATGAATATATCATTAAGAACATGCAAGAAGAAAAAGCAAAAAAGAGAATGAGAACATACCAACTCCTCACCCTATCGATGGCCAACACATTAATGTTTCAAAAAATCTTTTGAAAAATGTGACTTGGATGGAGAGACATCATGAACTTTGCTAGTCATTGTCAAAATCTCATCCACTCTTTTCTTCTTGGATGCTTCGGGATCACCCTCATTTCCTTAATGTTTAGGAGGAGCTTTTAAAGTTTGGATAACTTCCTCTAGAACTTCGATCGACTTCTTTGGCATATGAGCTTGTGATCTCCCTTCCTGAGTAGATAGTCCCACCTTGAACAAATACTCCTCACCCACATATTTGCTTAAATAAAGCACCTCATAGTGAAGGGTGTCTACAACTGGAAGGTTAAGCATTTTTAGTAAATCATCTTCTTCAACATATAGGTGAATAAGTAAATCCTTCAGCTTTCCCTATTTTCCCAGGAGATTTCAATTATTCTGCACAAAAAACAAAATCACTAACCCAGCTCTTTGATGGTTTTAGGGTGTGAATATCCAATAACTTGGACTCGAAGGAGATACAACCTTGTGTATCACCAATAAGTCTGCCCAACTAAGAAAGACACTTGGGAGACAACACCGCTTCATGATCTCTAAAAAATATGATCAATCACATTATGATCGACATGGTCATATAAAAAAACTGAGACAAACACACTCCACATGTTGCTATCAATTAACTATGGAGGAGTTGGAAATCATAGCCCTACTCACAAACTGAACTCATAAACCATAAAAAATCTTGTATAAGGGGAATATTCACGAAACGAATTGTTGTTGCACTTTCATCATAATATCATTAGGGAAGTAAAACTTCTTCCTAAAAATGATTAAGGAATTGTCAATTATGTTGGATACAATATTATAAGCTTTGCCACTTTTAGAGTCTTCTTCATACCCTCATATTAGACAGCATGGCATTCTTCTTTAGCAGAGAGATTTTGGTGGAGCTGTGGTCACCTATTTGAACTTCTACACTAAAGTGGGGCAATGAATTTGATTAGTGGATGTCACCTACCTCTGTAGTAAGATAAAAAATGGGGGAGAACAAAAGAAAGGAAAAGCTAAAAAATTCTAATTTCTATATAATATAGGAGCACTTACTTTTAGTAGGAGATGCCACCTAAGAAAAACAGTGGAATGCCTCAACTATAAGAAAGTTTGAGGGACAAAGGAGAAGAGAGAAAGGAGCATTTAATAACTTACCCTACGAGAGTATTTATAGAATGAAAAAGAGGGGAATTTGTTTGATAAAGCGGGAGGGGCGAGGGATTTTGAAAAGGAGGGGGAAAGAGGCTTCTATAAGATTTTTCTAAATTTTTAGAATTTTCTTGAAATTTTTTGAATTTCTTGGGCCCAACTATGACAATTTTTGGAATTTAAAAAAATCCAAAATAAAAAATAATATTAGTAATAATTAGAAAGGTCGAGACATTATGGCAAGCTGACCTATCTCATTAAAAAAAAGAAGTGGGTCCCACCATTTAAAAAAATTACAACAGCCTCTCCGAGGGGCGCTTCATGCGCCCCTACATCCTGCATGTCATCGCAA
Source organism: Dendrobium catenatum (assembly GCF_001605985.2). Classification (NCBI taxonomy): domain Eukaryota; kingdom Viridiplantae; phylum Streptophyta; class Magnoliopsida; order Asparagales; family Orchidaceae; genus Dendrobium; species Dendrobium catenatum. The sequence goes on along the minus strand of NW_021319898.1, from coordinate 17,816 downwards.
GCCCACGCAAGCAGCGGCGGCCGGCACATTTGGCAGGCCATTCGCATTAGGGACAAATTTTTAGCTCAGAAAGTCCAAATCGGATGTTTCTGAGGTCCCTGAACCATTTTTTTTTATTTTTCAGACTCAATTTTGACACTTTCGGAGCTCAACGAAGCTTGTATGATTAAAATTTAGCAAATTAAAATTTTTAGAACGTAAATTTCTGTTAATTTTTTTTTAATTTGTTCAATTTGAAATATGAGATATGTATTTTTATACTTCTAAAGCTTCAACATCAGAAAAATATGGGGCATCTGATATATCATCAAAAACTTATATAAATCGGGCATGAATCTCGACATAAAATCAAGTTGGAAACTTTAAAAATTAAAGTCTAATAGAATGTCTAAAAAATACAAACCCAATGACACCAAATTCAACCCAATCCGAGCTCAAATAGGTCTAAATAAAAGTCCCGAAGCTTAGTTGGAAGGTTCAATCTATAATATGGATTATCAAAAAATTTCCAAACGTGGCATGCTTATAGTCGAATTAAGTGGCTTGATGAAATGAATCTAAAGAGCCCAAGAGAATCAAATTTTTATATCATTAAAATATTCAAATGTATTGTAAACAGTCCACAATCAAGGGATTTAACATCAGGCGTCCATTCAAATTACTCCCAATTTACCCATGATCTTCCTCATATTTACTGGCTATGCCACTCTCAGAAAACTATAAATAGACCCCTCATTTCTCATGAGGGGGGACAACAAGCAAGGAAGAAAAAAAGAGGGAAGAAAGAAAAAGAAGGAAGAGAGATCTTTTTCTACCATACTCCTCCTCAATCACTGCAAGACTTCCGTCTGGCAGCCGATTGATGTTAGAGTTCTGTCTAACTACCAATTTACTCTAGAGTTCTGCTCGACTATCAACTGACACCGGAGTTCTGCCCGATCGTCATCTGATGCTGGAGTCCTGCTCAATAGCCGACTGACGACAGATTTTTGTTGGACCATCAATTGAAGCAGGATTTTTGCCAGTCCACCAAACGTCACCGGATTTCCAATTTTTGTTTGTAGCTGAATTTCAACCCAATAGTTGATTATTTTAATTTAATCGTACTTAATTTAAGGGATGAGTCAAAAACTTATAATATAATCAAACACTAGTGTAATCCTTTCAACTAGGTGTAGCCCCATGATTTTTCCCTTTTCCAGGGTTTCCAAGTAAAAATTTTGGTGTTACATTTTTCCTCTTTTTATATGTCGGATATCTGTACAATACTGAGATAAAAATTTTCTAACTCTATTGCCACACACATTCTATCCCGCAACGTACTCACAGAAGAAAATGTGATTTCTTTATATGACCTCAAAAGCATATGTGCAGATTTCCTTTTTAGGCTTTCCCCTTCTTTCCATTTAGTAATTTTTAATTTCAATTACTTACAATGTTAATATCAATAGTTATTACAAAGATAAATTTATTTCCAAATTTTTTGTTATCCCGCTCTCGCCATAAGTGATAAATTAGTGCATTCAAAATAACCAGTAAAGCATTTTTGTAACTTTTCTCCCCCGGCAAACCTCCAATAAGTTCATATGTCTGCGAGACGTTGGGCCTTAAAAGAAAATTTTGACATTGAGGTATTAGACGGAGCATAACGACAATATATTATTTAAAGTCAAAATAAATGTGAGAGAGAGTTTCTTTTTTTTTTTTGGGAATATTTGGGGCCTAAGTCCATATCATTAAATAAAAAAGAATACAGAATAAAAATTGATTGTTACCACAACTTACCAGTAGCAATCAACAAAACCTTATAAGAAATCAAAAAAGCTGCATAACAATTAAAAAACCTATTACACACTATCAGCTTGAGCTGCAGAAAGGGAAATTAAAAAAGTAGTACTTGTACAAGTAAAATATTCTAATCCATTCAAGAATAACAGCCAAACAGACAAAAACTGGCTGGTGCACAGATATAACAAGTCCCACCAAGAAAAAAAAAACTCCCAAGCCATCGAGAACCTGGACTCAGACAATGTAAAGATGTGCACGGTAAGATACTGAGTTCCCTGGTTGCCCACAGGCCGTCCAAGGGAGGCAGATATGGGAGAAACATCATTGTCCAAATTCGGCTTTCTGCAATAGCGCACAGCGTTTGGGCAGATACCATAACAGTTCCAACAATCCAACATTTCTCATTGTTACAGCAACTCCAGAAAATATAGTGAATTCTTCCAGCCAGCTATTTTATCAGAAATGTTTCTTCTAACATTAAAAGATAGAGTAGTTTGACAGTTAAAGGCACTACCAAATCTTCTACCATTCCTCTCTTTCCATATGTGATAAATAACACAACAAATAGACATATAAAAGAAGTTTTTAACCCTTTTATTGCCTCTGTATTTTCCTTTAATCCATTCAAATACCTGCATAATAGTGGGCCTATAGAGAAATGTTTTTAAGCCAGGAATGACTGCAGTGAGCACAGGAAAAGAAAAATCACACTCGAAAAATAGATGAGTGACAGTTTCATTAAAAGCATGACACAGGTTGCAGCTAGCAAGTACAATAATATTCTTGATAATAAGAGCATCTGCAGTTTTCAAATCTCGGACTAAAGCCAACCAAACAAAAACAGAATGCTTAGTGATGCAGTTTTTTGCCCATATCGATTGTACCAATAGCAGGTTTGATAATTAGAATAGTATTCATCAATAAAGCTTTTGAACTTATAAGAATTACTATTTTTCCACAACAGACAGTTACCTTCAGTTGCACTAATGTTGATCCCATCAATGATATATCTCAAAGACTGAGGAAATGTATCCGGAAACCCACTGATTCCCGAAAATTAAAGTGTCAATAGTAATATCAGGACAATATCCCTGAAAAGAACTCCCCAAGAAGTCAGTGATAGTTTGATTGTGGCACCAATGGTCCCATTTGAGAGAAATAGGAGCAGATCGAGTAATGATGAATTTAAAGAAGTGCTTGACATCTAGAGCAGTTTTGCATATAAATTTCCAAAGTTTGGAAGCAAAAGCAGGAGGAGGCATCCAAGGAGATTTATGAATACAAAGCAGCCAATTGGAAAGAGGGGAGGGAACATTGTACATCCTGTAGATAACCGAGCAGTTATAAGCATATTGAAGAGCTGTGATAGAGGGGATGCCCAAGCCACCTTTGTTTTTGGGTAAACAGATCTTGTCCCAAGCTACCATATGCAATTTTTTAACAGCCATAGAATCCCAAAAACAAGAATTTAGAGCTGGTTCTCTTGATAAATTTGTAAACAATTTTTGGCATAATAGAACCTCTAATCCAATATGCAATAGTGTTCTGAATGGTGAATTTGATATATTGCAATCTACCCGCAAAAGACAGGAGGTTAGCCTTCCAGCCATTCATTTTCTTGTTAACAGAATCCATAAGGTGCAAAAAGTCAACAATTTTTAATCTATAAAAAGATAATGGGATGCCAAGATAAGTAATATTGCTGACAATGTTGTGAATAGAAAGGGCTTGACAAACCTCCTGTACATTCCTCAGATGCCTAGGGAACATAATGGAACACTTATCATAGTTAATGTTCAGCCCCGTAGTTATAGCAAATTCCCTAAGGATAGAAGCCAGGATGTTACAGTTCTCAGTAGTGGCCTCCCCAAAAATTAACACATCATTTGCATATAGCAAGTGAGATAGAGAGTAATCATCATAAGAAATGCCTCTATAACCCCTATTCTCCAGAAGATTGGAAAAAGCATCCATCACAATACAGAAGAGGTATGGACTAAGAGGGCAACCCTTTCTAAGTCCAGCAGAAGAAGAAAAATAACCCTCTAAAGTCCCATTAAGCAGAATGGAAAAATTGACATCCATTATACAGACTTTAATCCAATTAACAAAAAGACTAGGAAAGCCTTTCTACATCATCCGCTCCAACAAAAATTCCCGGCTTATAGAATCAAAGCCTTTTTGATGTTCAGCTTAGCACAAAAATATTTGCTGCCCCTCTTCTTACCAGCATAAGATAACATATCATTGGAAAGTAAAATGTTATCTGTAGAAACTCTAGATTTAACAAATCCTTCTTGATTGTCCTTGACAATCAAATTCATCACTGTTTTCATTCCTTCTATAAGAAACTTAGCAATGATTTTATAAAAAACATTACATAAAGCAATAGGTCTATAATCAGAAATTTCAGTGGTATTTTTATGCTTAGGGAAAATAGCCAAAGCAGTGGCTTTTACCCCGTTAGGCATATAGCATTTTTGGAAAAACAATTTAACAGCCCTACAAACCACAGGGGCAATAATGTGCCAAGCATATTTATAGAAATAAAAATTGTACCCGTTAGGTTCAGGAGCCGAATTGGATTTACCCGAGAATACAACAAACTTAACTTAATCATCTAACACCAAAGAAGTGAGACGGGAAGCGTCAGACATAGGCAGAGTAGTCCTAACAGGAAAAACATAAAAGTTCAGATTAGAAGGAGCAGGAGGGTTATATAACCCTTGGAAAAACTGAATAATCAAGCTAACCACATCAGAACTAGAAGTAGAAGTAGAGTTAGCTAATAAATTAACCACATAGTTGGAGGCATTTCTTCTAGTTCTAACTTTAGCATAAAGAAACTTCAAGTCATCCTCCCCATGCCTGATCCAGTTAACTTTTGCCCTCTGAATAGCCCAAGAGGAAAGCATAGAGTTAAACTTAGAGAGTTCCACAGTGCATGTTTTGTATGAGTGATTGATAACTTCACTATTAGGTTTCTCCTGCAACTTAACCATCAGCTCCAACTGCTTAGCATTCAAACCATCCAAGTGCCTAGAAACACAAGAGGAGAAAAACCAAACCTGTCATTTAATCTCCTTCTTATGATGTTTTAAGGACTCCATAAGATGGGAAATAGGATTCCCATAACAAGGTTTAGAGAAAGCTTCCAAAATAAAATACCAGTATTGATCAAAATTTGACCAGAAATTTTTAAAAAGAAAATGACGGCGCCTTTGAACAGTCATTCCAGAGTTGAGAATGATAGGGCAGTGATCCGAACAGGATGAACTTTGGATGGAATAGTAAGAATTCATGAAGGAGTTCAACCAGCACTCATTGACTAAGACACGGTCAAGTTTGATATGAATAGGGTTGGTAGTATGCTGATTAAATCATGTATACTTGAGACCAACAGAGTTTAAATCCACCAGATTATTGTTAAAGATCATGTTATTGAAGTCTAATAAAACAGTATGGTTAATAACATTGCCTCCAGACTTTTCAGAGGCGTAACGGCACCAGTTGAAGTCACCAATTAAAGCCAAGGGGAGGTCAATAGAAGGAAATAGCTGATCTAAAGAGTCCCACAATTCCTTGCGTTCAAGAAAGTGATTGGAAGCGTATATTGCAGAGAGATGCAGCAAAGGTTGATTACCAATCAAGACAATACCAGAAATAATTTGGTTCATTATGAAGGAAGGCTTGAAGCTAAGTTTGGTTGCGTCCCACTTTACCCATATCCGACCCGAGGAGGATAAGGTAAAGTTGTTACAGCTCTCTTCATTCGAGAACAGAGAATGAGAGGATTCGAAGAAAGGATCTAGAAGAGAATTAGAGTTAATTCTATTTTCCAGAATGCAAACCAATTGTAAATTGAATGATTTGATGAGGCGCTTGCAGCTCAAGACTTTATCAGGGTGATTGAAGCCCCTAATGTTCCACGCTGCCATGGGGGGGGAAGTACATTAAAAATGTGAAAGGTCTTGAGGCTTCTTGCTCTGCTTACCCCTAGCAGGTTTTTTCGGCGCCACACTAGCTTGAGTTTGCTTTCATTTGTCCACAGTCTTAGCATGCCCGCAGGCTGTAGAGCCCATTTTATCATCAAATATCTCATCCTGATGAGAAGATAACTCTTCTTCAGAGTTCAGGATGTCAAACTTGTTTGGAGATATAATGTCTTTAGTAGTTGGAATGATTTTTGAGGTGGAGGATGAGGAGCTGGTCTCCTGGGGAGAATTAAGATTGGGAATACCCGACACCACAGCATCAACAGATAAAGGAAGGTCCGAAACTGGAATAACACCAGCAGCAGACGTAGGAGGAATATTTTAGGTGGTATGGGAGTGAGGTTGAAAATGCAGGGCTTGCCCAATAGCATTTATGAGGACAGAGGGCTGTGAAGTAGATGGGGCTGTTATTATGATATGTTCTGGATTTGGCTGTTGAGGAGTGGAATGACTTTTATTGCAAGTGTGTTGTGGATCTGGCTGAGATTTAGTGGTCGGAGGTCTGGAGTAATTCAGATTTCTGGAAGAGTGACTGTTATGGGGCTTTCTGCTGAAACTCCTACCTCTCCCCCCAGTATTAACTCTATCATGTGCTTCAGATGGCAATTTCGATTTTGTCGGGCATATGTAGGAGACGTTCATTAAATACTTACAGTTCTCGCAGGGATTAGGACGCCATTCATATTGCACTTTCAGAGTGACAACATCACCATCCAAAGAAAACTTTATTTCCTCGGGGTAAGTGGCGAGATTGTCAACAAGAACACATACACGAGCGAATGTGAGCCTAGTCTTATGCTCCGTCAGCTTGTACGCAGCCACCGGGATACCAATTTTGATGGCAATGCGAGAAATTCCCTCCGAATTCCAGCATGAAAGCGGGAGGTCATGGATTTTCACCCAAATAGGAACAGAGGAAAATTCTTCCTTTATTGGCTTGAACTTCGGATGCCACTTTTGGAGGACGAATGGCTTGCCAAGAAGAAACCAAACTCCATGCGACCACGCCATATCAAAGTCTTCTTGGCAGGAGAATCTGAGAAGGAAAAACACCTCATTTAGGGATAAAAGCTGCAGCGATCCCTTCATGCTCCAAGTTTTGTTAATAGCCCCCAACAAGGCCTCATAAAAAGGTCTGCTACCTATCGAGTAACCGATAAGGCAGAGCTTCCAATCTTCACCCCCTTTACTCAGCTTATCATCTGAAAAGAGAATGATCTCTAGCTCCGATGGGTGGTGAGTAAAGTGAAAAGCTTTAGAAGCTGAAGCATCAGGAGCAAACACCTGATTCCAGTTCCTAGGCAAAACTTGAGCCACCCCTCCAGACGAAGAGCCGAGAGGAGGAAACTCAGAAGAACTGGGGGGATCCGCCATAGAAAAACGAGAAAAGGGAGAAGTCCTCCGGCCAAGCCGGAGGAAGTGAAGGCAGAAGAGATATCAGCAATAGAGGGCGGCGCTAGGAGGAAGAAACCCTAGAGCACTCCAGCAAAAAACTTTCACTGTTGCCAAAAATTTTCTGATACCGTGACATAGCAAGCATGATTTATCAGTTACTATAATATTCCTCTTAGAAATCACCTCCATTTTCTCCTAACCAATGGGGCAGTTTTGCCGAACAGCCCTAAACTTAATTTTTTAATGTTAATCTTTGAAGTGAACATGGCAAAATTGCTTAGGTTCTGAACAACGTAGTGTTGGATTAGTCTTAGACGAAATATTTAAGTTATCGACAGGGAACAGATAATATCCTCGTCATCGCTGACATCCAAACTCGAACCCTGCCCAGAAAGTCATCACATTTAAACATGTCAGAATTTTAAAAACAATATATTAATGTTGTCGCCTACTAATATATTAGCACAGCACTCAACATTTTGGCTTTTATCTTATCCCCCAATTTCCAGCCTTCAATAGCGAATCCCCGTTTAGGACTTTCAAAACAAGACATGGGTACTTGCTTCTCGTCTTCCTCCTTCGTTAAGGCCATTGCCAACCCTCCTTTGACTGCAAAAGTTATCGACTTCGATGGCACCCTCATCGAGTACTCCGAGGCCGTGAAGGCAACTCAAGTTCTTGGCAGAAATCTAAATTCCTTTTTCCTATGCAACGCTGAAGATTTTTTCTATGATCATTTAATCAAAGCCATGGAATCTAACCATCCGGTCGAGCTCGGAAAGCTGTATTTTGTATTGCCGGCTAAAAAGCTTAATTTTCCTCTAACGGCGGAGGATATGGCTGCGTTGGCTGTCAAAGCAAGCGCGGCTTTTACCGCCGCCGCTTATGTTGAGGTTTTGCCGTTTATGGGTGTTGTCGATGTGCAAAGCTGCAAGAGGTTTAATGAAGTAAGGGTTGGTGGTTGGAAATCGGGGTGGGCTGCTTTCAGTAATGGTGAAACGAAGCAGAGTTCTTCCAGGACGAGGTTGAGTGCGATAGAAGAAATTGAATGATGATCTTCTCTTCATTTTATTTTATTTTTTTAAAAATTCTTCCAGGGTTATTTATTTTATTAATTTGTACAAACCATGAAAATTCATTTTAGTGCAGAATTTTTTATTTTTTTAATTTCTACGAAGATTATGAAGTGATTATGGATTTTTTTTAATATATCTGTTTTGGTACAAACTATGAAAATTCATTTTAGTGCAAAGCTGCAAGAGGTTTTATGTACAATGATTTGGTATAATTTATTTTGGCTGAAATATTAATTTTATATTGGGTTTTGTGTATTGGATGATGTATAACTATATTCATATATATTTTTTTTTATTTTCATATTTTTATTAACGGTAAGATAATGAAAATGCTAATAAAAAATAAGATCATTTACATACCCATCATAAAATTATTAATTATTTACATATCTATTATTTATTTTATTTTTTTTTTAATATATCATTTTAATTGTGAAATAGATGGGGATATTATTAGTCGAATTCAAATCAAATGGTTGAAGTAGAGGAATATTTCATCGGGTTGTTGTGTGATAGAAAAGTCGCTCTTAAACTTAAGGTAAAATTTAATAAGATGGTAGTGTGACCAGCAATGCTTTATGGTGCAGAATATTGATCATTAAAAAAGAAACATAATATATTTAGTTACATGTTGCAGAGATGAGAATGCTCGGGTGGATGAGTTGCTTTACTTTTAAAAACAAGATACAAAATGAGCACATACGTGAAAAGGTTGGTGTAGGTTAGGTGGAAGATAAAATTAGAGAGAGCCGTCTTAGATGGTTTGGTCGCATAAAACGGCAATCTTCCGATGAACCAATTAGGAAAGTAGATGTATTAGATTTGACTTTTGTTAAAAAAAGGTAGAAGTATACCTAAAAAGAGTTGGAAAGAAAATATTTGAATTGGCCTTTATTTATTAGTTTTACATGAGAATTTGACTCTTAACAAGACACAATAGAGAAAATTGATTCATTTAGCCAACCCCACAGAGTGGGATAAAGGCTTATTATTATTGTTGCAATAGTATTACATATATAAATAATTTAGAGTTTTGTGAAGCATATTTAAGTCGCTCTCTAATTTAAGCATTTTTATGATGTAATATATAAATATGGTGTTAAGAATATGTTCAATTAACAACTGAAAATCTTATTTTTATGATTGTAATCGATATTCATGCAGTCTTCTTCAATTATTTTTTTAATTGTGGATTACAAGTCTCAAAAGCAAAATTGTTTTTTTTTTTTCTTTTATACTTTGAAGCTGACTTATAAAGTAATGTTTCATCTAAAACTCAGAAGCCAATCGTTGAAATGCCCATTAAGGAAGCCCACAAAAAGATATTAGATATAACGATTTTTCTTACTTAATCAATAGCAGCACTTAAATTACTTTTGTTGCAGATTGATTTTAAAACACATAATTTTATATAGGGCAATTTTTTAAACTAAGCATCGTATTAATTATAATTAAACGATTAACCATCGAAAAAAAAAATTTAAAACTCGCCAAAGTCGCCCGTTTAACGGGCGACTTATATCAGCGAAGTAAGTCGCCCGTTCAACGGGCGACTTACCCCTCAATAACTCAACTAACCGTTAATCCTTGAAGTAATGGGATTGTGTAATTGTAGTAAGTCGCCTGTTGAACTGGCGACTTACTCTTGTGAATAAAAAAAAAATGCAACTAAAAAGATTATGATTAATTATTATATATTATGTTTTATGAATAAAAGTTGGATTTGGTATATATATATATATATATA
>NW_021319898.1:0-7715 GCF_001605985.2 Dendrobium catenatum | reverse complement strand
TTATAAATATATGAGGATGCTAGAGATTTTTATGATCCACTGAAAAATCTATCGGAAATATTTCCTTGCAAATTCGTCGTTAAAGACGCCGAAAAATTCGCTAGAAATATTTCTTAAATCCTCCAATAAAGCCGACAGACAATCAGTCGATAATTTTATATTGCAAATCTGTCAAAAAAGCCGCCAGAAAATCAATAGGAAGTACTTCATCGCAATCCTTCAGAAAGTAGCTAGATGTCTGATGGAAAATTGTCTGCTGAAAATCCTCCGTAAAATTTCGTCGATAATGGACGATTTTATTGTTGTGAGAATGGTCCCATTTCATCCTTACATTTCATTCAAACAAAATTTGAAATTTTTTTATAACTGATCATATTGGATGATGACGACATCATACGTACGCCATCCAAAGTACGAAATATTGGGTTTCCTTTTCGTAAAGATGAATTTTAAAAATTTTCTATCGGTTCCTCCAGGAGGTGTTGCAAATCTGAGTTTATGGATTAGTCTTTTGATGATAACATACATTCATGATTTTCTACGACTGCATTGCCTACTAACTTTTCAGGTCCAGAAGATCGAATGCAACTCAAGCCAGCTCAAGATTGGGGAGATTTAGTTTGAGTCAAGTCTGTATTTTTTCCTCTCTTGAGTCATTTATGAAAGTGGTTCATGATGCTTAGTAACCTTGCACACACACACTTGAGGGTTTTTATGTTATTTTTTTGTTTTAAGTACATCGACCTGGACGATATACATATTGACTAGGACGATTCGACTAAAAACAGAAACCCTAATTAGGGCATCCTGGTTCTGACCGGATGATGAACTTGGTTCTGACCGGATGATGATCGGGTACGAAATGATTTTGTACCGACTCATAACATGTTCGTACAAAATAGTATTTAAACTATTCGAACGTACGAAATCTGGTCGTACTAAATGATCTTGTACGCTCAAAATTAAAAACTTCAATTTTCTAGATGGTTTTTTTGTGTCTTTTGTATTAAGGGTTTATTTAAAACTGACGTAAAAATCTTGTCTTCGTGGTTTTTCATGGGCAATTGAAGAAGAGAGTGTGAGAGAGATTTCTTAGTAGTGGACTATGAAAGGTTCACCAAGTTACTCAAATGTAGCGATCTCTATGTGATTTGTGTTTTTCACTCTTTCTCTTGTCTTTCCAGATTGCTCGTGGGAAGATCTTTGAAGAAGATTCGGTTCACTGTCGATACTTGAAGAATGTGAACATATGGCATATCTCTGCCGACACTTAGAGAGTTTGAACAGACGACGGTTCTTTGCTGACACTTGGAGAGTGTGAACATAAGATGGTTCTCTACCGACACTTGGAGTGTTTGAAAGGATTATGGTTCTCTGTGACACCGGAGATTGGAGAAAAAGACTTTTATAAAGGCCTTTTCTCCTTGCTGTGGGGGAAAATGGAGAGACACTTTTGATAATAGTGCAATACCTGAAGAGGGAGTCTTCAGGGAGTGGATGTAGGTCGTGTTTAACTGAACCACTATAAATTTTTATGTCGTTTAAATTTTCACATTTATTTATTGCAATTTATTTTTTCTCTGGTTGAAAAGTTATTTTAAAAACTTTAATTAACTTGCTTTGTATATCGACAAGATTCAACACTATCGGATCACCACTTGAGGCCCAGAATTTTTCTAGACCACCACCTAAGGCTCAGACTTCTATAGGACCACCACTTGAGGCCCGGACTTCTGCCGAACCACCACTTGATGCTCGGAGTTTTTCCAAATCAGCACCTCACACTATTATTCTACCAGTCCATCACCTGAGGCTGAGAGTTCTGCCATAACACCACATGAGGTCCATACTTCTATCAAACCACTACTTGAAGCTTGAATTTTTGTCAGATCACCACCTCAAGCATGGAGTTCTGCCAGACTACCACCTGATTCCTTGGGTTTTACTGGACCACCACCTGAGGCCTAAACTTCTATCGGACCACCACCTATCATTGTTGTTCCTTCGGACCACCACTTAATGCTTGTAGTTTTGTCGGACCACCATCTGAGGTCTAAACTTCTGTCAGACCATTCCTTGAGGCTCGAACTTCTTCCAAACCATCACTTAATGCTATTATTATACCAGACCACCACCTAAAGCCAGAGTTCTATCAAACCACTAGTTGATGCCGAAGTACTGCCAAACCACCACTAAGCTACCAATTGAAACCTGAATTTTCAAGTAACGTCAAACTTCTGCTAGTCCACCAAGTGATGTAGAACTTTCATCACTGTTTGTTTTTATATTTCAAACATATGGTTGACATTTGTAATTTATCACCCTCAAGGATGAGTCAGCCCATTGTAATTTACCTAAACACTTATGGAATCATTTCAACTAGGAAAGGCCCTATGGTTTTTCTCCTTTCCAGGCCTTTTAACGTAAAAAATCTTGTGTTCTCTTTTTTTGAGTTGGATATTCGTACAATGCTAAGACCAAATATTATAACTCCATCGCTGCATATATTCTAGCCCGTATATATTTGATCAATTTAATCATTTAATGGTAAAGTCTCTTACTAATCAAAACTAACTTTGTGTAAAAGTATATCATAGTGGTTGTTCAAATTTATATATATTGGTGAATCTTATACCTAACGTATAACAAGAGGGGCAAGAAGGATGTGGTAGGAAAAAAAAGATCAATGCAACCATAAAAAATATCGTAAAAATAGATCATATTCTTATTCATTATTGTAATTGAAAATATACAATAATCTAATAATATTTTGGTGATATTTTAGAGTAATGATTTTATTCAAAGTAGAAATGCATAATGGAATACAAAAAATATTTGAAAAGAAAAAGAAAATATTAATTACAGCAATGTTGAATCATATATTAGTCAAAGTAAAAAATGGCAAGTAACATATGTGCTACATAACTTATAAAGCTAGGTCATAAGACACGTCGTTAGGTAACTTCTATGGAATCAATAAGATTTATCCAATAAAAAAATCTTCAAGCTACTTCTAATAGAATTCATAAGACCCACCCATATTCAAAATCATTGGGCCACCTCGAATAGAGGCCATAAGATCCATTATTATGGTTACTTTCAAATGAAAATCATAAGCCCCTACCTAAATCCAACAACTCAGGTAATCTTAAATAATGTAATAAGACCTAACCTAAGTTAAAATAAACTAAAATTCACACATCTCCATTTTAGTTTACTCGAGATCCCTGAGAGGAGGCAACTGAATGACACTCAACCAATAGATGTTAGTGTAAGTAGATTGAACCCATGGTATATCTAGGATGATGGAATCATGGGATCTTGATTTTCCATCCCCAATCACTAAGACTATAAATATGCTTCACGTCTCCATAATCCTTACACTAAGCTTAATAAATTCTATTTTTAATTGAGAGTGCTCTTTGAATACAATATGAAGGTTTGTACTCGTAGTAAGTAAATACTAGATCTAAATAAACCATAACATTATTCTTAGGGGAAATCTGGTTAAAAGTTAAATTCAATCTACCTCGAGAAAAATTAAAGGAGCCCCTAAGTTCGTAAGAGCGAGGTTCATGCTTATTTATAATTTTCCAATGCAAATAGATTTCTATCAACTTCACTAGGAATTAATTCTCTCACCATATATGGATGAAATTTATACATATACTTTACCATAAAGTCATATTTTTCTCATGCAATAGATGATTATAATCCCTATAAATTCTATTGTAAGTTAGTGAAATGTTCCCTGTCAAAAGTAAAATGATTATCAAGCCTAGGGAAGGATCACATGCCTAATTCTTCCAAACTATGATAGATACTAGTTGAGCTGGTGGCACATTTCAATTTGAAACTTTTTTTGAAGTATTCGAGTTCCTTCTTGATGAAACTACACCAAATAGGGAGTTGATGACTGAGAATGCTATTTCACCTAGATCTTCTATATTTTCAAGACTTTTGATTACACCTATTGCAACCCCTATAGCCAAGAAGAAGGCTTTTAAGACTAAGCTAAAACAAATCACTATTGATTATGCTAGTCAAAATATGAATAAATATGATGTTCACTATGAGATGCCCAATACTAATGCCAAGGTGTACCCGCTAGCTAAAAGAAAGGCTGCTAAGCCTAAGTTAAAATTAGTTATCATTGATATGACCAATCTGAAGAGCTATAAAGTTGAAGCTCCTGAGAAGTCTATTTTCATTCCTAGGAGCATGATATTGAAGGCTCCACTTCCTGTGTTAAATTGTCACGAGGTTACTCAAAACTAGGGGGTTGGTAAATATCCCCACCCAAAATTAGGAGCCACTTCCTCAACCAGAGGCAAATATACCAATTTGTCATGGTTTTGAGACATTAAGATGTGTGAAATGCAACAATGCCTGGGGCGAGTTAAAGAAGTCTTTCTTGGAGAATTCAAACAAACCATTGCTGCAAGAAAATTGAGAAATAATTTCCTATTGTCCTCACAAGCTACTTGAGGCTATGAAGATCAAGAAAATGATAAGAAATTGGAGAAATTTTTTGAGAAAAGGTGTCATTTTAACTTCAAGAAATCCTTGGAAGAAGGAGGTTTCAAGGAAACTACATCAAGGAAGTTATAGTGACCTTCCTAATTTCCTTAATTCAAAATCTATGGAGAATGGATAATGTCCAAGATTTGAAAGAAACAAATGGAAAAAACCCATGGTAGTCTTCACTACAAAGGCTACAGAAAAAGATGCCTTTAGCCATACTATAGGTCGAGTCCTACAAAAAAGTTTGTCAAGCTAAGTAACCAGCATTACCTTGTATCTCGGGCAAATTATTTGAGTATCGTTGAAAATAAAAGCTGGTTTGGGTACTAAAAGAGATCAAGAAAATGAATGTTTATAAGGGAAACTATGAGAGCCAAACTCATAAAATACCACTAAAGAATGGTGACCAAAGGTCACATTCAGATAAGAAATCCTCTGCAAAGCCTACCCTAGTTAATAAGGGAAAGGATATTATGAATGATGATAGTCTTGACTCTCCAAAAATCCTTTGGAAGCAGTTGAGTCAACAACAAGAAGAATATGAGGTTAATGAAGACTACAATGAAGAGAACTGAAATGAAAAGGCCTTCCCTAATAATGAGTATTATGATAAGGAGGGAGAAATGATAGAAATGGATTACATGGATGTGGAATTGGTCCAACTGGTCAGCCATACCTCCAAGCTGCCTACTAAAAGAATACAGACTTGCTGGAATGCAGCTAAAATTCCTAAAATGAAGAACAAATGCAGGGTATGCAACAAAAAGTAATGCCTGCAAATACAACACCTCCCTAATTAGAAGACATGGAGGAAGAGGAGGTTAGCTAACATGTTAGAAGATTACAACAATAAAAGTAATATCTCCAATGTAAAAAAGACCAAGAGATTGAAAAATTAAATGTTCATCTTAATAAGATGAACTTCATGGAGAAAGAACTTCTTAGCAACTTTGTCTAGCAGATGCACATGATAGAACACTACCTATAAACCCTCGGGAGAATAAGGGTACCTCAAGTATTCGAGCCACTCCTCCTAATATATAGGTACCTAACTAAGAAGTAGAGGAATAAGAGTTGATGTTGATAGCGCTCAAAGAAGATGAAATAGTCAATAAGACCCAGATTGATGATCTCATTAATCAAAAAGTGAAAGTAGCTATTACTGTCAAAACTATTAAAGTTTTAGTGACTATAAGCTAGTTGTATCCTATTGAATATGACTAGGTAAAATATCTTAAATGATGTGTGGTACCTCAGTTCTAAACATTTTCCAGCACAGAAAATCCTAGGCAACATTTGGCCTACTAAAAATTTACTTGTAATAACACTGGAGAAAATGTTGCCTTTTTACATTCCAATTTTTTAGCAAACTTATAGGCACGCCGTTTGAATTGTATCATCATCTTAACAAATGACTCGATTAAGACATTCATTGAGATTGAGACAATATTTTTCAAAAGGTTTGTTGGTGCCATAAAGAAGGTGATGATTACTAACCTCACCCTCAAAGAAGAACGAAGGATGAGTCTACCAACAAATACATTATAAGATGAGGAAACCTTAGTATTAAGTGTGAACAACATCTCATTGATAAACATGCTGTGGAACTCCTTGGAAATATTGATGACCATATGGTTCCATACTTAGTAATAGTCATGATCAATACCTTTCAAAAATTATTAGATCATGTAGCAAAGTTTGAGAGGCCACCCTAGCCTAGGGGCATCACTTATAAATATAACAAAAATCCCATTAGTAAAGGCAAAGAACCCATAATATATGATTTGAAGCGGATGAAGTAAATACTATACTTACATCTCCTTCTGATTAAAAAGGAAAATTGAGGAATGACTACACCTAAAATAGTAAAACCGGTGAAGGAAAAGAAAACATTCCCTACCTTATAGAAGAAAATTAACAAGTCATGCACTCTTATCAAAGAATGTACCAGCAAAATTTTTTACATGCACCAAGGATTGGCCTATAATGACTACACCTAAGTCATGCTCAAAAGAAAGCATTGTAATTTGAAATGGATCAAAGACTCCGCCACCTACAAAAATGGATTGAGGAGGATCTTGTATCAACTAAAAAGAAACACTTGAAATATTATAAGGACCAAGGAGGAAAAGCTTCTATGTCCATATCACGAAGAAGAAATAAAAAGAGATTGTTAAGATAAAAGACTAAAATCCAATTGTACATCAATTATATAAATGAATACTTAAAACCTCCTAGACGACTTATCAGGCTGGAGGATTACATGGCTAACTTATTCCTAGACTATGAATCCAAAGAAGAGATAAGCATTCCAATAAAAACTTGCTTAGTTATAAACCAAAGTGGTGGAAGAAATTGGAGAGGATGAGTTGGACCCCTCAATCCTGAGAGGGCTAATTCAAAAATCTATCATAAAGAAATGTGTCATATGGCATCACAGTTTACATACTCCGATAAAAATAAGAGTAAAATAACTCTAAAAAATAAATGTCCAAAACTCAGAAGCAGCTCAGATTCTGAAGAAGCTGAAAAAGTGGAAAATAAAATATTCCCATGTTTAAGATGTTTCATTTAAGTGATGAAAATTCACCTAAGAAGTGGTAAACAAATTCTTCATCCACCTTAAAAGTAGGGAAAATCATAGGATAAGAATATCTAACTCAGTCAAGCGGCTATGCCATAGGATCCACCAAAGCCAAAAGAGGTCATTGCAAATATGGATTATAATATCTTATCTCATCTCCACAAGTTGCTTGCATTGTTGAGTATATATGATTCCCTTCTTATATCCAACAACTTTAGGGACACACTCATCAAGGCCTTGCAAAATCCTGAGCAAAATGAGGCAATCTTTTCCAAGCAAAGACTAAAAAGAAGCTTTGTATACAAAGAGTACTTCTATAATCACATTCTATGATATTGTTATACTCTTGGGAACTATATATCATAATATACCATTATATGCTTGTTTGATTCACTACAGAAAAATAGCTCATTACCGACAAAATTTCTGGCAGATTTCCGATGGAAGAATTTTTGGCAGATTTTATGGTAGATTTCTGATGGATTATTTATAACATTTCTGACAAATTTTAAAGTAGATTTTTTGGCGTATATTTTTCTGGAGGCTTTTCTGGTGGATAATTTAGATCTTTGAAAATATAATTTATTCATAATTTAATTCATTAATA
>NW_021319897.1:3464-6812 GCF_001605985.2 Dendrobium catenatum | reverse complement strand
TAGCAACTCTCTCTACAGTCCTTTGGACCGATAAGCACCCTAGTGGTCTGAATGGAAAACATCTTGCTTTAATGAGCTAATAAAGCACAAAATAGAAGAAGCAATCAACAACTTACTACTTCTAATTTTTCCATGCTTAACTTTGCATCTATTATTCCAAACCATCCAAACAGTTAAAACATAGATTCTTCCAGTCATGATATTATGATTTATTAAGCTTCTAATTCTGTTGTTGAACTCATTCCAATTAATAAAAACTGGAATAATGAACCCCCAGTCTTGTAAAATGTTAAAAACCTCCAACAGTTTTGAACATTTAGATGTGATATGATCCAAATTTTCAATCATACCACATTCCATATGACACATACAATTAACAGATAATTTTCTTTTAAAAAGAAAAAATTCTATTGGAATAGTATCAATGCTTAATCTCCAAAGAAAGAGTTCTATCTGAGCATTGATTTTTAATTTATGAATCCATGAAACCTGTACACATGAAGCATAATCTCTCAGTTAGCAGGGCAGAGATAGTTTTGCCAGAAAATTGGTTTTTCAATTCCATTTGATCTCTCGTTGCATTGTTGAATATCTGCACCTCTCGAATGATATTTTGGAGCTCTATTCCAAAAAAACTTGTTTAGATTATCAAAATTCCACTTTCCCTCTTCTACGAAAAAATCTAGAGATGTTATTTCCTCATTAAGGCATCCTACAAAAGTCGGCCATTAAGAAGACTTTTGTCAAGACATTATATTGTAAAACATTATATTGGTGTTGGTGGAATTTTGAAAGCTGGTTTTTAAAAATGTTAGTTTTCTTTGGGAATTTTGAAATTGATATTTAATTCTAATTCTAGAAGTCGAATCAACTCGCTCGGAAAAGTATATCACCCCGAAAGGTGAAAAACAAAATTCCACAACGGTGTTCAGGCTTAGAATGTTTTCAGAGCTTAAAATTCATGTAATTCGTCTTGAATATCACGGCAAGATTCAAAGAGAACTGACACGGCCGCCGAGGAGGACGAAGGTAAGGGTTCAAGTTAAAATAATCTAAGTTATTGATATCTCAAGGGTATGATTCGCCGCGATTCATATCCAAAGCTTTATTAGAGAAGGATGATTGTCTCCCCATAAGGGAGATATGCACCTTTCAATCATAATATCTTCTAAATAGAATAACGACAATCATTTTTTACTCTTTCCAAAGAAATCTAAGAAGGGTTTTTTTTTTGAAAGATTAATTTTGAAATCAGGTGTGGTGGGGTTCCAAATCTCCTATGAGCGCAAAGCCCTCGTAATTAATTACTTTCGTAGGGCGACAGAGTCCCCTACGAAAACCTGCGATTAAAAAAGAAAAACATTTTGTTAGTTTCTTAGGAGTGATATACAAAATTGAATAGAATCTTTTGGAGAATCAAAAGGGGAGTGGATCAAAATTGCAGTTATTGACAGAATCGAAGGAAGAGAAGGTAGGGGACACTTTGAGATTTCGAAACCATCCAGAAGTGTCCCCGGCTAGTCTAAAATGTTTGGGCTTTACATTTTAGGATTGAAAAAAGAAAATTTAATTTGAGTTGAACATTTTTATTGAAAATTTGGGACTATATTCTCGAAATTTCTGGTCTTATAAAATCAAAGATCTGCCCCGAGATCCAAATTCTAATTTGACACTGGAAATCTAATTTGGACGCTGGACCACAGTCGTCCGATCCAAACTAATGCAGTGCAGAACCTGGACTTACCCCGGCCTAGATTGGGGAGCCAACTAACCACCTAATCGATTTAAAAGAGATGAGTCCGGTCTTTTGTGAAAGAGTGATAGGGACTTTGTAATTAAGGTTTTGGAGAGTTGGGGCCGACATCTAAAAAAACATTTCCTAGTTGGCCCCTTTAACTTATGTTGGGTACTAAAATGCTAAACTGATACAATTAAAAATTTTTTTACTCTTTTAAGGGGTTGGTTGAGAATTTTAATATCCTATTAAAAGAATTTTAGAGGTTAGAGGAATTAACAAGTTTTAAAGAGTTATCCGAATATGCTAACTAAGGGGTCAAAATTTGGCTTTCAAAATTAGGATTAATCTTAAGGGTTTCAGAGTCTGGAACCATAGGGCTTTTGTAGTGCTCCCTGAGACCTTTCCAATGAGCCTAAGAACACCTAATTTGGACAAGTGTGTAAAGAGTTATGAATTTTTGAAGATCCCTTGAATTTCTGGATTTATTAATCCGGCAATTACACAGTCAGCAACCATTACCATGCGTCGCGCGTCGATTCGCCAGGCAATGATTGGCGCTAACGATTAACGGCCGGGTTAACGACAGTCATTGGATGGCAGATCGAATGGCTAAGATTAATAGCGCTCCGATACTGGGGGATTTAATCCGAGCCATTGATCAAGATCAACGGCTGGGATTTCGTCTTCAACCTCCCGCTCGTATCCGAGACTGAAGGGCTTCTCCGGCTTGATCCGGGCGATCCCGCTGGCGAACTCCGATGAAATTTTGTAGAGAGGATCAGGATGGTGGGAACCTTCAATCCAACGGTGGAAATCTTTTGGGGTGAAGGTTTCCTTCACACTTGACCAAACTACCTAGCTAGGGAGCTCGAGATGGAGAAATTACCGTAGAGAAGGCCTCAACGAATGAGCTTCTCTATCAGGAAGCTTCAGGGGACGGAGGTGAACAATTCTCCTTCAGGCGTCGGGATTGGAGGACGGTCGGAGGTGCGACTTCGAGCTGGACGCCGAGAGCTCTCATGGGCGTTTGCTCGAACGGAAGGAGGGATCTATCTCTGTGCTCGAAGGAAGCTTCTAGGAGTTCGAAGGAGCTCTGGAAATCGAATCAGAGCGAATGCCAATGCCTCGTGAGGTCTGGTGAGCTCAGGGGTATTCGGCCACCCTTCGGGAGCTTGGACGGCCGGGATTGAACTGGGGAAGGCTCGAATCGCTGCCAGGTGGACGATGGCGACGTCCAGGGGGGATCGTGGAGATCAAACTGGTGGGCAGTAGCCTTGAGCCAGGGATTGTCTGGGGGGGACCACCGGAACTCAAATTCCATTGGCTCCAACCACCGCCGACCATGGTCTGGGTCGGTTTGACTGGGGGAGACCGATGGGGACATGCTGGAGCCAAGGGTGAAGTCAATTTGGCCTGGGGAGGCCTGGATCAAACTGGAGGTCGGGTTGGACCCAAACCTTCTCGGTTCGAGTTGAATTGAGCTCGATCCAAGTCAGGCCAGACCTGGGTTTGGTATGGGAGGTAGGTCTGGGTCCGGTGCACCCAATGTAGGTGACAATTGGGTCCAATTTAATCTGGGTTAAAAGGTGGCTCGGGTTGATCCAAACCTG